>NW_006408587.1:16007472-16021524 GCF_000296735.1 Chrysochloris asiatica
TCTTCATAATAAAAATAATGAGATATTGGTTACTACTTTAGCCAAAATGTACAATATCTGTCATTAATTGGGGAAAAAAGAAGTAAGAGAGCAATGTGGGAAGTTCAATTTCTACCTATCATTGCAAGAAGTGAAAAGATAATGCCCAGTCTGATTCATTAAGAAATACCAGTCTATACAATACACACAGGAATAAGGAAGTAAATCCTAGAGAAAACTGTCAGAAGGTTTCAGAAAAGTTTCTTTTACCTAGGACTTGGAAATAGAAATGGGTAGAGCACGATCAACTTTTAACTGTATTTAGATTGTTAAGCTATGTAAATATATTTTTAATTAATCTAAAATCATGAACTGACAAAGAACATTTGCAATATATATTACAGGCAAAGGTTGGTACCTTCAGCTAAGGAGTTCTTACAAAAACATTAGCATAATAGAATATATGTAAGGGACAAGAACAGACAATTCATGAAAGAACTATTACTATCCAGGGTGCACCTTTCAAAGCAACAATAGCAAAAAATCCAGTTTCAAACAAAAAAGTAGTATTATTTTAATCAACCAATTAGCAAAAGTTGGAAAAATGGGTAATACAAGTGTTGTTGGTCAAGTTTTATGGAAATGTATTGATTGCGACATGTAAGCTGATACATCACTTCTGGAGGAAAATTTGATAATAGGAATCAAACCCTTAAAAACACACATGACGTTTTATCTGGTAATTCCTGCTACTAATGCAGCTTTAAGGAAATAGTTAAAAGTAAGAGGAGACTTCAAAAATGCATAGAAACACTTTTATTACCTTTTAATTCCATTTTTACACAAACTCACTGAAGCCCCCTTATATGTGTGAAAATTCAGCAACACAACCCTTTTTTAAGGCTGTCTTTAAGCAAAGCTTTTTTGCGGCTGTCGTTTTCAGTGATTTTCCAGAAACAATGATCTCCTTACCTGAACTGTGCGTCCTGCATTGATATGTTCTTCGTGCAACTTATCCCAGATCCTGCACCTCTGATACTACACAAAAGAAAGGGGGAAAGTATTGGATTATTTGTCATTACAGCGAATGCTTCTGTTTACCACAAAATTCCCATTCACTTACCCAATATTAAACATAGCAGCTGAAGCAGAAAGTGACTTATCAGTGGCAGCTAACTTGGAGAACAGTAAGATAAGGTTCCAAGATGTACCTAGAGACTAGATATTGGACATTTCTTTTAGAGCAAATTATCTATCCAACTAGATTTAATTGGAAGGTGCACAAAGATAAATCAAAGCTAGGGAACACTAACTAACTGAACTGAGCAGTTAAATATAATTGTATGTTTGTTTCACTGAAATCTGAACTTCAAGAAAGTAGGAGTTATGTCTATTTCATATAACACTGCATTTCTAACACCCAGCTAAGGGCTTGGCACAGAACCGGTGTGGTGCAGTGAATTGCTTTCATATGGCCTTTCTGGCCATGGTCTTAGAATTTCCACAGAATGGTTGACTGGGACCATGCAAATGTTGTGTAAACCTCTTGGAGGGATTGGACAGTGACTATGCAAATAAGCCGTCTATGGCCTACCAAGAGGATGACTCCATTTTGCTATCCTGCTAGGCTTAAAAGAGCCAATCTATCAGAGACTGAGGGGTAACTCCCCAACACCAAGAGCTGGAAACAGAGTGAGTTTGGTGCCTGCTGGCAGGAGGCTCCCCAACAAACACAGTGTCTCTGGGCACTTGTCAGGGGAGTGAACGAGCTAGTAACACTTATTCAAGCATGACTGAGGCAGACTGCCTTCAGGCATGGCCTAGACAGAGCGGAGAGCTCATGTGGAAGCTGTCCTGATTGACAAACTAGTCCGGTCTCCTGAGTTTTTCCTGCTACTTCCAAGTTGATCCTGATCCTGAGTTGAAACCTGGTACTTTCGTAATAAACCCCATAATCATGAATATGATCTGTGAATTCTGTGTAGCTACTGTATCCATTTATTGAACCCCACAGAGAAGTAAAGAGTTTCATGGGAGGGACACCTAGGGTCAGAATTGGTAAAAAGAGTGAAGGTAGTCTGACCGTCACTTCACAGGAACCAACTTTGGACTGATGGTTAATTATGCTCCCCCGAGCTCTGGTAGCGTAGTGGTTACGAATCGGGCTGTGAACCGCAAGGTCAGCAGTTCGAAACTACCAGCTGTTCTGCGGGAGAAAGATGGGGCTTTCTGCTCCCGTAAAGATTTACAGCCTCGGAAACCCTGTTCAGGGTCGCTATAAGTTGGAACCGACTCCACGTTACTGAACAACAACAAAATTGAGTCCTGGTGTGGCGCTGTGGGTTAATGCGCCAGACTGTAAAACCATTTGAACCTCAAGGTTGGTGGTTCAAGCTCACCAGCTGCTCCTCGGAAACCCTACAAAGGGTCGTTATAGGTCGGAATCAACTTGAGGGCACTCAACAACAACAACAACAACACTGAGATATTAGAGGCCAATCAACATATCTTCATTCTACAAATGGATTACGGCAGGAATCTGCTTTATAATTATCCAGACTTGACTTCTGTTTCTGGCACTTTAACAGGTAAAATGAACTGAAATCTTCCCTCCTGCTACAAAAATCTTGGAAATAAACATCCACTTAAATACAAAGCTGTGCCTGTAAAAACTTTGGGAAAAACCCCAAGGACCAAAACAGAAGGCAGGACTGAATGTCAGAGCAGTAGGCTGATAGTGACCAGGAGGCGGAGTGAGGTGGTGAAGGTCTTAGAGCTACTGTGCTTGAGACTTTAAAAGCTATTAGAAGACAACAGAAGAAACCTGTGGTGTAAACAGGGAGGAGGGGATGCACTGGAATTTAGCTTCATGATAAAAAGCTAGGATACATGAGGGGCTATAAGCTCAAAAGCACAATGTGCTTAAAACCAAAAACAACTATCCATCAGTATTGGCAATAAGAAACCTTGTCTATCTTGGCTGGGATTCTTGGTCAAAATAAAGAAGTTTTTCCCGAGAATTCCTAACTATATGCCTATCTTAGGTGTGTTTGTTGTTGTTAACTGCTGTCGCGAGTCAGTCCCAACTCATAGCGACCCTGTATAGGGTTTCCGAGGAGTGGCTGGTAAGTTTGAATTGCCAGTCTTGTGGTTCAAACCGACCTTATGGTTGAGTGCTTATCCTATAGTGCCACCGCTTAGGGTTTAAATTTCCATTTAAACTTGTAAGATCTAGGAACCCCAAAATTAATGGTATTTTGAAAAGTTACCTCTGGATAAATCCTGAGGAACAAAGCAAAAATAAATCCAAATCCCATCCTGTTTAGAAATATACTTAAGCCTTTCAAACCACGAACCTTTCAGTTAGTATCAAGCACAAACCATCTGCACCACCCAGGGACCTCTTAACCTTACCACAGTTCCCACAGGCATAGCCCAACTGAACGTGAGCTTGCAATCCAAAATTATATAACACAAGAAGAAACACTCTTCAAACTGTGTAAACAACTAAAATGAACTTCAGATTACAGCACTGGAAAGGAACTAAAAAATATGCATATTTAAAATAATCAAAGACATAAATGAAGCATTGAAAGCATGAGAAAACCGCAACATACTATCCGAGAAAGACAGCTACTTTGCGTCTATTAAAACACTACTAAAAATGTGCGTTTGTTGCATTAATAAGCAGGTGTCCAAAAGTTCTTCTTTTTGCTAAACTAAATCCATTTCCCTGTAAATTTTCACCATTGGTCCCACTGCTGACCTTGGAGATGCATATAACTCTAATCTTTTTTACATGTCGACAGGAATTTTAAGAATGGTATTAGAACTAGCCTTCTCTTCTTCAGACTGCTGACATCTAGGTCCTTCAGATATTCTTCATTTGGTTTGGCAACAAGAATTAACCCTCTGTAAACTTTTCACTAATCTCTACCCCTAGCATCAGTGCAATGGCTAAATATAACGTGTCATATTGTAATTCACACCTTTTTCTACTTATGTACTACTAGAATAGTATTACTGAGTTACCAATTTAAAACTACAAATACCTTCATTATGATTCAGATCACTATGTAATAACTAATATTTTTTACCAAGAACAATCTTCATTTACCAACAATAATCTGTAATATAAGTATTGTTGCTGTTAAGTGTCGGTGAGTTCCAACTCATAGCAATCCTGTATACCGTTTCCAAGGAGTGACTGGTGGGTTTTAATCAACAGCCTTGCAGTTCAAACTGACTTTGTGGTCTGGTGCTATTCCTACAGTGCCACACCTGGACTCCAAAATAAGTATTATACACATTTAAATTAGAGATCCAAATCTAATGATCTGCTGGTTATATTGTTATTGATGTTGGTAAGTGCTGTCCAGTCAGTAACAGCATTGTGTACTGTTGTTATGGAAATTGAGTCACTATAAACACTACCTGCAATTAAAATTTAACAGCTGCCTTACTTGCTATAAGTCCTAGTGTGACGCGGTGGGTTATGGAGCTAGGCTGCAAAGCCAGTTTTAACTGCAAAGCTGGTGATTCAAGCTCACCAGCTGCTCCTTGGAAATCCTATATAGGGTCGCTATGAGTAGGAACCAATTCGACTGCACTTAACAACAACAACCTTACTTACTAAGTAACCCATTTCCAAGTATCAACCTTACACGTGGTGGTGATGTGTTGTGGAGTTGGTTTCAACTAATAGCGACCCTGTAGAGGGTGTCGGAGGCTATGAATCTTTACAGGAACAGAAAGCCTCATCTTTCTCTTGTAGAATGACTGGTAGTTGCGAACTGTTGACCTTGAGGTTAGCAGCCCAACTCGTAACCATTACGCTACCAGAGTTCCTTACCCTTACATGTGTAGTACGGGCATTTTTGTTGTTATTGTTGTTTTTCATATAATATCAAGCTTCACAATAACCCTATGAGGAACATTTTACTTTTACAATTGAAACTCTCAAAAGATCAAGGACATTTATAGTTGTCCCATGAATGGTTAAAACAGTAAATATGAAATCCGTGAACCTTAAGATCTGCTCAGTGCGGTGTGAAGATGGTGTGTCTGTCTCTGCGGGGAGATGGAACACATCAGGGCATGCATACTCCATAGGGAGTAAGTGAGCTGGGATCTGAACAATAAGGAATATTTGAAAAGTAGCAACAGATGGAATAGATATTGTTGATAGATGTAGGTGAGAACGCAAAACCATTTAACTCCACATTTTTCCTACCTCCATCTTTATTGAGAAAAATGATCTTCAAAATAGAAAAGTCTACAATAAGCATGATTAAGAAGAAAATGCAAAGCAAAAAAAGAGTAAGAGCAAGCCTAGTTACTTCAAACGAATTCATGTCAACAGGCTCAGGGAAATTACATTTGAGTGAACCAAAAGACTTTGCAAATGCAGTCAGAGAAACATTTTGCTTATCTTTGAGGGACTGTGGAGAATTGGGAAGGCTCCTAGAGACCAGCAAATATTGACCCAATTTTCACAAAAGGAAGTATATTTAAGACACTGCAGGCTGTAGATCTTAATGTAAATCTTTGAGAAGATTCTATACTAGATTAGTAGAGGGGTGATTTGTGAGACTTTGAAAGAGAAATGGTGACGGTACACTAGTATGCTCTGTGCCGTTCCTGTCCAACAATTTCACCAGTGACTTGAAACAACAAATGCATGTAGGTAACATTAACTAGAAGGAATAATTAACATGAGTGAAAGATTACAATTCCATACAATAAGAAGAACAAACCTAATAATGATAAACACAAAACCTGAATTGAAATAAAAAAAAGCACTTGGACACATACAAGAAATTGGTATGCTCTAATTGCAACAACTGCAGTTCATACAAAAAGTTACATGGATTTTATTTAGTTGATTACAAAACCAATAAAAATAGAGACAGCAATATAAAGTGACTTCTAAAACAACTGATACACTCTTAGGCTCTATGCTAGCATACGTATATTAATTCATTCAAATGACATGTATTAGGGCCACACTCTGGTAGCGTAGTGGTTACCAGTCAGCCTGCTAACCTCAAGGTCAGCAGTTCAAAACTACCAGCCACTCCGTGGGAGGAAGATGAGGCTTTCTGCTCCTGTAAAGATTTATAGCCTCGGAAACCCTATGTAGGGTTGCTAGGAGTCAGAACCAACTCCACAGCACACAACCACCACCACCATGTTCCAAACACAATACTAGAAGTTTAACAAAGTTACTAACACAGTGACCTTAAGCAAGTAAAATGTCATCATATTAGTTTGTTTTTCCATCTGAAAAATGAAGACAATAATAATGTCTACCGTACAAGAGTGCTGTGAGGGTTAAATGAGATGACAGACACAGCACTGAACAACTGAAACAACCCCCACTCTTATTATTATTAGTGTCTGCTTGCTTTTCAAGGAAGTTGTAGAAGAGATTACAGTCTTGGTGGAAGACAGCACCGTAGGCCACAGCCTCTGGAGAGGTTAAACTAGAGAAGCTTGGGATGCCTCCACACCAAACACTGCTGAGGGCACGGATCAGATACCTAATACCATACCGAAAAATTACATTTCAATATGGAACCTCTGAAAGGCAGGTGAGATGGTGTCCTCCAACCCCCATCTTTTTCCCTTCCCCTGCCAGTTAGAATATTTATACAATATTCCCCCTCATTCTTCCTACTCCCACATCTGCCAAAACTACTACGTCTTACAAGTAAATACTCCCTGGAGGTTTGTTCTCTGGAAACTGAAGAACTAATAAGACCTACAGATACTGACATCTGGTGGTTCCCCATTAAAATAGAAGCTCACCTGTTCACCCCTCCACTCGACAAGGCCTCACTACTACCCTGCTACACACCTACACACACACACACACACACACACACCTTTCATTCAGCACTCAAATACATATCAACAGCCATCTAGGAAAACCTATAACATGACAACTTGAGGTTAAAAAAAAAAAAAAAGAAAGAAAAAAAGGGGGCTCAGGAAAAACAAAGACATGAAAATAATGTACCACAGAGAGAGATGATATTCTACACAAGAAACAACAGCAGGATTCTCTTTCAAAGGAAAAGAAATGACGATGGCTACCAGGGGTGGGAGGGCAGGGAAAATTATTCAAGGGCTAGAAGGTAGACACATGTTAACATGGGTGACAAGGCGGGCAATCTACAACAAGGAGGAGGTTGGCAGAGGAAAGATGATGGTAGCAGAAGACACGTGCAGGAATGCAAGAGTTACAGCAAATAGAGGCAAATAGTGTTAACTGATGGTACATGGCGCTAGGATTATAACCATTGCAATGAAACGAAGTATATGAATGCAAAACTGATGATCTGCTCTGTAAACTTTCACTCAATTTGCAATAAAAAGTTTAAAAATAAATAAATAAAAGAGAGACACAGACAGACACCATTGGGAGGAAAACTATCGTTGGAAATTGAAATACAGTTCTGGTTATCCCATCCTAACTGGAATGTGGATGTGTGAATGTGCTAGCTGCAACACAACAGCCATCTTACATACAACACAAACCAGCTGAGGACGGCAGAATGAGGTGAAAAGAGCCAGGGTCGTTAATGACTACTGAGATGCCACCACAGCTCTGGACTGCCTCCTCCATTATTACTCTGAGATGAACAACAACAACAAAAACCCTCCAACTTATTGAATACACTTCTTTACTCCTCAGCCACATACTAATAGCATACATAGTAAACTCTACCCCCAAGTCCATACACCACACAATATGAAACAAAGAACATGCGGTCCAAGCTTATCATCTATCTTACCAGTCATATTAACTACGCTTAAGTCTACTATCTTACATTAGCCAAGAAAGCTGAATGCTAATACTTCAAATTTCAGGATTACATCTTAATCAAGGTTCTCATGTGTAATAAAACGCAATGCTGAAGGACCTATGGACCTATGGACCTATGTGGTTGAGAGAAGCTGAGTTATTTGTTTTCCCCAGAGGTTTTGACCTTCCCTGTCACTGGGGGTTGAAATGAATCTGCAGTTAGCTTCATTATTTGCCCTGACTCAGTGTGAGATAATTGTTATTTAAATAGAACTGTAGGTGTGTGGTATGAGATACTAGGTGAAACACCAAGCCAGCAAGTCACACCAAACCAACCTACCCTTGAATTGTTTACTGTTCTATTTTGGGGGACACAGAAAAAGTCAAGAAGTGAGTCAGTATCAAGAAGTAAGTGTCCATTTCCAATTTCAATGAGCAGTGGAGAATTAACCTATTAAACCTGAGTCTAGACAATGGTATAGTGGGTTTTCTACTCCTCATTGCCTCCATCTAAGTAAATAATTCAGGATTCAACTAAATACTATGCCAGTGGTAGAAAGAAAATAGGGATCTCTAGGGCCCCAAACGTGGGGCATTATTGTGAAATGCTTGGTTGCTAACTAAAAAGTTGGTAGTTGGAACCCACCAAGCGCTCTGCAAAAGAAAAGACCAGGTCATGTGCTCCAGTAAAGATTTCAGCCCAGAAAACCCTATAAGGGCAGTTCTACTTTATTATATGAACTAGCTATTAGTCATAATCAATTTAACAGTACCAAACAAGTAAAAAAATCCAAAGCCAATGCCGTCTATTGGATTCTAAGAGCAGTTCTATTGTTGTTGTTGTTGTTGTTTTTAAGTACTGTTGAGTCGGTCCCAACTCATAGTGACCCTGAATACGGTTTCTGAGGAGCGGCTGGTGAATTTGAACCACCAACCTTATTAATCAAACCAACTTTAGAGTCCAGTGTTTATTCTACAGTGACACACCAGGATTCCTATGTTGTTGTTGTTGTTAGGTGCCATCGAGTTGGTACCAATTCATAGCGACACTATGCACAACAGAATGAAACACTGCTCAAGCCTGTGCCAACCTCACAATTGTTGCTACATTTGAGTCCCTTACTGCTGCCACCATGCCGCTCCATCTCGTTGGGAGTCTTCCTCTTTTTCTCTTACCCTCAACAATACCATATATAATATCCTTCTCCAGGGATTGGTCCTCCTGATAATATGCCCAAAGTATGAGATACCAGGTCTGGCCATCCTGACTTCCAAGGAGCATTCTGAATGGCTGTGCTTCTTCCAACACAGATCTGTTTGTTCTTTTCGCAGCTCATCGTGCTTTTAATATTCTCCCCCAACACCACAACTCAAAAGTGTCAATTCTTCTACAGTCTTCCTTATTCACTGTCCAACTTTCACATGCAAATTAAGTTTTTGAAAATACAGTGGCCTTGGTCTGGGCTCCTTTAGGACACAATAAAGTGTTCCTTTGGGTTTCCAATACTTTAAATCTTCATAGGAGCAGATTGCCTCAAGTTTCTCCCTAGAAACAGCTAGTGGGTTTGCATTGCCCATTTTGCAGTTCAATGTTTAAGCCACTGCACCATCAGAGCACCTTTTAATGACAACAGTCCCTGGGTAGTGTCAAAGGTTAGTGCTCAATTACTAGCTGAAAAGTTTGCAGTTCAAATGCACCCAGAGGTGCCTTGGAAGACAGGCTTGACATTCTGCTTCTAAAAAGTTCATGAAATGTACATTTCATAAAAACCCTATGAAATGGATGTTATATATATATATTCTTGTTCACATAATCCATTGGAAAATTTCTCTTCCATGAAATACATAGAGTACTTTGAAAACATAAAAAAAAAAAAAAAAACTTTAGAGTTGCTCTTCCTGGAGGGGGAAAAAAATCCTATGAAACAGATCTGCTCTGAACGCATAAGATGCTATAAGTTGGAATCAAGTCAACAGCAAATGATTTTAGATACCTAGTTTAATCCTCAAACCAGCGGCTGATGTAGAAGGGCACTGGAGAGAAAATAAGGTCCAAGCTTGTAAGGATACATGCTGTGTGAGACATCCCTGTTGAGATCGGCGATCATTATAACTCCCTCTGAGCAATAGGAGTCCAAGCAGATCTGCCTTGGTTCTTCGTAGATAAAGTTTGGTAGAGTAAATTAAAGGAGGATCTTTATAGAACTCTCTCCTACCTCACAACCTCATGCTCTGCAGAGAAACACTTGAGCATAACCAATTATGCAGAATTTGATAAAATTTATATTTGTCTTTCCAATTTAGGTAAGCTTGGGTCTTGTGCCCTTTAAACCAATAAAAATAAAAATCAGCGATTACGCTACCTCTTTTTCAATGTTGTAACTTGTGCAGTTTTTATTAGCAGGTATTTTTGTGTCAGTGCAGTGCCAAGGAAGGAGATAAAATAAAACAAAATTTAGAAAAGGATATATCAGTTACAAAAAATAAATAAATAAAATTGGGGGAAAACATCTATCTGGCACCATTTTACTCAGCTGAGTTCAATAGTTCATTGCAATTGCCACACAGAACACAAACTCCATACTCACAATGATGGGGTTTATTAAGGATATTAACAGGTCACAATTGAGGATTGTACTAGGCACAGTTGCTTCTGTCAGGACAGCCTCTCATGAACCATATCCTCAGTTATGCATTTCTTTGGTCCTTGGTCTCTCATCCATAGGGCCCTTGGCCTCTGCCCTGATCCAACAATGGTACAAAGCTCTTTAAGTTCTGTTGATAAATGCACAAATGGCACACTGCTCCTCCGTCAGCCTCAGCCCAAAAGCATTTGCTCTAGCTTCATGGATAAGTAAACCAAGCTCCTCCAATTAAGTGACTGGAGGCACCCCACTCTGCAGGCTAACCTCCTGCCCAATGTCACTCTACTTTCCTTGCTCTGTAAGCTGGGAAACGCACTATTGTGGCTTGTTCTCTAGTTCTTGGTACTGCTGTTGTTCCTTTGTCACTCCTCCAGTGTCACAGCTTTCTGTCCCTGGGTCAAAAAGGTCCGAGGCACAGGGATCTTGGGGTCCAAAGGACACGTTCTACTCCTGGGTCTTTTTCCTCAATGATAGCTAGATTTCTGGCCCTGCTTCTTCAATGGTGTTATGTTTTATTCCCAGCAGCATGGCAAAATTGACCAATCACAATTAGTTCTGTTGTTAATCACTCACAACTGAATCATACAATCCATCAGCATATTCCCCCATCTTTTCCTTCCCAGACCTATCAGAACCAACTAATTTCATGGGCATTTACAAAGACTATGATGAGATCTTTGATAGAGTAGTGGTTATGGATCCAGCTGCTAATTTCAAAATCAGAAGTTCAAAACTAGCAGCCATTCTGTGGGAGAAAGATGAGTCTTCCATAAAGATTTACAGCCCTGGAAACCCTATACAGGGTCACTATGAGTCAGAATTGACTCCTGAGCACATAACCGCCACCACCATGAGTGGGTATTTGCCTTTGTTTTTTGTAAATCTTGGGCACCTCTCGGTGTCTTCCTTAGCCTTAAAGATATTGTACAGATCACACCTTTAACATATGCTGCCTTTCCCTGCATCTAAATTAATATGTGCTGGACTGGTAACCACAAGGTTGGCAGTTGAAACCCACCAGCTGCCTTCAGAAATCCTATGAAGAGTCACTGTGAGTATGAGCTGACACAATACTACAACAATAACAGCAACATAATCTAGTTAGTGAATTTCTTTCTTCTCCACAGAGCTACCTCATATAGCCATCAAATTGTGTTTCTCTGTGTGAGTAACTTTTGATAGTCATGGTCTCTCACAGAATTTGTCCTTTTGTGAAGGACAGTTTCATTCCTATTACAAAGTGTTTTGTGAGTTTGTTGTTATCCTTTACTATTGTATATATTCCACTGTATATGTGTACCATAGTCTGTTCACCATGAATTCATGAATGGGCACTCAGGTTATTTCCATCTCTTTGTGATTAATGCTGCAATGAACATGTTGCTGTTGTTATAAGTGCTGCCGAGTCGGTTTCAATTCGTAGTGACCCTATGCACACCCAAATCTGGGCCAACCTCACAATCATTGCTATGTTTGAGCCCATTGATGCTGCCACTGTGCTGATACATTTCACTGGGGTCTTCGTTTTTTACTCTGAACCTCCACCTTACCAAGCATAATATTCTTCCACAGTGACTGATCCCTCCTGACAATATGTCCAAAGTATGAAAGAAGAAGTCCGGTCACCCTGGCTTCCAAAGAGCACTCTGGCTGCACTTCCAACACAGATCTATTTGTTCATTTGGTAGCCCATGGCACTTCAATATTCTCCTCCAACACCATAACTCAAATGCATCAATTCTTCTAAGGTCTTCCTTATTCACTATCCAACTTTCATATGAATATGAAGTTAATGAAAATACTATGGCTTGGGTCAGGCGCATCTTAGTCCTTAAATTGACATCTTTGCTCTTCAACATTTTAAAGAGGTCTGGTGTACCAGGTTTGCCTAATGCAATACATCATTTGACTTCTTGACTGCTGTTTCCATGAGTGTTGATGATTGATTCAAGAAAAATACAGTTATTGACAACTTCAATCTTTTCTCCATTTATATGGATGTTATTTATTGGTCCAGTGGTGAGTATTTTTGTTTTCTTTACATTGAGATGCAATCCATACGGAAGCCTGTGATCTTTGATCTTCATCAATAAGTATTTGAAGTCCACATGGCTTTCAGCCAGCAAGGTTGTATCATCTGCATATTGCAGGTTGTTAATGAGCCTTCTTCCAATCCTGAATCCACATTTTTCTTTATGTAATCCAGTAACCCTGTATACAGTTTCCAAGGAGCAGCTGGTGAGCTTGAACTGCCATCCTTGCTGTTCAAATGGCTTTGCAGTCTGCGCATTACAGCATCACACCAGGACCTAGGTGTGAATGTGTCTATTTGTTACTAGTTCTTATTCTCTAAGATACATATCAAATAGTGGGATCGCTTGGTGTTACACCATATGCAAAAACCAAAATGAAAAACCTAAAAATATAAAGCTCATCAAAGAAAAGCAAGATAGTAAATTTAGGGCCCTAAGAAGGATAATGAAGTCCTAGTGTGACACTGTAGGTTAAGGCGCCAGACTGCAAAGACATTTGAACTGCAAGGTTGGTGGTTCAAGCTCACCAGCTGCTCCTCTGAAACCCTACACAGAGTCACTATGGGTCAGAACCAACTCAATAGCACTTAACAACAACAATAAGGATAATGCACTGGACCACAAGGTTAGTTTGAACCTCAAGGTTGGCAGTTCAAATTCACCAGCCATTCCTTAGAAATGCTATATCGGGTTGCTACGGGCTGGATCTGACTCAATGACACCTAACAACAACAATGATAATTTATAGCATAAATGAGCTATCATACATAACCAAACGTGTACAGACAGAAGATCAAATAGATGAATGGGGCCTCTTTAAAAACCAGCATTTAGGTACATCAAGAAAAAAACAAGAAAAGACTTCTAGAAAAAACTAAAAGGGAGTCAATATATTGGGGGGTGGGGAGGCATAACATCTGACAAGGGATTAATCTATAAATGTTATAGAACACTTCAATACCTCAACAATAAAAAGGCAAACAACCCAATAATTAAGAACTGGGCAGATGGCACGAATAGATACTCCACCAAAGATGGCATTTAGGTGGTGAACAAACACCTGAAGAAATGTCCGTGATCCTTAGCCATCCCCCTAAAATATCAAACATATTGTCACTGAGTCAAGTCTCACTTATAGAGACCCTAAAGGACAGAGTAAAAATGTTCCTTAGGGTTTCCAAGGCTGTCAATCTTTACCGAAGCTGATGATTTCATCTTTCTCCCATAAAGCAATTGATTGGTTCAAACGGTTGACATTTTGGCTAACAATCCAATGCTTATCCCACTGTGCCACTAGGGATCCTTCATTATCCATTGTTTTTAGGTTCTGTAGAGTAGGTTCCAACTCACAGTGACCCTGTGTATATTAACCGTTGTTGTTGTTGTTATTAAGTGCCATGGAGCCAGTTCTGACCCATAACAATCTTGTATAGTTTTTCCAAGGAGTATCTGGTGAGCTTGAACCTCCAATCGGCTTAAACAACTTTGCAGTCCAGCACATTAACGCAAAGTGCCACACCAGGCCTCGAGAGATGCATATCAAAACAACAAGAATATATCATCTTAGCCCAGAAACAATAGCAAA
>NW_006408587.1:16021758-16023823 GCF_000296735.1 Chrysochloris asiatica
GGCCATTGATCTAAGTAAAATCAAATCCTTGACAAATTCAATATTTTCTCCATTTATCCTGATGTTGCTTATTGTTCCAGTTGTGAGATTTTTGTTTTTTGGATGTTGAGCATAACCCATACTGAAGGCTGTATTCTTGGGTCTCCATCAGTAAGTGCTTCAAATCCGCTTCACTTTCAGGATGTAAGGTTGCCCATTTTCCTATCACTTGCTAATGATTCTTCCTCTGATCCTGATGCTGTGGTCTTCTTCATAGAGCTCAGTTTCTCAGGTTAGTCACTCAGCATACAGATTCAATAAGTCTGGTGAAACAATACAACCCTGATGTACATCTTCCCTGATTCTAAATCATGCAGTATCCTCTGGTTCATTTTGAACAACTGCTTCTTGGTCTTTGTACAAGTTGCTCATAAGAACAAATAAATGTTTTGGAATTGTCATGCTTTGCAATATTATCTACAATTTGTTATAATCCATACAGATAAATACCTTTTTGTTAGTCAATAAACAGGTCAACATCTTCCTGGTATTTTGTACTTTCAGCCCAGGACTGTTTGATATCAGCAATGTAAGATCCCTCCTTCAAAGTTCTCTTCTGAATCCTGATTTAATTTCTAGCAGTTCTCTGTCTACTGCTGCAACCATTTAAAAATTATTTTACTTACCTGTGGTGTTAATGCTGTTGTTCATAATTTCCACATTTTGTTGGATCGCCTGCTTTTTGGAATGGGCACAAATATGAGCAAATGCTTCCGGTGTTGCATCTGCTTGTTGAAACATCTCAATTGGTATTCCAACACTTCATGAAAACCAACCCCTATGCCTAGTTGTTTTATTCTCCCAAAGCTTTCAGTGCAGTTTGGACTTCTTCTTTAACACTATTAGTTCTTATTTATATGCTAATTTAGGAAATGATTGTTCTTATTTATATGCTAATTTCTGAACTATCAACCAACTGATTTTAGTATAATGACTCTGTGTATTCCATCCATCTTCTTGTCATTCAATGTTTTCTCCATGCAATCTTTTTACACTGTAACTTGAGACATGATTTTGATATTTTTACTAGAGATTAAAGTTTCCTTTTTGTGATTTTATTTTTACTACAGTGTTTGCAAAAGATGTTTGCCTTTCTGGAAGGTGACTTTCAGTATATGCTGTTTTAAAATGTTTATAATTCTGATTACTTGTTATGACATTTCAAAAATTGTATTTATGCAAATCATTGCACGATTGAGACAGAAAAAGAAAATGGTCTACTGGTTTGTCATAACAATACAGAAAGACTTAATAAAAATGTAGTAAAATGTTTAGTAATAAAGTAGAAATCAGTTCAAATCCCTTGTCTATTAATAAAAGAAAATAGTATTTGAAAGAGAATAGTTTGGAACCCTATAAAAAGTATAGAAAGAGTTAGCATTTGGCTTTATTTTCCTTACGTAGCAATAAACATATGTGCAGACAAAAGAAAAGAGTACAAAAATTCTTTTAAAAGATTTGAAAAAAAAAATCAGCCTAATTTTCTTATGGAGAAGCCCATTAAGATGCATGAGAAAGAGGTAAGAGTGTGATGAGCTGGGCCAATAAGCCATTAGTTTAATAAACAGAGATTAGAAATGCTGGCAAGAACTTCTTATCTTCATAACAACCACATTGGATGCAACACTGGTTTTGGTAAATATTGCAGACTTCTCTTCCTAGTTGGCAGGTAACCAGGAGAACCAGAGATGCTTGTGGTAGAAGGCAATCTATAATGAGGTTTATTAATTCTATTTTCAGTCAAATAAATGGGTTCAGATTACTTAATTGCCTCTATTTATTTAAATTCTTTCTGTTGTTGTTGTTCAGTGCCATCGAGTCAGAACTGACTTATAGCGACCTTATGAACAGCAGAACGAAACACTGCCCGATCCTGGGCCAACCTCACTACTGTTGCCATGCTTGAGTCCATCGATGTTGCCACTTGGCCAATCCACCTCATTGGAGACTTCCTCTTTTTCTCTGATGCTCCACTTTACCAAACATGTCCTTCTCCAGTGACTGGTCCCTCCTGACAATATGTCCG
>NW_006408587.1:16024803-16041687 GCF_000296735.1 Chrysochloris asiatica
TTCTGTTGGGTCACCTCTCTTTGGAATGGGCACAAATATGGATGTCCTCCAATCAGTGGGCCCACTTCCTGGGATATCTACCTTTCTGAATTTTATTAGGAGTTCTGGTGTAGTGCTGTGGGTTAATTTGCTGGGCTGCAGTATCAGTTTGAACAACAAGGTCGGTGGTTCAAGCTCATCAGCCACTCTTCGGAAACCCTATACAGGGTCACTGTGGTTCAGAACGAACTCGACGGCACTTAACAACAACAAATTTAATTAATTTAAAAATATATTTTTAGTACTTTTTATCTGCCAAACACTCTTGTTGTAAACTGGAGATATAAAGATGAATAAAACTTACCTTCCTTATGCTGACTTGCTGTCCTGTTCTTAAGACCCAACTCAATTCCAACCTCTTTCATGAAAACTTTTTGTCTCCTCAATAATACTGTGCACATTGCTGTTTGAAATCCAATTTGACTACATAATGTTGTACTCAACATCTTATTTCACCCATGTTCAACAATTATTTTTCAGATCTATTTAATAATTTTAACCCTGGTGTGGAACTGTAGGATAAGCACTGCCCTACTAATTGTAAGATTGGCAGTTCCAACCCTATATACAGGTTCACTAAGAGTTGAAACAGACTCGACAGTACACAACATCACTTAACAATTTATCTTTACATGGTAAATTTATCCATTGAATATTTACTGTTATGTCTTCTTGTTGTTGGTTCTAGATGCTGTCAAGTCAGTTCTGACCCATAGTGACCCAATGTACAACAGAACGAAACACTGACCAGTCCAGCACCATTCTACAATTGTTGGTATGCTTAAGCCCAATGCTTCTGTCGACTGTGCCAATTCGTCTGGTTGGGGGGTCTCACTGTCACTCTATTTACCAAGCATGGTGTTCTTCTTCAGGGACTGGTCCCTACTGATAACATGTCTGAAGTATGAGAGACAAGCCTGGCCATCTTGGCTTCTAAAGAGCATTCTTGTTGTACTCCATCCAGTTCTGATTTGTTTGTTCTTCTGGTAGTCCATGATAACTTTAATATTCTTCTCCAACATCATAATTAAAATGTATTGATTCTTCTATAGTCTTCCATATTCATTGTCCAATTTTCACATGTATTTGATGCTACTTAAAATACTATGTTTTAGGTCAGGCACACTTTAGTCCTTAAACTGACATCTATGCTCTAAAAAAAACTCTAAAGGGATCTCATGGGGATCATGACCAAGGGCAAAGACCTTACTATCCAGGTGCTTACATTCTAGTAAGGCAAGGCAGGCAATAAGTGTTAAACAAATAAATGAGAAATTTAAGTAAGTGACATGAATTATGAAGCAAAGTCATTGGGTATAGAGTGGTGGAGACAGGAAATAAATAATCTATCTAACCCGATATGCAGATGATACAACAGTGCTTGCTTAAAGCCAAGAGGACTTAAAATACTTATTGATGACGATCAAAGACCACAACCTTCAGTAAGGGTTGCACTTTAATGTAAAGAAAACAAAAATCCTCACCACTGGACCAGTAAATAACATTATGATAAATGGAGAAAAGATTGAAGTTGTCAAGGTCTTCACTTTTCTTGGATCAACCATCAACACTCACGGAAGCAGCATTCAGGAAATCAAACAACATATTGCATTAGGCAAATCTGCTGCACAAGACCACTTTAAAGTGTTGAAGAGCAAAAATACCAGTTTAAGGACTAAGGTGCACCTGACGCAATCCATGGTATTTTCAATAATCTCATATACATGTGAGGAGTCCTGCTGTGACATTGAAGGTTAATGTGCTGAACTGTAGGGTCGGTTTGAACTACAAGGTTGGCGGTTCAAACTCACCAGCCACTCCTTGGCAACCCTATACAGGATCGCTATGAGTGGGAACCAACTCAATGATACTTAACAACAACACCACATACACACGAATAGAAGCATTGATACATTTGAGTTATGAAGCTGGAGGAGAATATAAAAAATACTACAAACCACCAAAAGAACAAACTGATCTGTGATGGAAGAAGTACAACCAGAATGCTCCTTAGAATCCAAGATGGTGAGATTTTGTCTCTCAATCTTGGGACATATTATCAGGAGAGAACAGTCTCTAGAGAAGGACAACATGCTTGGTACAGTGAAGGGTCAGCTAAAAACATGAAGACTCCCAATGAGATGGAATGGCACAATGACAGCAGCAATGGACCCAAGCATAGCTACAATTGTGAGTTTGGTGCAGGCCTGGGCAGTGTTTTGATCTGTTGTGTATATGACCACTATGAATGTCAGTATCCACTTGATGGCACCTCATGAAAACATGTGGATGGCATTTGTATTGACAGATGATGAAAGAGAGTACTCCAGCCTGAAGGAATAATATCTGTAGTCATATCATTTAGCTGGTATGCTATATCATCTAAAGGCATGGCCCCAAAATTCTTAGAAGACATATATTGCCAATGGCCCCCAAATTCTCTCATCAACAGTTGGAGATGGATGATGCCTATCCCTTGGATGGGTGGACTTGTGACTACAATTGACTAGGTCATAAAAGGCAATGGACTCTGGGGCCATCCAGAGTGAAGAACATGAGGGGAATATGAGATCCTAGCCAGAGAAACAGCAACACCAGAGATGGAGGCAGGGATGCTGGCATAGAGAGATAGAGCAGTTAAGGACTCTAGACTCATGGAAAGAGAAAGGCTGTGTGCTCACAGGAAGGAGGTTGGTTTGAAAAATGTGCCCTTTGGTTGTTTAAACAGTTCTATATTTGTGTGTTTGTGAACATCAAAAAAAGAAAAAAAGGAAATAGAAGCAAATACTGTTAACTGATGGTGCATGGAGAGGATTATAATCAGTGCTTGGAAACAAAGTACAATTGGTTGAGTACAAAACCAATTTTCTACAATGTAAACTATTACTTAGTTAATAATAAAAGCTGCTCTTTTTTTAAAAAAAGAGATAATGGAGCCTTGTACTGTTGTTGTTATGTGCCGTGGAGTCGGTTTTGACTCATAGCAATCCTGTATAGGGTTTCCAAGGCTGTAAATCTTTACGGGAGCAGAAAGCTTCATCTGTCTCCTGCAGAACAGCTGGTAGTTTCGAACTGCTGACCTTGTGGTTCGCAGCCCGATTTGTAACCACCACGCTACCAGAACTCCTTGGAGCCTTGTACTACCATGTGGAAAATCTATTACCCTGAGGCTGCCATGCTGTGAGGAAGTTAAGCCACATGGAGATACCCAGGTGTACACACTTCAATCAGAAATCATTGTCTTAGTATTCTCCTAGCTCAGAAACCAGACTGGCTTTGGATGGTTTCACTTCCCAGACATGGAGTCACCTCCAGTTTATGTGTCTTCCCAGATGGCCAGGATGTTCTGCAGCAGAGACAAAATTGCTGTATTTTGTCCTTTCAAGGTTCTTGGCTCACAGAATCTGTGAGCAAGTGCAATAAAATAGTTCCTGTTTTTGTCAACAAATTTGGGATGGATGTTTATGTAGCAAATAGTTAGCAGATATAGCCTTGTCTTCTCTTCTACTGGATCTCCCAAATTATATCCCACAGTAGTAAGCACAGAAGAGGGGAAATGCGATATTATGGAGGAAAATGAGAAATGGCTGCATTTGACCACGAAACCAAAAATCACTCCCGCTATTTTAAGTAGGAAGTACATTAAGATGGTAAATTAAATTCTTGCAAATCTTTTTGAAAGATGAAGAAAAAGAAGGTCAGAAAATGTACTGCGGGAATTCGGGGACTCAGAAAGGGCAGGAACGCAGCAGGGGCATTGACCCCATTGGGGTCCACTGCCTGCAGCAAGAGGCAGATGTTTGCAGGAGTTCACCAGAAGTTTCTGCAAAGCTCATGTGTCTGCCAGTATAGCTGCCAGAAAATAATAGCTTATCTCTCTTCTCCACCTTCCAAATCTTGGGCTAATGCCAGTCACTGACCAAATCTGTTCTAGAAACCAATCTTGCATACAAGAGAGGACCTCAGTGGGTAGAAAAGTATTAAGACCTGACCACATCTTGCATGGTTCATGCATTTGGATACGCAGCATCTATAACTCTATCTATATGTTTAAACTTCAAAACAACAGTACAGCAACTTTAATTTTTGCCTAATATGGTGCAACTATCTCTCCTACATATAAAGGTATACTCATTATTTCCTCAAACCAAGAATTCCAATGTCTTATTAGTGATTGTATCCACCTCTGGATGTTGTTCATTCAATTTGCAGTTCAGTTACAATCAGCTGTAATATAAAGTCTAAATTGTAAGGTAACTACCACCAATACCCCTAACACAGAATATTGGGGAAAGGGGTTACTTCAGTTATCTCTTGCTGCTATAGCAGAAATACTACAAGTGGATGTCTTAAACAAACAGAATTGATTCTTTCACAGTTTAGAAGGATGGAGGTTCAAAATTCAGGGCCCTTGCTGTATGGAAAGGCTTTCTATCTCTGTTGGCTCTTCAAAAAGATCCTGATCTTTTATTTATTTATTTTGTAAACGTGTTTATTTTTTTTAATTTAAGTTTTTATTGTGAATTAAGTGATCATTTACATGGGAGAACATTAGCTTTACATTCATCCCATCATATTTAGTTTCATTGCAATGATTACAAACCCCTCCATGAATCATCAAACAACCAAAGGGTACACCCCTCAAGCCTGCACCCTGGCTGTCAGCACACAGACCTCTCCCTCCCTGAGTCCAGAGTCCCCAGTTGCTCCATCTCTCAACATCATCGCCTCTGCCTCCATCTCTGGCATCACTGTCTCTCTGGATAGGATCCCACACACTGCTCTTTTCCCTTAATGGCCCCAGGGACCTCTGCTCCTGGACTGCAAAATCAACCACTCCCCTCCTTTTGTTACAAAATGTCTATCTTTACATTTCCAACACTCACAGGCAGTCCTGATAGCAATTATTAACTATTGAATCACAAGAGTCTTATCCCCATCTCCTTTTATCTGCCCCATCCAGACATGTTGGAAACCACTTAGTGGAGATTCTACCTTCCTCTGCACGCTCTGGAACTAGGCACCCTCTTGAAAGCTTGTAATCCAGTTATTTCCTGCTTTTGTAGCCCCTTCATTTTGGGTAGCCAATGTCTAAGTTGCCCATCCCTGTCAACCCTATACACCAAGGTGGTGACAATGATTTTCACAGTAAAGGTATGTTTCCTCTTTTGTGCTACTACATCCATAAGTATAGGTCAAGTTCATCAAACTGTATCAGATTACTCTTTCTTTCCTCTTCTTTCTACTTCTAGTTGAGTTCTGATCATCCAGCCATTGAAGCCAGGTCAAGTGGGTACTATCTATATGTATGTGCCAATACTTGTTCTTGTGCAGGTCCCTCACTTCATTTCAGCTGGACACTTCACTTCAGCTGGACACTTCACATTCTGCTGTAATCCTCTGTGTCCATGTCCCTATTTCTGGGTCCAGGAGTCCCCAGGTCTTGCCATACTGCTGGCCAACCAGGTCTCAACCCAGGTTGACAGGAGTCTATTGAACGGAGTCGGATTTAGCTCACAACTTCATTGCTGTTTTCCCCCCACTTCCGCTTATTGATCAGTCCTTTGAAAGTGGGAGGGGATACAAAAGGTTCCAGGGAAGATTCATTCCAGGGAGTTAAAAAAGAAACTACTTTAAACGTTTGAATATATTAATTGTTGTTGTTAAGTGCCATTGAATCAGTTCCAACCCATAGAGTTTCTGAGGAGCAGCTGGTGAACTTCAACTGCCGACCTTGTAGTTCAAACCGACTTTGCAGTCCAGTGCATTAACCCGTAGCAGCACACTAGGACTCCATAATATATCAATTGTTGTGATTGATGTTAACCATCAAGTTGGTTCTGACCCATAGTGACCCTGTGTAGGGTTTCCTAGGAGTGGCTGGTGAGGTTGAACCTCCCACCTTGCAGTTCAAACTGACCTTGCAGTCCAGTGCATTACCCTGCAGTACTACACCAGGACTCCGGCTCATAGCCCCCCTACATAGAGTTTCCAAGGCTGAAATTTTTTATGGAAACAAAAAGCTTAATCCTTCTAAAAGTAGCAGCTGGTGGGTTTGACCTTGACAGTAGCACTCCAGTGCTTATCTGACAGAGCCAGGAGAGCTCCTTTTATAATTAGTACTGATACAGAGAAAACTAAGTACAGTTATCCTCTGCTTTTCAAAAATTTGCATTATGCCACTTTGCAGACTTACATTAGTACATCTTTTGAGTAGCTGAAAGAAATCTAAGCACGGTTTTTGCTTTTACCATTAACAGCAAAAAGTAAAACTAACATTCAGGGCCTGTATTTCAAGGAACTGAAACGATGCAGCATGTACCTCAGTAGTAAGACTGACATGGTTAAACTCCTTCCCTGGGAACTCTTAGTCTTCATCTCAGCTTTGAGCTGCCACAGCTTTGAACTCTATCTGCAAACACTGTATGCTAGTGTTCTTTTAGGTTTTGTCTGTTACTTAGTATGGTTCAGTAGGCTATTATTTTTTGGGTCTAGGAATGCTGAAAACATATTTTCCATACTAATGAATGGTCACTACCTCTTTGTTTTTGCCATTCTGTTTAGGAAAGGTTTTATAAAAACACTTTACTTTTTTAGTAGCCAAGGGAACCTGTAATTTAAAAAGGAGGTGATTATTTATGCCACATAAAGGATTCAAGAAAAGACATGCAATTTTATTGCAATAGATGGTAAAACTGAATATTTAAATTCCATATTAATAAAACAAAGTATTCATAAATCCAAAATGCCAATGCCTTCATTCCCTAGGGCTGCTGTAAAAACTATCACATGTGGGCAGTTTTAAAGAACAGAAGTTGATTTTCTATAGTTCTGGAAGCTGGGAGTCTGGGTTCAAGTGCTAGATTGACCATACTCTATCTTTCTCTTTCTCTGAAGGCTCTAAGGGATACTTCCACGGGCATTTCTTGCTATTCCTTGGCTTTTAGATGCATCTTCTTATGGCATGTGTCTTCCTCCTGTGTGACTGTCTCAATGTCCATTTTCCTCATGTAGAAGATATACCTTGCTCAGGTATGGCCTCATTAATTTGACTGACAGCATCTTTGATGAAAAGCCTTGTTTCCAAATAAAGTCACATTCAGCAGTACTGGGGCTAGGGCTTAGTATATCTCTTTTTAAAATTTATCTTTTTAAAAAAATCAAAATTCAGTCTTGGAGAAAGGTTTGTCCTGAAGAGACTTGATGATTGCTTGCCTTGATGGCTCCCCAGCAAACCACTTGCTTGTTCTTATAGTAACCAATCATACTGCCATTTTTGTTTTGGATTTTTCCTGTTGGTCTTTCTTTGAAGATGTATCTTCTGTTGCCCCAGCTGTTCCAGGCTAGTCTGCTTGTCCTTTCTAGAGGGAATGTCCAACCTTAGAAGGTTTTGGATGGGGCTCAGGATTCCACCTAAGGTCCTATGCACTGCAAAGGCTCCACAAGAAGCCTATTTCACTGGGCAAGTTCTAGAACTCTTTTTAGGTATTTCAATCAGTTATAGGCTGAAGACACCCTTACAAGCTTTCCGTACTCATATTTCCTAACATTTCTTTTTCTCCCCTCAAGTTTCTATTTTACAATAGTAGGCAAGGTATTAATATAGATTTTGTTGTTGCTGTTGTTGTTAAGTGCAGTCGATTAGGATCATAGCAACCCTATATAGGGTTTCTGAGGAGTAGCTGGTGAGCTTGAACCACTGACCTTGCAGTTCAAACCGACCTTGCAGTCTACAGTACCACACCAGAACCCCATATATCTTTTGTGGGGATATAAGTCAGTCAATAATTGTGTGATACAGAAGTAGTCAGAATCTATGAGATGGGAGGTATGTTCATGTGTGTATATATTTGTGTGGGTGGAGAGGAGGGAGAGTATTCAATAGTAAAAACCTTATTATGTCTCATAAATCAATGAAAAATATTTAAAATGGGAAAATTAAGAAATAAAAATGTAAGCATATTTCTTATAAGATATATGAGAACAAATGCCTAAATAAACATAGAAAACTAAGCTAAAATTGATTACTTCTTTGGAGGTGGAAATAGGAAGGAGGAAATAATTGGGTGAGGACTTTTGGTTTTTATTATAAGCTTAATAGTACCACTTAACTTTTCAAACTATAAGCATATATCACATTTGGCAAAAAACAAAATAGTTTTTCTAAAAGTGAAGGCAAAATTTTTCAATATCCAGGGATTAAAATGATATAACACACAGGAAAATCTTTTTGTCATATGCAAATTGCTGCATGAATGCAAGTCATGAGGATCATAGCTGATGCTGAAGATGTCATTGATAATTGATGCCAGGCCTCAGCTCATGGGCTCTGGCCATCTGCAACAATCATTACACACAGACCGAGTGCAACTGTTATGACCCAATTACTTACTGGGCATGGTGCCTGCCAATCATTCAGCAAAACCTTATTGTGCAAATGCATGGACCCTGCTGCCGTCAGTGTTGATGGAGCATAGTAGGGCTATACATTCCTGACTATGACAGCTGACAAGTGATTTAAGACACTTCCTGGCCAAGAGGGATTCTGTGTCTGGTTCCGGTCCTCAACCTCCCTTATATTAGAGGCCTGATACAATTTCTATACACAGAGTCTTCCCAGATTCCACTCTCACACCATTCACAAACTTCCTGCCAATATGCCATCTTTCCTAAATCACTATTAATGGCATCTTTTGTTTAGTCTTTGAATACTTAACACTTCTTTCTGCTTTATATGAGTCTGATAGTCTGTTTGGTTGGTGACTTTAACAGTCATCTTTGGGGTTGGAAATCTGTATAATACTTTTGCTGCACATCCTATTGGTTACGAGCTTGGGTACTGAAAAGAGTGTGCACGAGTTTGAATCCCAGATCGGTTGCTTTTTATGGCTATGTGACATTGGGGGAGTAATTTAACCTCTCTGTGCCTCAGAGGTAATAACACTGCAATACTTACCTCATAGGCTTAATATAAGAATAAAGAGTTAATGAATGTTGTAGAACTAAGTCCAGGTGTGGCACTGTAGGACAAGCACTGGACTTCTAACAATGAAATTGGCAGTTCAAACCCACCAGCTGTTCCTTGGAAACCCTATAGAGGGTCACTATGTGTTGAAATTGACTCCACAGCAATAAAAAATAAAAAAACATAGAACTAAGAAATGTTTGGCTAAATGGTAGCCATGTAATTAATAACCAAAAACCCTGGTGGTGCAATAGTTAGTTACTTGGTTACGAACCAAAAGGTTGGCAGTTTGAGTCCACCCAGAGACGTCATAGGAAAAGGACCAGGCAATCGGCTTCTATAAACATTATGGCCAAGAACACCCTAGTGGGCAGTTCTTTTCTGTTGTGCATAGGGTCGCTATGGGTCGGTACCGACTTGATGGCACCTAACAAAAACTATTAGTTATTTTGGCTATAATCTTTATGGCAGCAGACAGCCAGGTGTTCCCTTTTCGGCACCACTGGACAGATTCAAACAGCCAAATATTCAGTTGCAGTCGAGGGCAAACATTTTGCACCACTGCTAAACCCACATGTGTATGTACCTAATGACATAACAGGCGCTGAAAATTGCTAATAAGTGTGATCACGTTTATAACCCATTTGGAGAGTTTGGCACCAACTGTAACCTCCTTCCTACGGCTGCTCTTGTTGTTATTAAGTGCCATCAAGTCAATTCCAACTCATAGCCATCCTGGATAGAGTTACCAAGGCTGTAAATCTTCTATAAGTGCAGAAAGCCTCATCTTTCCCCCACGGAGCAGTTGATGGGCTCAAACCATAGACCTTGTGATTAGCAGTTTCACTGGATTCCTGTCATGTTGTTGTTGTTAGGTGCCATCGAGTCAGCACTGGCTCATAGTGACCCTATGCACAACAGAACAAAACACTGCCCAGTCCTGGGACAACCTCACAATTGTTGCCATGCTTGAGTCCATCGATGATGCCACTTGGCCAATCCATCTCGCTGGAGTCTTCCTCTTTTTCTCTGACCCTCCACCTCACCAAACATGATCTCCTTCTCCAGTGACTGGTCCCTTCTGACATATAAACCACTAAAAGATAATTTTAAAATGCACTTGGGCTAATCCCCTCAAAAAGAAAGCTCAATTTACTATCCCTGCTCTTCCGAGTTCTTCAATATAGTACTTGACAGATTTATCTCTAGAACTTTCTAAAAAGATCCATCCCCCAAATTCTTTACCACTCATTCTACAGGGCAGTCAGGCTGACCTTCTCCCAACATTTACACAGGTCAAGCTGTGTAGATCTTAGGGCGTCATTCATGACTATAGTTGTACCAACTTCCATTCACCCCTTGTCTAACTCCTTTGTAGCTTAAATACTTAAATGTCTCCTCCTCAGAATTCTTGGTCTCTTAATAAGCCCACTTATTAGTATTTCTCAAAATAGTCAATTCTTTTTCTCTTCAAGAAATTCATCCACTTCCGTAATGTTGTTGTTAGTTGCTGTGGAGTTGGGTCCAACTCATAATGACACAAGGAAATATCGTCTAGGCCTGGGCCTTCTTCGTCACCATTTGTATATTTAAATCTATTGTTGCAGCCATGGTGTCAATTCATTTCACAAAGGGTCCACCTCTGTTATGCTGATCTTCTACTTTATCAATCATGACGTTCTTCTCCAGGGATAAATCTCTACTTATGAAGGTCAAAAGTAAGTAAGACAAAGTCTCACCTTCCTTGCTTCTAAGGAATATTCTGCTGTACTTCCTCCATGGATATAGTTGGGAGTTGATGTGAAATCACTTTTTGACTCATGGCGACCTTATGGGTGCTGAATAGAACTGCTCCTTTGGGTTTACAAGACTGGGACCTTTCAGAAGAAAATCACCAGTCCTATCTTTTAAGGTATCTTGGCAAGGGGTTGAACTGCCAACCTTTGTTGTCCCTTGAGGTTAAAGGATCATGAAAACTATTATGGAGGAGAAGAAACCATTATATACACTTGTCTACTCTATTACTCATACGTTAAGATAATTTTTCTTAAATGACACCTTGATTGATGTATACTCTCAGAAGGTGAAGATCATCTTTTCAGAGTGAATGGAATATTAATTAACTAATGGGAATTTGTGAGTTGACTACTCTATTTGTTGCTTTGTAGGCACACAGTTGGCATAGACTATTATATGATCCCTTTGGCTAATAGTCAAGGTGCAAACTAGTCAGTATATATGGTGCTATATGTGGCACTATGGGTTAATTGGCTGGACTGCAAAGTCAGTTTGAATCCCAAGGGCGGTGATTCAAGCTCTTCGGAAACCCTATACAGGGTTGCTATGGGTCAAAACCGACTCAACAGTACTTATCAACAGCAATAACAACAATGCAAACACAAAATTAAAAAATATAGGGAATGTCAGAAGGTAGTGGACAGGATACAAAAATCTATTTCGTGTGGCAGAAAAACATTCAGCCTTTTATGTAAGTTGCAAAGACATTGGTGAGGATATAAAAAACACAAAATTCAGATACTTAAAATGTATAAATTCAGAGCTTAATTTCTCAACTGCTGGATGAGCACAATATTACTCATTACTCAAGAAATAGCAACACACTTACAGATAAGGAATAGTGATTGTAATTTTACATATTTATGATTTTATTTATTATAGTAGATACATTTACTATAGAAAATTCATAAGACACATAAAAAAATAAATAAAATTCAATCATGATCTAATCCCTCCACCCAGAGGTTACCTAATATATTTTTTACTGTATTTATGTTCAGACACATAGTCATATTTATTAATTCAATAATTATTCATTGCATGCCTACTATGTTCCAGGACTGTCTAAATTTTGGTACACGTAAGTGAGTAAAAATGATAAAAATATTTACATCACAAAAGTGATACTCTAGTAGGAGTATGGATGGGTCAGGGTAGTGGGCAAGTGGGGGACTTGAGCAAAAATATTAAACACAATATTTCAGTGTCATAGGATAACAAATAATGTGACTAGAGAACAAGGCACAATGAGAAAATGTGACACTTGTTCCGCTTAGTAGGAGCCGATGAGCAAATAGAACGAATTTTGTCATTCTGGTGCTAGTTTCTATAAAAATGTTGTAGATTGTTGTTGTTGTTAAGTGCTATCGAGTAGGTTCCGACCCATAGTGACCCTGTATAGGGTTTCCGAGGAGCATGTTGCAGATAAGACCCTTCAAATCCAAACTAAGGAAGAAAAAAAATCATTTCTATTTGTTGCCAGGACCATCCCAAACATTAGTGAACCTAGGGAAAGAGAAAAATGGAGACCCCATATATCATATGTATAAATTGAAAAAGTATAAATCAAGCCAGAATATTGTTAAATGAATATATTGTCCTTTGACAAATACAGTATCTGAACGATCAGATTTGAATTTAGATTTTATGAAATTCTTGAGGTTCTGTCCCAGAACAGAGTGGCAAGTAGAGTATATTTACGACCCTGACCCACATACTGCTCCTTTTTTGTTCCTGCCCTGGTTCATTCTACACCATGAGGGAGTAAGCAAGTGTATGATAGACACCCATATACTTACTCTTATGTCCTCAAGTCCAATCTCTGTCCACACCCTGGCCCTGCTAACAATCACATCCTGCTTGCACTGGATACTGACACAGCTACTCTAAGCCTTTCTGAGAAAAGAGGACCAGGTGGACCCTGGGGAAGTACAAGCATTTAGCAGGTATCCTCTAGAGCTAAAGGCCCTTGAAAACTGTGATGGAGAACAGTAAGAAAACTGGCCAGAGGTCTGCATTAGAGAAAAGCTGCACTGGGTCACTAATGGAAGGCCCTCTGAAAAGTGCAGTCCAGGTTCCAAAACAGAATGAGTCAACTCTTATTGCTCTTGGTGTGGTGTGTGTGTGTGTTAAGAACCATCGAGTCAGTTCTGACCCATAGTGACCCAGAATAGGGTTTCCGAGGAGCAGCCAGTGAACTTTGACCGTCGATCTTGCATTTCAAACTGACCTTGCAGTCCAGCTCATTAACCCCCAGTGCCACACCAAGACTCCTTATTACTGATGGTGTTGTGAAGTGCCATTGAGTTAGTTCTGACCCATAGTGACCCTGTATAGTGTTTCCTAGGAGCAGCTGGTGAGCTTGAACTGCCACCTTCGTGGTTCAAACCAACTCTGCAGTCCAGCACATTAACCCAGAGCTCCACACCAGGACCCCTGTTATTGTTGTTGTTAAGTGCCTTTTAGTCGGGTCTGACCCATGGCAACCCTGTGTAGGGTTTCCGAGGAGCAGCTGGTGAGCTTAAACTGCCAACTTTGCACTTCAAATGGCTTTGTAGCCTAGCGCATTAGCCCACAGTGCCACACCAGGACTCGTCACTGCTTTGCTGTAGTTGACATTAAGTCTTCTTTGACTCTTGACATCCTGGTTGTTGTTAGGTGCTGTCAAGTTGGCTTCTACTCATAGTAACTTTATGCACAACAGAACAAAGCACTGCCTGGTCGTGTACCACTTCACAATTGTTAAGGAACATTGCCAAGGTCTGAGCCCTTTTCATGATTATTGATGTGTTTGAGTCTAGTGTTTTAACCACTGTGTCAATCCATCTAATTGAAGGATTCTCTCATTTTCTCTGACTCTCCTCTTTACCTCTTGCGATGATTGGTCTTTCCAAATGTCATGCTCAAAGTTCTCCACATCCTTGCTTCTAAGAAGCATGCTGGATGTGCAACTGATTTGCTTGTTCTTCTAGCTGTCAAGTTAGTTCTGACTCATAGTGACTCTGCACAACAGAATGAAACACTGCCATGTTCTGTGCCATCCTCACAAATGTTGCTACATTTGACCTATTCTTGCCACTAGGTCATTCCTCATTGGGAATCTTCCTCATTTTCACTGACCCTCCATTTTGACAAGTGTGGCGTCTTCTCCAAGGACTGGTCCCTCCTGATAACATGTTCAAATGATGAGAGAAAAAGCCTCATCATCCTCACTTCTAAGGAGCGTTCTGGCTATTCTTCTTCCAGAATAGATTTGTTTATTCTTTTGGCAATCCACGGCACTTTCAATATTCTTCTCCACCACCATAATTCAAATGTATAAATTTGTCTATGGTTTTCCTTATGCCTTGTCTAAATTTCATTTACATATGAAGTGACTGAAAATACAATGGTGTGGATCAAGTGCACTTTTGTTCTTAAACTGAAATCTCTGCTCTTGAACACTTTAAAGAGATCTTGTGCAGCAGATCTGACTAATGTAATACATTCTTTGATTTCTTAACTGCTATTTTCAGGTATATAGATAGTGGATTCAAGCAAAATGAAGTCTTTGAGAATTTCAATCTTTTCTTCATTCATGATGTCATTTACTGGTTCAATTGTGAGGATTTTTGTTTTCTTTATGTTGAAGTGCAATCTCTACTATAGGCTGTTATCTTTGATGTTTATCCATCCAGACAGTAAGCAATCTTTTTCACCAATATCACAATTAAAATGTATCCATTCTTATTCTGTCGTCCTTTTCTACAGTCTAACATATTAGGCTACCAGAGCTTCTTATATCAATGGAGAAAAGATTGAAGTTGTCAAGGACTTCATTCTTCTTGGATCAACTATCAACACTCACCGAAGCAGCAGTCAAGAGATCAGACAATGTATTGCATTAGGCAAATCTGCTGCACAAGATCTTTTTTAAAGTGTTGAAGAGCAAAGATGTCTGTTAGCTTGAGGACTAATGTGCACCTGACCCAAGCCATGGTATTTTCATTAACCTCATATGCATGTAAAAGCTGGACAGTGAATAAGGAAGATCGTAGAAGAATCGATGCCTTTGAATTGTGGTGTTGGAGGAGAATATTGAAAGTGGCATGGACTGCCAAAAGAACCAATAGATCTGTTTTGGAAGAAGTGCAGCCAGAGTGCTCCTTGGAGGCTAAGATGGCCAAACTTCGTCTCGCATCCTTTGAACATATTGTCAGGAGGAAACAGTCACTGGAGAAAGATTTCATGCTTGGTGAAATGGAGGGTCAGAGAAAAAGAGGAAGACCCCCAATGAGATGGATTGGCCAGGTGGCATCATTGATGGACTCAAGTGTAGCAACAATAGTGATGTTGGCTCAGGACCGGACATTGTTTCGTTCGGCTGTGCATAGGGTTGCTATGAGTCAGTTCCAATTCAATGGCACCTAACAACAACAACAACAACATATTAGTTGATATGAAACAACTCTTAGCTTCCCCAAATTCAGATGTGTGTGACCCCTTTCTCCTGGTTTCCTCTACCCCTTGTTGTGCTTTGAGAGGATAAGAACATAAAGATGTAATCAGGGATCAGAAAGGAACTGACCCTTTGCTTTCCAAACACTGTAACTTCAAGTTATGAAGCTTCCTGTGTCATACTCCTGTGAGGTGAGGAGCTCTTCATGAATGGTCAGATCAGAGCTTTGATCTGGATATTTTATTTTACTTTCCTGGTCATTTTCATCTCTGAAATTAGACAGTTCTTGCAACTAAAGAGTATGAACTCATGTTTTCACTCAGGGACAAATATAAATAGCCTATGAAACAAAAATGAAAGAATGATCAGTTAAAGAACACCATTGCTTTGTTATTATCTTATCAATTTCAGTAAAATCAATGAAAAGCTTACTGGACCACTGTGTGGTTGCAGATTGTTTCTTTACTGTGATTCTGTATATTGAGCCATGAAAGGACCCATGAATTATTAATTCTGAATTCATTCTAGTGCTTTATTTGTTAAGAAGCTTTATGGTAGCTTTGTTTTTCAGGAAAGGGAAAATTGGAGAACTATTTTAAAAGAATACATCGTTTTAAAGCACCTTCTTTAAAATCACCAATAAAATTCTCTCTTGGATAAATGTTATACAGAGAGATTTCCTGTAAGTTATTAAACTTGATTGCATATCTTATTTGCATAAAAATATTCTTGGCACTAAATTCCCTGTGATGCTTCTTTTCAGTGACATGGTCAGTAGGAAGCTTGACTGATTATAGTTCGTGGCCTTGGGCCACAGCCCACTTTTTGGAGTGATCAGTGAGTTGAGCAGCTTCCAAGAGTCAGCTGTAGGAATAATTCAACTTTTCATATCATTCAGTTTTGTCTCCTGAATTTAAGTTGATTGATCTTTCCACCTTCCCATTTGAGCAAGAGGCGCTAGAAGGAGGAAAATGCTAACAATTATTACTTGATTTTTAAAAAAACAAGCTCTTTTTGGCTCTCCTATTTTCAGTTCTTGGGAACTGTGTCAGATCTTGGGAGACCACCTTTCCTATTTACTAACCCTGGGTCACTTTTCAAAATGTCAGCTCTCTATGACTGAGTGGAACTGTTGGCAAATAGGTTACCTTGCGTTCAAATACCTCTTTTTTAAAAAGAAAAAATAATAATAATTTGAGCTTTGCTTGCAGAAAGATTAAGATTATTAAGTATATGTCCTTCCTTTGACAGCTCATCTATTAGCAACTGCCAAGGATCTTGTATGGAGTCCTGGTGTGGCACTGTAAGATCAGCACTAGACTGCTAACCACAAAGTCAGCTGCTCCTTGGAAACCCTATACAGGGTTGCTCTGAGCTGGAACCAACTCAACAATGCTTAACAACAACAAGAATCTTGAACAGGTTTAATCAATCCTTCCATGATGCGATTGCCTGTACATTGGATTTGGTATATGAGATCCAACTTCTTTGTTCTGTTTTCCCACACACCACTCCTTCAAGTCTCTTTCAAAGACGTTTCCATGTCAGTCCAATCTGTATTCCTAATTCATACCACTTCTATTCTACGCTGTTATTACCATTACTTACTAAAATTTCCACTTAAAACCAAATGGCCACCACTTGT
>NW_006408587.1:16042637-16044246 GCF_000296735.1 Chrysochloris asiatica
ACCTAACAACAACAACATAACTCACAAGAGTGACATGTACCTGAGTGGCTCTTGGAAATGCAAGTTATATGAAGTTTGAATACATTATTCAGAATACTTCTGATAATGGCTAAAACTTTGTCATTGTGCCCAGGTCAGGAGTTTCCTTTTTTGAATATTGAAGAATTCCACGGGGATAACTGATTCCTTAAATGCATTCTATTGACCTAGACATGTGTAGGCTCCTTACTTTTTATAAACTCCTCTTCAAATGAAATCGCCAACTGGAATCTCATCTATGCCAGAAGATTGCATATAGTACCACATACAAAATTGAACATGTGACTCCTTGAAATGGTCCATTTGTTTGATCAGAAGTTAGAATGGTAGGGAATGAATTATTAAGCAAATAGCAACTACAATTAACCTTGACCAGATACATTTCTTTTTCTTCTTCTTTTTTACCTTGTAAATGTATTCCATGGAGCTCGTGACCAAGGTCAAACAATTCAACACTTTCAAGGCAATATATGGCTGTGATCAAAACAGAGGAGCCTCTCACCGTCAATAGGACTGAAATCAGAGTAAGAACCATTGCAATTGAGCCCCCTCAGTTTCAGAGAGTACCTTCATTCTTCTTATTGGACACATGGCACCTGTCAGACAAGATGAGTTCAATATTTCTACAAGTCACTCATAACAAGATTGTTATGACATCCAAGCAATGCACAGAAAGAGCCCATTTTCCTTTTAATAATTGATTTTTTTTCAGACACTACTACCCAGAATAGTATTAGGGAAAGCAGAAAGCACTCTGGGGTTGAGAAAATAATGAATCGAAGTCTAATACTGTGAGTATTCAGAGACCATCCCTGAGCAGGGCTTTGCATCGTGTACAAATAATGTCATTATTTCAGATTGAACAATTACTGTAAAATAATGTCACCTAATGATATTTGGGAAATGTAGACATTATGAGTGAGAGTCATTAAAGAACTACACCAAATTTGTTTGTTTGTTTGTGTGCTATTCCATAGTTCACTGATTTCCAGTGTGTGGGTGCGTGGAATAGAGCGGACACAGCTAATTAAGATTCAGAAGTAACAGACTCTGAATCATAGCAACTTCACCTGAGTCAAGATTATCCATTGCCTCATTTCAACCAAGTAGAAAAATGCCTAGAAAAAGCCTAGAAGACGTCAGATGGTGTAACAGTTAAGCATTTCACTGCTAATCAAAATGTTGTGGGTTCAAACCCACCCAGGAGCTCCAAAGAAGAACCACCTGGCAATCTGTTCATGTAAAGATTGTTGTTGTTGTTGCTAAGTGCTGTTAAGTTGTTTCCAACTCATAGCTTTCCTCTATAGGGTTTCTGAGGTTGTATATCTTTAGACGAGCAACAAGCCTCATCTTTCTCCCATACAGGAACTGGTGGACTCCAATTGCTGTCCTTGTGGTTCTCAATGTAGCGATTGTCCCACAGAGCCACTGCACTTCCTAGTATATGCTGTTACGTACCATCAAGCCAACTTTCAATACAGATTGACCCAATGTGACAGATTATACCTGCCCCATAGGGTTTTCTAGGGATGCGGGAGATAGATGAGGATTTCTGCTCCTGTAAAGATTT
>NW_006408587.1:16044539-16048630 GCF_000296735.1 Chrysochloris asiatica
ATAGTGACCCTGTAGTAGTGTAGTGGATTACAAACTGGCCGGCTAACTTCAAGGTCAGCAGTTGTTCCATGGGAGAAAGATGAGGTTTTCTGCTCCTGTAAAGATTTACAGCTTCAGAAATCTTATTTATAAAGTCACTATGAGTTTGAACCACCATTGCCATATTTATGGGAGTACTGGTGACTCTCTTTAGGGTTAGCGATGGACTGTTCACTACAAGGTCAGCTGTTCAAGTGCACCAGCTGCTCCATGGGAAAAAATGTTTTCAATCCTCTTCACTTTCAACAAGCAAGGTTGTATCATCTGCATAACACAGGTTGTTAATGAGGCTATAGATGCCTATTAAATTGTCCTTGAAGATAATGTGCATATTAAGGAAAATGGTCAAATACAGCTACCTATTTTAAATCCTTGTAAAATTTCCTACCTTGATTTTGTTTTTCTTCTCTCAATAATTTAATTCAATGATTGGTTGCTTGATGTGTTCTTGAACCTTCATTTCCCTCTCCCAAAGAGACCAGGGAAGCTACTCTGGGTGCGTCAGGAAGGAGCAGGCTGATGACAGTGATTGTAAACCTCTATGGAAATAAAGAGTAAGCTTTCAGAAGGGAAGCATGGATAAGGAGTTGGGAAGAGCACCACAAGCAATGACCTTGAGCAAATCACTTAATTTTCATTTCATCTTCCATTTGCCTCCTGGTTGGCACAGATAGATAAGTGCTTAATTACTAATCAGAAGGTTGCAGGTTTGAACACATCCAGAGATACTTTGGAAGAAAGTCCTGGCAATCTGTTTTCTAAGGATCCCCACCTTGAAAATCCTATGGAGCAGCTCTGTTCTGCACACATGAATTCGCCATGAGCTAGAATCGATTTAAAGGCAATTAATAACAACAATTACATGAGGACAATAATATGCGTCCTGATTCCTACAAAGACTTTTGTAGGGGTAAAGGAAATCATAGATATATTTTAATTACCATTATCATGCTCAGGTGAGGAGAGAAGAGGACAGTCTATTTGCTGCACAGAACCCACAATTGCAGCTGTCAGACTGAGGCAGGTTAAAGCATTTCGTTCACATCTCAGAGGCTCCAATGAGTTACTCCATGTCTCCTCTCATTTGAAGGATGGTGGCTCGCATTTCACAAACCCCAGATGCATAATGACAGTGTAATCTAGTCAAATTCCCCCAGACTTGAACAACTGCATGGAAAGTAATATCCTCCTTATTCAGCACATATACTGTGCCCCCAAGAATAACTTGTTCTTGTATTGGTGCCGGGCAAGGAACAACACTTTGTGTTTCATTAACAACTACTTCCCTGGCTTTTCCAAACATAATTCTTTTCAGACGCTTTATTTATAGATCTTCTTTTGGTTTGCTTTCACCTATGATGGAATTCTACATTTATTTTTACTGGATATATTCTTTACAGATGTTGTCTAGTACATGTCTAGAACTACATGTAATGATTTATGTGACTTTAAAGAGAGTATCTTTAATGGTATTTTTAAGTAACTTTCTCTTTTCTTATCTACTAACATAGCTTGAAATCCCTAGGTGGCACACAAAATTAAGTGCTTGGTTCCTAACTGAGAGGTTGGCAGTTTGATCTCTTTCAGAGGTACAAGGAGTGCTGGTGTGGCACTGGAAGATAAGCACTGGACTTCTAACCACAAGGTCGCTGGTTCAAAATCACTAGCTGCTCTTTGGGAACCTTACACACAGGGTCGTTATGAGCCAGAACCAACTCAATGGCACATAACAAAAACAACAACAAGAAATACACTGATGAAACACCTGCTGATTTTCTTCCAAAGGATTATTTTTTAAAAAAGAAAAAGAATCTGTTGCCATTGCATCAATTCAGATTCATAGAAAGCCTGCAGTGGAGAAGATGATCTCCCGCAATCTTTACGGAAGTAGACATTACATCTTTCGCTTGTGGTGTGTCTGGTGGGTATGAATTGCTGACCTTTTGTTTAGGAGCTGAACACTTAACCACGGTGCCAACAGGACTCTTTAGAAAGGATCCCAGCCACTGAAAATTCTGTGAAGAGCAGTTCTGCTCTGAAACACATGAATCAGACTCCACTTGACAGCAACTGGTATATTTCCTTCTTCCTTGTCTTCTAACGTATTCAAATAAGCGTAGAAATTACCTACCTGTTGCGGAGCATGATAGCACTTAAGATCAAATGAGAACATTTAAAATCTGTATTAAAATATCAGCCCATAAGAAGAAGCTGAAATTGGGCCATTATATATAAAGACCATTATATATAACTTCCATAAAGATGTGTATCAATCTTGCCCATTTCCAACAGTAAGAAAAACTGATTTCAAGGCATATTGTCAAGGAATCAGAAACTTCTACTCTCAGGTGGTGCCTGAACCATCAAGACATACTGTTCTCAATGTCTCAGGGATGGCTAATAACTACACGGGCTCCTGCGGATGTGGAGATTTTTTGGGACACTTTCACATAAATGACTATAAAACAGGAATGCTTTCCATTTTTCAGACATTCTGGCATCCACGTCTTTTCCTAGTTGACATCGAATCTGATCGATTTGGCACTGACACTGCTCTTAGACGATGGGATGCATTAGCAAACCACAGACACACACACACAGAGAGAGAAGATTGCAAAACAGTCTGCGAGTTTGTGTTTCCTCCCTTGCAGCCCTGCTTCCTCCTTGAGGACAAGCCTGACATAGATTGCTGATGAGAGACCACAGGGAGCAGAAGAGAAGCGTCCCAGCATAGGTTCTCTTGGACTAGTCATCCCCAATTCAATCTGTGGGCTACCTACAGACACAGGAGCAAGACTATTGCTGCTGTCACAAATCAAGACAAAATTGGCGAGTTCAAACCACAGGAAATTTCTACTTTTCTATTTCTAGAAGTCAGAAGTATAAAATCAATTTATGAAACTGACTACAGCCAAGGTGTCAGGAGTGCTGGGTTTTGCTGGCAGCTGAGGCGAGACTCTGTTTCCATGCCTTCTTGCACATCTAGTAGCAGCTTGCATTCTTTGACTTGCAGTCCCATACTCCATCTCCAAAGTGCACTTCCCCAACTCTGTTTCTGTCACCACATCACCTTCTCCTCTGACACTGATTCCTCTCTCTTCTAAAGACTGTTGAGATTATACTGCTACTACCCAGATAGGTTCTGGAGTGCCACTGTGGGTTAATGTGCTGGACAGCAAGGTTGGTTTGGACCACAAGGTGGGTGGTTCAAACTCACCAGGCACTCCTCGAAAACCCTACACAAGGTTGCTATCAGTTAGAACCGACTTGATGGCACTTAACAACAACCCAGATAATCCCAAAATATTTCTTAGAAGTGAGAGTGGCAGGACTTCCTCAAGTACTTGGCCACATTATCAGGAAAGCCAGTCACAGGATAAAGTCATCATGCTTGGTAAAGATGTAGGTCAGTGAAAACAGGGTGATTCTCAATGAGATGATAGGCTGACACAGTGGCTGCAACAGCTTAAACATAGTTATGAGAATGGTGCAGGATTGGGCAGTGTTACATTTTGTTGTACTTAGGGTCCCTATGAGTTGAAACGACCATGTCCCTATGAGTGACACCAAACAATAACCCAGACACTTCAGTATAATTTCCATATCTCAAGATCCTAAATTAATTGTTGTTAGGTGCAATCAGTTGGTACCGACCCATAGTGACCTTATTATGCACAGCAGAACGAAACATTGCCCAATACTGGGCCAACCTGACTACTGTTGCCACGCTTGAGTCCATCGATACTGCCACTTGGCCAATCCATCTCATTGGGGATCTTCCTCTTTTTCTCTGACCCTGCACCTTACCAAACATGATATCCTTCTCCAGTGACTGGTCTCACCTGACACTATGTCCGAAGAATGAGAGGCAAAATTTGGCTGCACTTCTTCCAAAATGGATTTATTGGTTCTTTTGGAAGCCAATGGCAGTTTCAATATTCTCCTTCAACACCTTAACTCAAAAGCATCAATTCTTCTATGGTCTTCCTTATTCACTGTCCAGCTTTTGCATGCATATGAGGTTATTGAAAATATCATGGCTTGGGTCAGGC
>NW_006408587.1:16067783-16069028 GCF_000296735.1 Chrysochloris asiatica
TGTCTCCATCTCTGGTCTCACATTCCACTTGTGGTCTTCTCCCTTGATGATCCTAGGGTCCTTTGTTTCTGGACTGTAAGATTAACCATTCCCCTGTTTTTGTTACAAAACTTCTACATTTACAATTGTGACAGTTTCAATTAGTCATGACAACAATTGCTCACTATTGAATCATAAGAATCTTATTCTCATCTCTTTTAACCAGACCCATCTAGACAAGATATCAGTAGTTTAAATCCTTTTCACTTTCAGCAAGCAAGGCAGTATCATCTGAATATTACAGATTATTAACGACTCTTCCTCCAACTCTGATGCCACATTTTTCTTCATGTAATCCAGTTTCTCAAACTATTTGCTCAGCATACAGACTGAATAAGTATGGTAAAAGAATATAATCCTGGCACACATCTTTCATAATTTTAAGCTATTTGGTGTTTCCTTGTTTTGTTTGAACATGGATCATCAAGGGAGAAGACCACAAGTGGAATGTGAGACCAGAGATGGAGACAGAGATGGGGACGTGCTTCTTGATCTATGGACAGATTCCTTAGGAACAAAATTAAGTACTCTGTGATACTCATTCTTTACAATGTTGTCTATAGCTTGCCATGATCCACACAGTCGAAATCCTTTGTGTTTCAATAAGACATAGGTAAGCATCTTTCTGGTATTCTCTGCTTTCAGCCAAGATCCATCTGACATCAGTACCTCATTTGAATATGGCTTGAACCTGTGGTAGTTTTCCTGTCAAAGTACAGTTGCAGCCATTTTTGAATCATTTTTATCCAAATTTTACATGCTTGAGGTATTAATGATATTACCTGATAATTTCTGCACTCCATTGGGCCACCTTTCTTTGGAATGGAAATAAATATGGATCTCTTCCCATCTGTTTGCCTGGTAGTGGTCTTCCAATTTCTTGGTATAGAAAATAAGTGAGTGCCTCCAGTGCTGCATCAGTTTGTGGAACAATTTCAATTTGTATTCCATTAATTCCCAGAATCTTGTTCTTTGCCAATGCCTTCAATGAACCTTGAACTTCTTCCTTCATTATCATTGGCACTTGATCATATACTACCTCTTGAAGTGGGTGAACATCTATCATTTCCATTTGGTACAGTGACGCTATGCTTTCCTTCCATCTTCTTTCTGCATTATACAATGTTTTTCCCATGTTGTTGTTTTTAAGTGCTGTCAAGTCAGTTGCAGCTAATAGTAACCCTGTACATAGGGTTTTTAAGAAGC
>NW_006408587.1:16070598-16076453 GCF_000296735.1 Chrysochloris asiatica
ACTGCTTAGTTGGTTCTGACTCATACTGACCCTGTATAGGGTTTCCAAGGAGAAGCTGGTGGGTTTGAACCACTGACCTTGCAGTTCAAACTGACCTTGCAGTCCAGCACATCCTACAGTGTCACACTAGCACTCCCATAAAGGAATTATAATCATTTTATTATTTTTTTAAAAATTGTCTATGTTGTTTAAGTTATTGAAAAAAATGTGACCTTATTTTTAATTAGCAAAATGTTTAACTGGCAAGTTAAGTATGGGCAAAGATTTAAATCTAGCAAATTTTATGAGAAAAAGCTCCAGTTGCTCACATATACAATGTTTATTTGTTATTACTGTTGTTGTTGTTGTTAAGTGCCGTTGAGCCTGTTCTGATTCATAGTGACCCTGTATAGGGTTTCTGAGGAGCATCTGGTGAGTTTGAAGTGCTTATGGTTCACACTGACCTCGCAGGCCAGTTCATTATCCCACAGCACCACACTGGGACTCCAGTACTGTAGTTAAGTGTCTTCAAATCGGTTCCAAGTCATTGCAACGCTGTAAAGTGTTTTCAAGGCTGTAAAGGATCTGTGGTAGCATAGTAGGTTAAGAGCTGAGCTGCTAACTACAAAGTCAGCAGTTTGAATCTACTAGCTGCTCTGTGGGAGAATGATGTTACTTTCTGCTTCCAATCTTGGAAACCCTGAATCGACTCCACAGTACATAATCACCAACCACCTCCAAATCTTTGTTGGAACAGAAAACTTCATCTTCCTCCAGCAAAGTGATTGGTGGAATTGAACCATTGGCCTTGTGGTTCCTACCATACAGAGTCACTGTGCTCCAGTATTCATCAAATATTTGTGCCTTCTTTATTTCCCATGCTACCAGATAGAGCAGAGAACAAAACAGTCTTTTCCCTAATGGAGCAAACATTTGATGAGGGAGACAGAAAACAAATACATAAAATAATTACATGTCAAAAGATGATTGTTCCTTGAAAAGATAAATAATCATAAATACAGCTATGTACGGAGAGAGAAAGTAAAGACACTACTACAGTGTTCTGTAATCATGATGAATTTATTTTGCTTGACTTTAGACTAAACGTAGAATTAAAACTACAGAGATGAATGAACCTTAGTCAAATTTATGAAATCATACCCTAATAATGATAACTAATCAAAAAATGACTGCTTGCATAAGTTTCCAGTTGCCAAGGATCTCTGGTAGTGTAGTGGTTATGAATCAGGCTGCCAACCGCAAGGTCATTAGTTGGAAACAATCAGCTGTCCCACGGGTGAAAGATGAAGCATTCTGCTCCCGTAAACATTTGCAGCCTTGGAAACTGTGTGCAGGGTCACTATGAGTCGGCACGGACTCCACAGTACTTACTTATAACAATAACAAGGTATTTAGGACTGGAGCTCCACTTGTCCTTGGATCCTGGAAACTTGGGCCCTTCTGTCAAGATGACCTCTTGATCCAGATTATCATGGATCTGGGGTGATATCAGCTTCACACAGCATGGAATCATGCCTACTGGGTATTGTTCTGGTAGGTACTGTTACTAGATCTTAGACTTGTGGGGTTCATGGGATGGTACAACTAAAATGTCAAGGATCACTCCAGAAAAACCACCTAAATCTATAGAATCCTAAGAGCTTTGAGAGCTGGAAAGGGCCTGAGATATCCTATAGATTAGGGGCATTCATAGCAGGGGGAGTAGAGGAAGGAGGTGACAACTGCCCTCTCAGCACATGTGAAGGTTGAGGCATCTGGCTTCTAATTCAGTAGCAGATTGAGTTATTTAACAAATGCTTAAGTGAGCAAATGATGGTTCTATTTTGATAGGTGTTAATCAAAGCTATTGTCACTGAATCAGAGTCTTTTGCTACGATTTGTTCTTTGATAAATGTGCAAAATACATCCTGAAGACCTTTCGTATAGCATTAACATTACCTGAAATATGAGATGTGAATGAAATGTATGAAGAATGATTTCCACAAATATTTTAATCAACAGATCACACTTACACACCTCAATAAGAATTGTTACTTTACTATTGTTTTCTAAGTAATGTGAAGGGCTATATATTGAGGTACAAGAGTCACTATGGTTTGGCCCTTGACAAACAATATCCTCTGCCACTATGTCTACATAGGTAAGATTCCCTACAGGGCACAAGCAGCTGTGTGCTGGACTACTAGCCCACCCAGAGGTACCTTCGAAGACAGGCCTGCCGATCTGCTTTGGAAAGGTCAGAGCCTTGAACATCCTATGGAACAGTTAAACTCTGCACACATGGGGTCATCACCCTGTTGGCATTTTAGCACACATGACATAGCTTCTAGAATAACAGCAACACACAAAACAGCCACCACAGTAGGAAAAACTGACAGATGTGTGGGGAGTTGAAGATAGCACTTAAAAAACACAAAAACAACAACAAAAAAAACAAACCGATTGGCACTGTGTTCAAGAATGACAGTACTTCTGTGTCATTCTATAAGGCACTAAGCAATAACATTTTATTATTTTAAGTTCTCTCTTATTTTTAAGTTGGTGCTAACACTTTTTTTTTTAAGTGTGAAAATAATGACAATGTCATTGCTTAGTATCTTCTAGAATGATACAGTAGTTGTATCCATCTTGAAATATACCACATTGGTGTATTTTTCTCATTCCCACTGCCACCGTTCTGCTGACAGCTTTATTTATTTCTTGTCTGACATATTGCAAATTTCTCTTACAGTGTCTCTTAGTTTCTAGTCTTTACTGCCTCCATACCAAAATATTAGCATTTGTAGACAATCTCAAATAATTGCCCATGTCCTGGTTCTGGCATTCACTAATTGCATAATTTAAAACAATGACTTAACCTCCAGAAGTCTAAGTTTTACAACTTATAAAAATGGGGATAATACTAGAAGCACTAATTTATATAATTTTATGAGGATTAGCTGAAGTGATATAATTAGTATTATAGCATTCTCTTTTATGTTTTGAGTACCTTCCTTAGTTATATTAAATTGCCAATTCTTTGATATGAACTTCAAAATATCTTATGATTTGAGACTCAATTCTAATTCATTTTATATATTGCTCCATTATCTTTTCCACTCTTCCAACCATCAAAAATTCTAACAGCAGATTATTTACCTGCATATTACTTTATGAATTGCTCTTATTCTTGTCAACCTACTCCTTTCTTTCTTGAAACTCCTTCTACTATAATGCCTTATCACATTCCTTAACCTAATGAGTTCTTAACCAATATCAACTTAAATGCCATGGCTACCTTTTACCATTTTGGGCTCATTACTCCTGTACCTGTTAGCTATCACCTGTACTATGAAGTGCTCAGGCAGTTATGGGTTATGTTTCCCTTTATATCTCCAGGTCTTAGCTTCTTTCCTAGAAACAATAGGCATGCCAAGTAAATAAGAAGAACATTGCAAAAGAATGCGCTACAGAATATCATCTGCAATGGCACAGTGCAGATCCTGACCCAAGTCATATTTTCAATCTTCTCATATGGTTCCATAAGCTAGACAGTGAATAAGAAAGACCAAAGAAGAAGAGCAAATGCTTTTGAATTACGATACTGGCAACGAATATTAAATATCCCGTGGACTACCAGAAGTATGCAAAAATCTGTCTTGAAATAAATGCAGCAGAATGCTCCTTAGAAGAAAATATAGAGTGACTTTGTCCACGTGTTTTGAACATCCTACCAAGAAGGACCATTTCCTAGCGAAGTACACCATCTTTGGTAAGGTCAACACAAAAGAAGACCCTCCAAAAGATGGACTGGCACAGTGCTTGCAACGACGGACTCATACAGCAACAATTGTGCAGACAGTGTAGGTAGGATCAGACACTATGTCTTTCTGTGCTATACAGGGTCACTGTGAATTGGAAGCAACTCATGACACTGTAACCTACCAACAATGGAGTATTTTCAGTCTCCAGGGATGACTAACTTTATGAAAGGAGTGATGTTCGTGAAGATTCTGTCTTTATCCAACACACATTATTGTTGTTTCTATTGTTAAGTGTCAATGAGTTGGTTCCAACTCATAGCGATCCTGTATAGGGTTTCCAAGGAGCTGCTGGTGTGTTTGAACCACCAACTTTTCAGTTAGCAATCCAGTGTTTATTCTATAGTGACACAACAGAACTCCTTATACACATTACTAGCTGGTGATATTTCACATTTACTCTTTTAAGTTCACTCTTGGCTGGAAATCAGACCATATTCATACCTACTGAGTCTGGGGACAGGGATGAGCTATGGGTTGTGAGAGAATACAGAGGAATAATAGAATGAATGTGTGTTTCCTCTGTCATGGAACTTACCAAAGTGGATAGCGTTGGTATGCTAACATGTGGGCATGTCCATCAGCCTATGAGCACCTTCAGAGTCAAGTCAGCTTAATTCTGTAGTATTAACTTCATTGTTAGAACAGAGCAGGAACATAATACATGCTTACTAGACTAAACTGAAAGAAGAAAAATACATCTCTGCAGTGACAGCATAGTAAAAAGACATCCACGTTATGAGTTGAGCATTAAAACAGGGCTGCCTTTCAGACTCTGGGTTGACGAGAACAGATGATAGACTTGGCACAAGTGGTGGGCCTGAGTAAGCATGTTTTTTCTTGGCATCAAGACCTATGCTGGCTGGAGCATTGAGGAATGTTCATTAGGCCATTGCTGTGCTCCTTCTGCTAGCAAATATTTCTGTTCCAAACAGATCCTGATACTTCTTCGCACTACTACTCACTAGCACATTAGGGCTGTCAGCTTGTTGTACTGTGGTAGCTTTTGTGCTGCTATGATATAGGAAGCTATGTCACTGGAATTTCAAATACTAGAATGGTGGACAGGTATTAATGTAACTTTCAAACTAAGGATCATGGTCTACTTCAGAAAATTAAGCAGTGTAATCACATGGCTCAGAACAGGATATTGTCTGATGATTTATCTCTTACCTTAAAAGGCAACAGTGGACTCAAACATGCTAGCAGTTACGGAGGCAGTGTGAGACTAGACAGTGACTTGCGCTGTTTTACATGGGACTACCTCTTAGTAACTAACAAGAACAACTCATAGTAATTAACAAGAACAACTCACAGTAACTAACAAGACCAACAACAGATTGAGGGAGCGTTTTTTGATTGGTTCTTAATTCACCAGATTCAACTGCAGTGAAAATTACTATGATTGGGGAAATCATCATCCCAATAATTAAGTCAAGTATGGGAAGTAGATACATCTTATATGCCAATTCTAGTGGACTAGATTAATTGTGTTAAACAGGATTCATGAAAACTCAGTAGAAAAGAGAACAATAAAATATGGGACATGAAAAAGTGTCACATATGTATTTGCAATTAAATTACTATATTTAAATTAGTAACACTGCAATAAATTATTTTAAATTATTATATATACACTTCCAGGCCTCCATAGTACATACAAATCAAATAACAGAAAATAATTTAATTAAAGAGATCTTTCAGCCAATTTTCACTATCACAAGTTCAGTATATCTAGCTAATGGTAATGAGTCTAACCACAAATACAAATGGCAAAGACTAGACTATGCATCTTCATATAGAAAGGAAGAAACAAAATTAACTATTTTAAAACTTTACCCTACTTTGGGGACTGCCCTAAGTGTTACAAAGTACATATTCTTATTTCTATTAAGCCAATGAAGCAGAGGGAGAAAAAGAAACCTTCCCAAGGCCATACAATCTGACGTGAACTATTGGTGAGGTTTAGTCAAGCTTTGATTGACAATAAACTGACATGTTATGTTGGAGACCAACATATATGCACACACATATACATCTGTCCAAAACCTATAT
>NW_006408587.1:16077991-16078544 GCF_000296735.1 Chrysochloris asiatica
GTGTACTAACCCATAGCACAACACTAGGATTATATATATTTATGTGTGTATATATGTTGTGTTGTTAAGTGCTGGCCAGTTGTTTTTGACTTGTAGTGAACCTGCATAGTATTTCTGAGGAGTGGCTGCTGAGTTTGAATTTCTAACCTTGAAGTTCAAATCACATATGTGGTCCAGTGCTTGCACTATAGTTCTACACCAGGCCTAAATATGTTGTTGTTTTGTTAAGTGCCATCTATCTATCTCTCTCTATATATGTTGTTGTTAGGTGCCATCGAGTTGAAACTGACTCAAAGCGACCTTATGTACAATGTAAGGAAACACTGCCCGGTTCTGGGCCAACCTCACAATTGTTGCCATGCTTGAGGGGTGTCTTCCTCTACTTCTCTGCCCATCCCGCTTACCAAACATGATATCCTTCTGCAGCAACTAGTCCCTCCTGCCAATATGTCCAAAGTATGAAACATGAGAAGAAGTTTGGCCATCCTGGCCTCCAAGGAGCACTCTGGATGCACTTCTTCCAACACAAATCTGTTGGTTCTTTTGGCAGCCC
>NW_006408587.1:16080219-16081433 GCF_000296735.1 Chrysochloris asiatica
TAAGTAAGTCCTTTTCGCTTTCAGCAAGAAAGATTTTATCATCTGCACATTTCAGTTTATTAGTCTTCTTCCAATACTGATGCCACGTTTTTCTTCATAGAACCCAGCTTCTCAGATTACTTGCTCAGCACACAGACTGAATAATTATGGTGTGAGAATACAACCCTGTCGCATACCTTTCCTAATTTTAAACTATTTTGTGTTCCCTTGCTCTGTTCGAACAATTGATTCTTGGTCTATATATAGTTTCCGCATGAGCACAATTAAGTGTTCTGGCATACTCATTCTTTGCAATGTTATCCATAGCTTGTTAAGATCCATCCACACAATGAAAAGACTGCATAGTCAATAAAGTACAGTTAAACATCTTTCTGGTATTCTCATCTTTCAACTAAGATCCATCTGATGTCAGCAATGATGTCCCTTGATCCACATCCTCTCTGAATCCAACTTGAACCTCAGGAAGTTCTCTGTGTATGTATGGTTGCAGCTGTTATTGTATTATCTTTAGTAAAACTTTATTCTAATGGGCTATCAATGATATTGTCCAATGATTTCTGCATTCCATCCATCTTCTTTTGATGCTTTTTGCATCATTCAATATTTTGTCTGTCGTAAGTCAAGGTTTGAATTTTTTCTTCAGCTCCCTCAGATTGAGATATGCTGAATGATTTTCTAATTCCAAGCATGTGAACATTTTGTTATAATATTTGACTTTGTTTCTTGAGCTGGCTTTGAAATTTTTTATTCAGCTTTTTTACCTCTTCTTCCATTTGCTTTAGCCTCTCTATGCTGGAGAACATCTTTCAGAGTCTCCTCTTGCTTCCATTTTGGTATTTTCCTCCTTTCTTTTTTTTCTTCATTTCTGATGGGTCAATGTTTACTCTACCTTTCTGATTTACCTCTTTTTTGAAAAAAAAAAAAAATTTTGATGTGCAGGTGTATTATTTTTTTGGGAGAGATATCATGTAATTTATTAATTTTTTCCCTGCTTAAAATATCTATTTTCTTTGAAATCTACTTTACTCCCTTGCCATTTGGGAGTTCTGTATCTTTTTGCCTTGTAGTTGAACTCATTATACATTGATATCTCTCATTCCCTATTTTCAGCCTTGTAAGATCTGCTTTACTTTAAGTACTTTTATATCTGGTGTTGTCATCTATGGTAATCTCAAGTTGTTATCTGCTATTTTTGGTTTTCAGTCCAAAGAAAA
>NW_006408587.1:16104232-16105442 GCF_000296735.1 Chrysochloris asiatica
AAGTGCAACACTGTTCTTCTTCAATTTGTCATTCCCAGCATAGTAAACCATGTGGTTGACAGATTCAAAATGACCAATACCAGTCAATTTCAACTCATTGATGCCCTGATAATGTAGTGGTTATGAACTGGGCTGCTAACCTCAAGGTAGGCAGTTCAAAACTACCAGAGTTTCTGTGGGAGAAAGATGAGGCGTTTTGCTCCCATAAAGATTTACAGCCTCGGAAACCCGGTGTAGGGTCACTATGAGACGGAACCAATTCCACAGTACTTAACAACTACAACAATAACAAATGCCTAAGATATCGATGCATTCCTTTTCATTTTTGACAATTTCTAATTTTTCTAGACTCATATTTTGTACATTCTATGTTCTGATTATTAATGGATGTTTACAGCTGTTTCTCTTCATTTTGAGTTGTGAAGATTGTGAAGTTGTGAAAATTCTACCAACTTTACTCCCAAAGGCTTTACTCCATTTGAGTCATCACAGGCAAATCTACTTTGAAGAGGCAGCTCTTCTCCAGTCACATTTTGAGTGGCTTCCAATCTGAGGGGCTCATTTTCTGGCACTATATCTGACAGTGCTTCTCTGCTATTCATGAGGTTTTCAGTGACTAACTATTCAGAAGTAGTTCATCACTCCTTAGTAGTCTATCTTTATCTGGTAGCTCATCTGAAACCTGTCCACAATGGGTGACCCTACTGGTATTTAAAATACTGGTGGCATAGCTTTCAGAATCATAGCCACTTAAAACCACCACAGTACGACAAACTAACAGACATATGGTGGAGATATTTATATAGATATATATACAATCTTCTTGCTGAATGTGAAGAGAGCTTAAGATACTTACTGATGAAAATCCAACACCACAGTCTTTGGTATGGGTTGTCCTCCATGTATAGAAAACAAAAATTCTCACCAATGAAGCAATAAATACCATCATGATAGATGCAGAAAAGTTTAAAGTTGTAAAAAAATTCATGCTGCTTGGACCATCAACACTTATGAAAGCAGATTCATAGCGGCCCTGAATTAGGTATATATGTTGTTGTTATGTGCCGTGGAGTTGGTTTCAACCCATAGCGACCCTGTACAGCGTTTCCGAGGATGTAAATCTTCACGGGAGTAGAAAACCTCTTCTTTCTCCCACGGAATAGCTGATATATATATATATATATATATATATATATATATATAGAGAGAG
>NW_006408587.1:16105542-16117817 GCF_000296735.1 Chrysochloris asiatica
TTCAAGCTCACCAGCTGCTCCTTGGAAATCCTATACAGGGTCGCTATGGGTTGGAATCAACTCGATGGTATTTAACAACAACAACAACTATATATATGTATATATATAGTTGTTGTTGTTGATGTTGTTAAGTGCCATCAAACCAATTCCGACCTATATATAGTAAATATTCTGCAAAAGATCTCTTTAAAATGTTCATTATCAATTTGAGGACTAAGGTACACCTGATCCAAACCATGATATTTTAAATAGCCTCATGTGCATGTGAAAGGTGGACAAAGAACAAGGATGACTGGAAAATAATAGTTGAATTATGACATTGGAGAAGGATATTAAAAGTACCATAATCTGTCCGAAGAATAAGCAAATCTGTCTTGGAAGAGGTGCAACCAGAGGCTCCTTAGAAGCCAGTATGGTGAGACTGTGCTCTCATACTTTGGACATGTTATCAGGATAGGCCAGTCCCTACAGAGGGATGTCATACTGGTAAAATGGAGGATCAGTGAGTGGTCAGGATGAAGACCCCCAATGAGATGGACTTGCACAGTAGCTGCATCAAGCAACTTAAATGTAACATTTGTGAGGATGGCACAGGACCAGGTATTATTTCATTCTGCTGCGCTAACATTACGATGAGTCAGAATTGACTTTATGGTTCCTTGGTATGGTACTGTAGAGTAAGCACTGGATTACAAGTTCAGTTTGAATAGCAAGGTCAATGGTTCACACTCATCAGCTGCTCCTCAGAAACATGGTTGCTATGAGTCAGAATGGAGTTGAAGGCAGTTAACAGCAACAACAACAAATATATACATACATATACATATATATGGAGTCCTGCTGTGGCACTGTGGGATAATGCACTGGATCAAAAGTTCTGTTTGAACCACAAGGTCAGTGGTGAGTCTGTTGTTGGAAACCCTATACAGGGTTGCTATGAGTCAGTACAGACTTGATGGCACTTAATAACAACAACAACATATAGATAAATATATTCATATATATACATGCAGATGAAATGTATATATAACCAGAAAATTATTTTTGAAAACAAGAATCAAATAACAAAGGTTTCAGAGAAAACAGTTCAGCATTCTAAGGCTATTTTCCTTATCTTCAAATTCCTTAGGTCTCAATTCAGATCCTATGGACTCTTAATTATGTGTCAGACTAACCCCAGGACCTTAAGTTTACACAGATGGAAAAAAAAAAAAAAATTGGAGGTAATAGAGATGCAACAAAGAAATGAAAGAAAAATATACCATCGTTACTACCCATTATGATAAATATGACCATAAGAAAGATGTATGATTATTAAGGAAAACTAATTTGTGTTCAACAGCATGACAAAAGTGTGTCTGATACAGCCAAAAGAGATTTCCAAGAAATAGTTAATCTTTTTAAGTGTAAGTTATTGTCGTGTTGTTAAGTGTAGTTGACCCTGTATAGGGTTTATGAGGAGCAACGGCTGGATTTGAACTGGAAAACTTGTGGCTAGCAAGTCCAATGCTTATCCTACTTTGCCAAAGCAGGACTCCAGTTTGTTCCTTGGCTATCTAGATTGATGGGGAATTTGTTTTTCATTATGTTGCTAGATGAAGCAGAGAATATAAATGTGGTAATATTATGTAAAACATTTGGAGAATTTTTATAGTGAGAAAATATGAGCATTTTAGAATCATCAAATGTGGAGAAGCTTTCCTGGGTTGTAAACTGGTTGTATAAAGGCTGCTATTTTCAATATAACTTTTATTTCCTTTCTTTTTTTTTTTTTTCATAATGAAATACAAGACTTCTGTGTACAGACAGCCAGAACACCAAGACACCAAAAACTTTCTCACCCTTTCTGGGGTGAGAGGGAAGTTTCTTTTTTTGGTTTACCAGCAGCTTAAAATTGCAAATGAGTTTAAATGTCACTGTCACTGTTCTCTGTAGATGGCTGGGTTCCCATGGACTTCTGGTGTCAAGAATCATCTCTACAGGAATGAGGTAAGTAAGTGATGAGAATTATCATCTCAAAGGGATGGGAGAGGCTTTTCCTGGAGAGAACTGATTTCTCTAATGCTACTGCATTAGCAAGAGACCATATGTCTACCTGTTTCAATTTGTGCATCTATTTTGTCTCTACCTTTCTCTTTGTCCATCCTGCACAAGTAATCCTGAGAGTCACAGTGAAGGTCTAAAGATGAAGTAGTCATAAGCATCTCAACCATAAATCAAAACTCTACCACAAGCTGGGTAATTTTGAGATTTATGAAACAACAATAATAATAAGGAACTAAATGTCTCACTACAAATTGCCTAACTGAAAGATGATTTCAGAATAGGAAAGTACTAATTGAGCTGTTCCTCAGAAACCCTATACAGGGTCACTATGAGTCAGAACCGACTCAATGGCACTTAACAGAAACACCAACAATTGGTCTGCAATATTTCATCCACCTTATAAATCTTGCTTCCCCAATACTGTTTCAAGGAACACTGGCAGCACAATGATTAAGCACTTGGCTACTAAAGGAAAAGTTTGCAATTTGAAGTCATCAAAAGTTCAAAAGGAGAAAATACCTGTAGACCTGCTCCTACTAGTATTTACAACCTATAACACACCGTGGGGGCAGGTCTACCCTGTCTTGTAGTGTCAACCTGAGTTGCAATTGACTTGACAGCACTCAGCTACACAACAACCCTATCCCATGCAAACAGATAGTTATCTCCTCCTCATTATAAAGTCACACATGACATTTTCTTCTGTTCAATTTAAAGACTTAATTGTAACAAAAGGAATCTACCCAAAAGCACCTCAGAAGTAAAATGGGCTAATTTGCCTCCAAAAAGTTACAGTCATTGAAAGCCCATGGATTGAATTTCCGCACTGCATGCATGGGGTTGCCATGAATTAAAGTGGACTCAATGGTAGCTGGTTTGTTGTTGTTGTTGCTTTTTCAATTTTAACAACTCCCCCCAAAATCCAGGCATTCTACAAGCCTGTTTCAGTTTGCCAGATGTGAACAACCTGTCTCAAAAGGCACAATTAGAAAATTATTTGATGGAAAATCACACAATTCCAAACATTCCCCCGCTTCCTGTATAAGATGCAAAGACTCTAAAATAGTTACAAGCCTTTTCTGGTTCAGTCAGATAGCTTCATGCTCACCAACTAGAATGTATCCCATCAGAAGTTGTAATGGACACTCCTATATGTTGTTAACATTTCTCTGATCATAACCTTCCTACTGAGTTTTAAAAATGGCCTCTTACTTATTTTCCACTTGTTTCTATCCTTAGCAGTCATGTATTTGATGAGCAGAGGATAAAATAATATGCAGAAGAATGCACAGCATGGTCAGGAAAATAACTCATCTGACCCAACAACCTGTCTCCAGGAAAATCACTGACTCTTGTCAAAGTATATAGTCATCCATTAAAAATAAATAAATAGATTGCAGATCCAGGAGAAGTGCAGTGAGGATCTCCATTAGCAATAACACAAAATACCAGATGAAGCAGGTTCAGGGGACACTCCCAGAACTCTGAATCACAAATAAAGGACTATTTAGAAAGTTTGAAGACTATCAGCTAGTGGAAGTTGTAGCAGAAACAAAGAATCTAGTGCTTTCAGGGATCTGCCGGACTCAGTGGCTCCCAGAGCACAATCTTGGGCAAGACTGAATGAGGGGAAAGGATCAGAGCCACCACAGACATCTGATGGCTCCTCGGAGATAAAGTTGAGGATACCCCCTCCCCCCCAAGCCTTGGAGGGTTCCACTATGCATGCACACAGATCTGCACAGAATTTAAAGGGAAAGACCCCACTTAAAACCAAACGGCAGTACAAAACAGCCACAGCTGGCCCTGAATTGTTTATCATGAGGAAAAAGGCCAGAACAGGAGTTGTGGAGCAGGTGAGACACAGACTAAAAAGGAAATAGGCCAAAAATTAAATCCCAAGTTATGTCATAAAGACCAACAGTGGCATCTTCAAAGTTCTCAGGCAACCTCGAAGGCAAGAACTGAGAGAGGGACATTAAAGTCATAGTCATATTTGGCTACACATTTTTTCCCCCTCGTCTCTCTTTTCTGCAATTATAAACTACAGTATCCAATCTGGCTTGTTTTGCTGTTGCTGTTTGTTTTTTGGTCCTTCTTTACATTTAGGGGGGTCTTTCTCTCCCTACATTACCCAAGAAGAGACAATAATCACGGTTATATTTGTTGTTGGTGTTAGGTGCCATCGAGTCAGTACCAACTCATAGTGACCTTATGCTCAACAGAATGAAACACTGCCCGATCCTGGGCCAACCTCACTACTGTTGACACGCTTGAGTCCATCGATGCTGCCACTTTGTCAAACCATCTCATTGGGGGTTTTCCTCTTTTTCTCTGACCCTCCATCTTACCAAACATGATATCCTTCTCTAGCAACTGGTCCCTCCTGACAATAAGTCCAAAGCATGAGAAATGAAGTTTGGCCATCTTGGCCTCCAAGGAGCATTATGGCTACACTTCTTCCAAAATGGATATATGGGTTCTTTTGGCAGCCCATGGCACTTTCAATATTCTCCTCCAACACCATAACTCAAAAGCATCACTTCTTCTACGATCTTCCTTATTTTGCATGCATATGAGGTTATTGAAAATACCATGGCTTGCGTCAGGTGCACTTTAGTTCTCAAGCTGACATCTTTGTTCTTCAACCCTTTAAAAAGGTCTTGTGCACCAGATTTGCCTAATGCAATACGTCATTTGGTTTCTTGACTGCTGCTTCCATGAGTGTTGATAGTTGGTCTAAGAAGAATGATGTCCTTGACAACTTCAATCTTTTCTCTGTTGATAAGAATGTTGTTTATTGGTAGTGATGAGGATTTTTGTTTTCTTTCAGATGTAATCCATACTGAAGGCTTTGATCTTTGATCTTCATCAGTAAATGTTTTGAGTCCTCTTGCTTTCATCAAACAAGGTTATATCATTTGTATATCGCAGGTTGTTAATAAGTCTTCCTCCAATACTGATGCCACATTTTTCTTTATAGAACCCAGCTTCTTGGATTATTTGCTCAGCATACAGGTTGAATAAGTATGGTGAAAGAATACAATCTTGTTGCAAACCTTTCTTAATTTTAAACCATTCAGTGTTCTGATAATTGCCTCTTGGTCCATGTACAAATTCATCATGAGCAAATTAGGTGTTCTGGAATATTCATACTTCACAATGTTGTCCATACCTTGTCATGATCCACACCATCAAAAGCATTTTTGGTCACATAGTCACACCCTATTAAATCACTCCCTATAAAATCCCTCCATCCAGGCAAGAACCAATACCAACTGCCATACCAGGTAGGCATCCAACAACTGAGAAAGTTACTCTGAATTGAGTAATAAGAAAAGTAAAAAGGAAAGATCATCTCTTGATCGCATCTACCTGTAGGCAGTCAGAAAGCATAACAAAATATCATCATACATTCATCTATGAAGTAACTACTGAATATGCTGAAGAAACATATGACCATCTCTAGACATGTCCAGAAGCAAGATTAAGTGACTGAGAAAAATGAGCTCGAGGTAGACCATGACTGCATATTGGAAGGAGGGCAGGCTTTGGAAATGCCTGAGAGGGAAGTCAGAAAAATGATAATGAAATGCATCAAACAATTTAGAGGGGAGATGAGAAAAATAAAGAAAGAGTCAGAAGAGTGCTACAGGAGAAATCACATAAGATAGATAAAGCATTGGAAACAATTCAAAACCTACAGAAAGTGGTCCAAATGGTTAATAATAGAACATCAGAAATGGACAATACACTGAAAGGGCAAAGGAGTAGAATTGAAGAGATAGAAGCCAGAACAAGTGGGCTCGAAAACAAATCTCTCAATACTACTAAGTAAGAAGAGCAGGCAGCAAAAAGGATAAAAAAAATCTGAAGAAGGTCTAAGATTCATGTTAGACAACAAGAAGAGGAATAACTTAAGGATTATCAGAATTCCAGGGCAAGAAGAATCACACAAGTCGACAGAGGAAATAGTTGAAGAGCTCCTGAAAGAAAATTTTCCTAACATCCTGAAAAGCAAAAAAGATAAGCATTCAAGAAGCTCAAGCAACCTCAGGAAGAAGAGACACTCAAAGAAAATCACCAAGACATATCATAATCAAGCTCTCTAAAATCAAAGATAAGGAGACAATCCTGACAGCAGCTAGGAAAAAGAGAAGTGTTACATGTGAAGGCAAGCAAATCAGAGTAAGCTTGGATCTCTCATCAGAAACCATGCAGGCAAGAAGGCAATATGGAGACATGTATAAAACCCTAAAGAAAAAAGTTTCCATACAAGAATTCTTTATCTAGCAAAGTTATCAATCAAATATGACTGTGTAATGAAAACATTCCAGGATAAAAGGAAACAAAGGATTTTGCCAAAGCCAATCCTGTACTGCAAAACATCTTAAAGGGAGTTCTGTGGACTGAGAACCAACAAGAACAGAGAACAACCAGAGATTGATATACGTGGAATCACCACTCACAACTCAATCAACAAATGGAAGAGTCAAGAACAGAAAAAAAACTACAATAACAAATTCAGAGGATCTTGGAGGTCAGTCTATGATCAAAACAATTATAATGTGAAAGAAGGTAAACACATAAGAACAGAGATCCAGGTGGTGAGAAGGTCAGGTAGATTACAGGATAAAATAAACTGCCTTATATGGAGGGAAAAGTTAATGGAATACAAGGTAACCTCAAAGAAAATTAATACTTCACAACATACCAAGAAAATGAAAATCCAAGAACATGGAAACATTAAAACTATGAAGAAACTGAGAAGAAAGAACACACAAAAAAAATGAACTCAGCACAGGAAGACATGCGGAACAGAAACCAGCAGCACCACAAAAAACATACATAATGACAGCATTTAATCCACACCTATCAATAATTACACTGAATGCAAATGGATGAAATGCACCCATTAAGAGACGGAGTGTGGCAAAATGGATAAGAAAACAAGATCCTTCAATATGCTGTCTGCAAGACACACAACTTACACACAAAGACAAAAACAGACTAAAAGTCAAAGGATGGAAAAAAATATATACCAAGCTAATTGCAATAAAAAATTAGCAGCATTGGCAATACTAATCTCTGATAAGATAAACTCTAAGGCAAAACCCAGCATAATAGATAAAGATGGACATATCTCATGATTAAAGGGACAATTGAACAGATGACATAACCATGATATATATCTATGCACTCAATGAAAGAGCCCCAAAATATATAAAGCAAAATCTAACAGATTGAAGAAAGAAATAGATGAATCTATAATAATAGTGGGCGATTTTAATATACCACATTCAAAAATGGATAGAACAACCAGAAAGAAACTTGACAAAGACACAGAGGAACTAAACAACACAATCAGCAAACTGGACCTCATATATGTGTACAGAGCATTCAACTCAACAACAGCACAATACACATTCTTTTCTAGTGCACATGGGACAATCTCCAGAATAGGCCATGTGTTAGGCCACAAACAAACCTCCATAAATTTACTAACATCAAAATACTACAAAGCATCTTCTCAGACCAAAATGCTATAAAATTAGAAGTCAACTGTAGGGAAACTAAGGAAATAAAGTCAAATACATGGAAACTTAATAACACCATGATTAAATGAAACTGGGTAGAAAAGAAATAAAACATGAATTCACAAATTTCCAAGAAACAAATGAGAATGAAATCACAACATACCATAATCTTTGGGACATGGCAAAAACTGTGCTGAGAGGACACTTTATTGTAATAAATGCACACAGCCTAAAAGAATAAAGAACCAAAACAAACACATTAACACAGCATTTCCAACAACTAGAAACAGACCAACAAAGTTAACCTACAGTCAACAGAAGAAAGGAAATACTAAATATTAGAGCATAAATAACTGAGATAGAAAACAGAAAAACTATAGATAGAATCAACAGGACAAGAAGCTGGTTCTCTGAAAGAATTAATAAAATAGACAAACCGTTGGCAAACCTAACACAAGAAAAGAGGGAGAAGGCACAAATCACATTCATAAGAAACCACATGAGTGCTGTCACAACAGTACCAATAGACATAAAAAGGGTAATAACTGAATATTATGTGCCAGGGACCAGCCTTGGCAAATTATTAGGGGGTTGTCCAAGGGGGATGTGGAGTCGGTGAAAAACACACACATAGACAGACAGAGTCGATGGGTCTTTAGTTTTAGGCAGATGATGATGACTTCTCCTTACTTAAAAGTTTTTTGCTTTTTATATAGTATTATGATCTCTCTATAGTCACGTATAATCAATTACAATTTAACTAAGTGTTACATTCTTTGTGTTCAACAAACATTCAGGTTACAACAAAAAACAGAAACATCAGAACATTCCTTTGATTCTTATTATATCCTGTTCCTTTGCATCCCCTAATTATCCTGATAACATCGGGTTCATTTCCATAACTCTTTTTGTTTTTCTCTAATCCTCCTAAGAATGTCAAATTAACTTTTAAGCAAAGTTCTCTATCTTGACTTGTATTCTTACTCTCATCTATTCCTTTATATAGCTTCATTAATCACAACCCATAATCACAATAGTATTTTTACCGTGACTGTTGTACATGCCGGTTACTTATAATAGATTTAAGAATAAGAATATAAAAGTACCTCAAGTTTCATAGTCAAAAACAAAGCAGCAATTCCCCTATACTAACAATTTCCCAAAACCTCTTAGTTAAATTTCTACCCACATTTCTACATGTCCCCACAGCTCTTGATTGGCTCTTTGCTATCTTCCGGTGCCTCAGTGTCTCTTGCTCTACTGACTGAGCAGGATGTTGATTGTAAGATTGTTTCTTTCAGGTGCCTCAGTGTCTACTAAGCAGGATGTAATCTTAAGCTTTAAAAGCTTTTAGCTGATGTGTTTTTTCCTAATAGTGAGACTTATTATTGATGTAAAAAGCAACTATTACAACTTTACATGATTAAATTTAGTGAGTGTCTAAATGTAATCTTAATTTTTACTATGATTATAGCAAATTATCAAGTGAATATATAGAAAATTATTAAAGAACTTCTTATAATAAGATCAAAATTGAGCCATGCACAAAAGGAAAAAACAAGAACTACAAGGCCTCGGCATGAGGTTTCCTTCGGGGCTTTGACATCCAAGAAGACACTCATTGTTGCTTTGCTAAGCAATGAGCTTTTCATGCTTAGGGTCTCTCGCTGTTCCGTTCCTTGATGGCATGGCTTCTGCCAATTATGAAGAGTTGTACTCCAATAAATTTGAAAACCTAGAGGACATGGATTAATTTTAGAAAAGTATGACTTACTTAATAGTGAAATAGAAAACTTGAACAGACCTATAACAAAAGAAAAAGTTGACCAGGTCATCAAAAAATTCCTAACCAATAGAAGTCCAGGTCCAGATGGCTTCACTGGTTAGTTTTACCAAACATTTATGGAAAGAGCTGTCACCAAATTTAATCAAATTATTCCAGAATATAGAAGAGGATGTAAAACATCCTAATATATTCTATGAAGCAAGCATAACCCAAATACCAAAACCAGGAAGGACATCATTAAGAAAGAAAAGTATAGACCAATATCCCTCATGAACATAGATGAAAAAATTTTCAGCAAAATCCTAGCCAACAGAATTCAACAACACATCAAAAAAGATAATACATCATGATGAAGTGGGATTCATACCAGGATACAAGGATGGTTCAACATTAGAAAAACAATCAATGTAAATCACCATATAAATAAGAAAAAGAAAAAGAACCACATGATCATATTGACTGATGCAGAAAAGTTATTTGACAAAATACATCATCCATTCCTGATAAAAACACTCAGCAAAGTAGGAATTGAAGGGAAATTCCTCAACATAATTAAGAGCCCATATACAAAACCAACAACTAACATCACTCTCAATGGAGAGAAACTGAAAGCCTTCCCCTTGTGAACAGGTGTCAGACAAATATGTCTTTTATCACCACTCCTATCCAATATTGTTTTGGGAGTCTTAGCCAGAGCTATAGGGCAAGATAGGGAAATTAAAGGCATCCAAATTGGCATAGAGGATGTAAAACTCTTTCTAGCTGCACATGATATGATCCTATACATAGAAAACCTCAAAGACTCAGCAAAACAAACTACTGGAACTCATTAGAAGATTCAGCAAAGTGGCAGGGCACAGGATCAACATATAAACATCAGTTGCATTACTCTACACTAATAGTGACAACACTGAAAAGGAAATTAGGAAAACAATAGCCACCCAAGGATGAAATATTTAGGAATAAATGTAACCAGAGAAATGAAGAACCTATACAAAGAAAACTACAATACACTAACTAGAAGAAACCAAAAGAGACTTACAAAAATGGAAGAATATATACCATGTTTCTAGATAGGAAGACTTAACATTGTGAAAATATCAATACTACTAAAGGAAATCTACACATATCATGCAATCCCACATTCTTTAGAGAGATTGAAATAACAATTTCAAACTTTATATGGAAAGGACAGTGACTCAGGATAAGCAAAGCACTGCTTAAGAAGAAGAACAATGTTGGAAGCCTCTCACTCCCTGATTTCAAATTTTGCTACATGGCTACAGTGGTCAAAACAGTCTGTACGGTTACATTGAAAGAAACATAGATCAATGGAACACAATTGAGAATTCAGAAATTACCCCATCAACAAACAGCCAACTGATCTTTGACAAAGGGCCAAAATACATTGAGTGGGGAAGACATAGTATCTTCAACAGATGGTGCTTGCAGAACTGGAAATCAATATGCAAAAGGATGATACAAGACCTCCACCTCACACAATATAAAAAGACCAACTTATCATGGATTAAAGACCTAAATATGAGTAACTGAAGTTCTCAGATTATTTGCTCAGCATATAGATTGAATAAGTATTGTGAAAGAATACAACCTTGTTGCACACCTTTCTTAATTTTAAACCATTCAGTGTTCTCATGTTCTATTCAAACAACAGCCTCTTGGTGCAGGTACAGATTCCTCATGAGCACAAGTAAGTGTTCCAGAATACTCATACTTCACAATGTTATCCATAGCTTCTCATGATCCACTCAATCGAAAGACTTTGAGTAGTTAGTAAAGCACAGGTAAACATCTTTCTGATATTCTCTACTTTCAGCCAAGTGCCATCGAACATCAGCAATGATATCTCTCATTCCATGTCCTCTTCTGAATCCACTTGGACCTTTGGAAGTTCTCTGTGAAAATATAATGGTAGCCATTTCTGTATTACCTTTAGCAAAAACAGGATGCAATAGATTGTCTTAAATGGAGGGAAAAGCTAATAGACTATTAGGTAACCCCAAGAAAGTTAATACTTCACAATTTGCCATGAAAATGAACTTACAAGCAGAACAAGCAAACATGAAAACTAAGAAGAAACTGACAAGATATAGGACAAAAAACACAAACTCAGCACAAGAAGGCACGCAGAACAAAGGAACGAACAACTCTACCAAAAAATATAATGGTAGCAATTAATTCATACCTATCGATAATTACATTGAATCTCAATGGATTGAATGCACTAGTGAAGAGACAGAAAGTGGCAGAATGGATAAGAAAACAAGACCCTTCAATATGCTGCTTGCAAGAGACACACCTTACACACATAGACAAAAACAGACTAAAAGTAAAAGGATGGGGAAAAAAAGATATCAAGCTAATTACAACAATAAACAAGCAGGAATAGCAATACTAATCTCCGAAAAAGTAAACTTTAAGACAAAAACCAGCATAAGAGATAAAGAAGGACACTATCTCATAATCAAAGGATCAATTGAGTAAGAAGACATAACCATAATAAATATTTACACTCCCAACAAAAGAGCACCAAGATATATGAAGCAAACCTTACTAGAATTGAAGAAAGAAATAGATAATTTTACAATTATAGTGGGAGATTTTAATATGCCACTCTCAAAAAGGGACAGAATAAACAGAAAGAAAATTGACAAAGTTGACCTCATAGATATGTACAGAGTATTCAACCCAACAATAGCACAATATACTTTCTTCTCCAGTGCACATGGAACATTATTAGAATTGACCATGTGTTAGGTCACAAAGCAAGCCTCCATAAATATACAAACATCAAAATACTACAAAGCATCTTTTCAGACCACAATGCTATAAAACTAGAAATCAACAATAAGAAGATAAGGAAATAAAGTCGAACACATGGAAAT
>NW_006408587.1:16117917-16118903 GCF_000296735.1 Chrysochloris asiatica
GGTAGGTAGAACCTCCATTGAATGATTTCCAATCTGTTGGGACCAGGCTGGCAAAAGGAAATGGGGATAAGTCTCTTGTGGTACAATAGTGAATAGTTGCCACCAGGACTACCTGTGAGGGTTGGAAATGTAGAGGTAGATGGTTTTTGACCAAAGAAGGAGAGTGATTGATTTTGCAGCCCAGGAGCGGAGGTCCCTGGGGCCATCAAGTGAGAGCAGCAGGACCCTACCCAGAGAGGCAGTGACGCCAAGGATGAAGACAGAGACGATGACATGGACAGATGGAGTGTCTGGGGACACTGGACTCAGTGAGGGAGAGGGGCTGTATGCTGGTGGCTGGGGGGGAGGGGCAGGCCTGTGGGGTGTATCTTTTGGTTATTTGATGAAGCATGGAGGGGATTGCGATCATTGCAATGAAACAAAATATGATAGGATGAATGTAAAACTGATGTTCTGTCATGTAAACCCACATAATTCACAATAAAAACTTAAAAAAATAAAGAGTATTGGGGGGGGGGAGGGTAGAAAGAGTCCCCACTGAATAACTGTCATCTTGTCTAGATGGATCTGGTGAAAAGAGGTGGGGATAAGATTCATATGATTCAATAGTGAATAATTGTTATCATGACTAATTGTAAAGGTAGAAGTTTTGTAACAAAAACATGGGAGTGGTTAATCTTACAGTCCAGAAACAGAGGACCCTAGAACCATCAAGGGAGAAGAACACAAGCAGAATAAAGGACCTTATCCAGAGAAGCAGTGACGCCAGAGACAGAGGCAGACATGTGGGCATGGAGAGAGGGAGTGGCTGAGGACTCTAGAGTCATAGAAAGAGAGGGACTAAGAGCTGGTGGCCAGGAGGCAGACTTGCAGAATGTGCCCTTTGGAGATGTAAATGATTCTATATTCCTGAGTGGTTTTCTTTTTTTCATTATTTTTTAAAAAGCTAAAGTGGATAGAGAGAAATACTGTTAACTGATGGTACA
>NW_006408587.1:16119488-16123477 GCF_000296735.1 Chrysochloris asiatica
GTTAGCTATTAGAACAGAACAAGGGATACTGAATGGCATAAAATCAGAAAAGGTGTGTGTCAGAGTTGTATCCTTTCACCATACATATTCAACTTGTATACTGAGGGAATAATCTAGAAGCTGTATTATAGGAGAAGACGGATAAGTATTTGGGTTGGAGGAAGGCTCATTAACAATCTGTGATATGCACATGATACAACTTCACTTGCTGGAGGTGAAGAAGACTTAAAATAGTTATTGATGAAGATCAAAGATTATAGCCTTCCTATGTGGATTGATACTCATTGTAAAGAAAAGAAACTTCTCACAAGTGGACTGATAAATACCATCTTAATAAATGGAGAAAAGATGGAAGTTGTCAAGCACTTTATTTTGTTTGGATTCACAATGAACACTCATAGAAGCCTGGGGAATCAAACACATTGCATTAGGCAAATCTATTGCAAAGGACTTCTTTAAAGTTTTCAAGAGCAAAGATGCCCAGTTAAGTACTAAGGTGTGCCTGACCCAAGTCATGGAACTTTATATGGCCTCATGTGGATGTAAAAGTTGGTCAGTGAATAAGGAGACCATGGAAGAATTGACATCTTTAATTTATGGTGTTGGTGAAGAATATGGAAAGCAACACAGACTGTCAGAAGAACAAACAAATCTGTCTTGAAAGAAGTATGGCCAGAATGAAAGGTTAGTTGACCCAGTGGAAGGAACAATCAGCTCAAACATAACAGTTGTGAGGATGGTGCATAACTGGGCATTGTTTTGTTTTGCTATGCATAAGGTAACTTTGAGGGATAACTGACACCTAACAACAACAACAAAGTTCCTGAAGTACATTTGCTGCAAATCTTTGTCTTCCAAAATGGACCCTCCCACTTTTGTTTCTCCAACTTGGTTCTTATTGTTGGTATGCCATAGAGCTGGTTCCCACTCATATCTACCCTGCATAGGGTTTCTGATGCTGTAGATCTTTACAGGAGTAGAATGCCTCATCTTTCTCTTGTGAAACACCTGGTAGTTTCGAACTGCTGCCCTTTAGGTTAGCAGTCTGACTCATAACCACTATGTTACCAGAACTCTTTCTGACTTTGTTAATGGTGCAATAAAGGGTTAATTTTTCTTACTTCTAAATTTCAGCTAGAATTGAGATTATGGAACCTAACAAATTGTGTACAGATATTGACATGAAGTTATAAAACTCCTGAGAGCAATATGTTACTGGTGTGGTTTTCAAACATATTACAGCTTATAGAGGACCTGAAACCATTCAGCTAATTGTGAGTAGGCCTTGATGCTGACAGTGGTTTCATTTCCTTATTTATTTAATTGAAGTAATAATTAAAGCATCTCTACCTCTAAGTGATTGAACCCACAGTGATTTTAGCTGATGTGACAGAAATAAAATTAACCAAAAGAAAATGTATGACTGTTGACCGAACTCTTTAAAATGATATCCACACAACTTTGCCAACCCAACTTAATGCATGTGAATATGCAAAAGGTATAGTCAAAAATCTGTTCAAATAAAAAATATGAAACTCCACATTATGAATTATGAGGTTAATCATAGTAATATTACTAAATTGATTTTTTTCTTCATAAAGCTTACTTTTACATGACCTAGTTCCTAAGAGCATTCATATTTATGGTTCAATTTGATATGATTTAAGTACGATAATGAAAGAGGCCACAAATTTGCCATTAAGCATTGATTATATCCGATCACCTCTCAAGGTGACTTATGTTTTCTCACTACTTGTTACATTATAGTCTGGCAGATTGGCATCCTGCCATGAAATGGAGCATTTCTCCATAAGGAGTTTGGGAGTTCAGTTCTAATTGTATTAAATATTTATTGATTATACTTGATAGTACTTTTCCTTCTAAAGGCCTAGAGTGTCACTGATTACAGATGTATTTAGACCTCTGATTCTTGAAGATGAGAGTATTTGTCAGAGCCATGATGACAGAATGGACAATTCTACAAATGACCCCTCGAATGGATTACTTTGTGTTTCACAAAAAGACATGTGAAAGTTCAACCCCTGATACCTATGAACATTATCTTGTTTGGAAATAGGGTCTTTGAAGATGTTCTCAGTTAATATCATATCATAGCTGTGTAAGGTGGGCTCTCATCCCATTCAAGTCGTACCTTATAACAGAGAAGACCAAACAAGTTAGAAATTAAAACAGAGGAAGGATGTTACATAATTATGGAGACAGCTGCAAGCCAACAAATGCCAAGAAATGCCAGGAACCACCAGAAGCTAGGAGAAACACATGGAACAATTTTATTCTCAGAGCATTCAGAAAGAATCAATTTCCAATTTGGAGTTGTAGCCTCCAGAACTCTAAAACAATAAATTTCTGTTCTTTAAACCCACCACTTAGCAGTATTTTGCTGCTATAATGCTAGGAAACTAAGATTGCCCACAACAATAACCACAACAAAAAATGTATTTGTTTCTATCACTCACTTTTTCAAGAAAATTAAAAAAACGTCTACGAGCATATTCAAGGAGCTCTAGTAGCACAGTGGGTACAAGTTGAGCTGCTAACCTCAAGGTCAGCACTTTGAAACTACCAGTGGTTCTGCAGGAGAGAGATGAGGCCCTTTGTGCCTGTAAAGATTTACAGCCTTGGAAACCCTAAACAGTGTCACTGTGAGTTGGAATTGACTCCACAGCACACTACCACCACCTCCGTTAGCATGTTGTTGTTGTTGTTAAGTGCCGTCAAGTCGGTTCCAACCCATAGCGACCCTGTACAGGGTTTCCGAGGGTGTAAATCTTTACGGGAGTAGAAAGCCTGATCTTTCTCCCGCGGGGCAGCTGGTAGTTTCGAACCGCTGACCTTAAGGTTCGAAGCCCGATTCATAACCACTAGGCATTTCTAAAAATGTCTATTTAGTTTTGTTAGGATCATTCTCTGTAAAGAAAGCTTGATACGTGTCTACTCTGATTTAGCACTATGTTCTTTCATTCTTTGCATTGGCAAGGGAACCACAGTCTTATTTATCATTCATCTCCATATCCCCCGTGTTTTTTGTCTGGTTCAGAGAAGGTGGTAGTGGTGGTGGTGGAGAAGGTTTTAACCCATAATGACCCTGTACAGAGCTTCCAAGGCTGTAAATCTTTACAGGAGCAGAAAGTCTTGCCTTTTTTTTTTTCATTAAGGAGCAAGTGGATTTGAACTGTTGACCTTGCAGTTAGCAGCCCAATGTGTCACTATTTATAACCACCAGAGTTCTTTTGCATAGATAATACTTCTGTGTAAAATGTCTAGGTCTGTTCAATGAGTGAGATATTAGCCATTGATCCTCAGTATGTATTCCTAGCCTTTTTTATGATATCCTTATCATTCAACTGTGTGGGTTACAACAAATGCCAGATAACATTCCTAAGAATGAGAAGTGCAGAGCATTTCATTGTGCACATGTAGAAACTGTACATAGAATGAGAGGAAGATGTTTGAACAGAACAAGGGGATACTGCATGGTTTAAAATCAGGAAAGGTGTGCTTCTGGGTTGTATCTTTTCAGCACACTTTTCCAATGTGTATATTGAGTAATCAGAGAAGCTAGACTGTATGATGAAGAATGCAGCATTAGAATTGGAAAAAGGAACTCATAACATCCAGTGATGTGGAGATGACACAGCCTTGCTTGCTGAACTAAAGAGGACTTGAAGCACTTACTGAAGAAGATCTAAGATTATAGACTCCAGTATAGGTTGAAGCTCAATATAAAGAAAACAAAATCCTTACCAATGAACAACTTCACAGAAAACAGAGAAAAGATTGAAGTTGTAAAGGATTTCATTTTACTTCAAGTTTTACTTGAAGTAAAATGAAATAACCATCAACAGCCATGAAACCAGCATCCAAGAAATCAGAGGACATACTGAAATGGGCAAACTGTTGTAAAAGACAGCAGATTTTAAAGTGTCAAAGAGCAAAGATGAACTTTGAGGACTAAGGTGCATCTCATC
>NW_006408587.1:16123952-16125371 GCF_000296735.1 Chrysochloris asiatica
TATTTGCTCCACATAAAGGTTAAATAAGTATGGTGAAAGAATACAACCCTGTCGCACACCTTTCCCAATTTTAAAACATTCAGTGTTCTATAAGATTTACAACCTTGGAAACCCTATATAGCATTGCCATGAGTCAGAACTGACTTGATGGTATACTAGATGTGGTTATGAATACATATTGGAGGCTCTGCCCAAAACAACATTTTGAAAGCAGAAAGGGAATGGAAGTCTTGCTTCTTGCAGGCTGACTATAGACAACAGATGTGCTATTTATAGCAGCTGAACTCCATTTTAATGTGGCAGTGTCTATGGAGAGACAACCAAAAAATGAAAAGTCCTAACCCTGCTCTTCCAATCTGCCAGCAGTTTTATATGCATGTAATAAGTAGTGTCCGCCTCTTGCCTGTCAGTTTTTTGTACTGTGGTGAGTTGTGTGTTTCTGTGATTTTGGAATTTATGCCACCAGTATTTCAAATACCAACACCGTTATTTAAAATACCAGCAGGGTCACCGAACCATCATTCATCTGTCAGTTTGCAGTACTGTGGTGGCTTGCAAGCTGCTGTATTCTGGAAGCTATGCCACCAGTAATTTAAGTATCAACAGGGTCATCCATGGAGGACAAGTTTCAAATGAGCTTCAATACACACTAGGAAGAAGGAAAGACAAACTACTTCTGACTATTTAGCCACTGGAAACCTTATGAAGAGTAGCAGAAAGCTATCATATGGCACCAGAATATAGAATACTAAAGCATGATAAAGAGCATCAGAATATTTTCAGATATAATGCCAGAAGATGGGTTGGAAGGCACTGGAAGAGCTGGCTATTCAAAGTAGAGTTGACAGTGATGATGAGAATGGAGAAAGCATTTGAGAATTTTATTTGCTGATGGAGTACAACTCAAAATGAGGAGAAACAGTTATAAAAATCCATTAAAAATCAGAACATGGAATGTATGAGGTATGAATGTAGGAAAATTGGAAGTTGTTAAACATGAAATGGAATGCATAAACATTGATATCCTAGGCATTAGTGAACTAAAATGGACTGGTATTAGTGATTCACATGGTTTCCTATTCCAGAAATGACAAATCACATTCAACCCCAAAAAAGACCACTGCGAGCTCTATCTTGAAATACAATGCTGTCTATGATAAGATAATATTCATAAGCCTACAAGGAATACCAGTAAATAAAAATATTATTCACATTTATGGCCCAACTAAAGCCAGTGATGATGAAATTGAAGAATTCTACCAACCTTTTCAGTCTAAAATTGATCAAATATGCAATCAAGATAATTACTGGGGATTGGAATGAAAAGATTCAAAACAAAGAGGAAGGATCAGTAGTTGGAAAATATGGCCTTCGTGATAAAAAACAATGCTAGAGATTACATGATATAATTTTGCAAGA
>NW_006408587.1:16125741-16127668 GCF_000296735.1 Chrysochloris asiatica
AAGAAAGTAAAAGGTCATTAAGACAGGAAAGAGCTAAAAGATCAAACCAGATGTCAGAGGCGACTCTGAAACTTGCTCTCAATTAAAGAAATGCTAAAGCAAGTGGAAGAAATGAGGAGTTAAAAGAGTTGAAATGTAAATTTCAAAGGTCACCTTGAGAAGACAAAGTTAAATATTATCACAAAATATGCAAAGATCTAAAGTCAGAAAACCAAGAGGGAAGAAAACGCTCAGCATTTTTCAAGCTAGAAGAAAAAAAAATGTAATCTTCAACTTGCAATTTTGCAGTGTTCTATTTGCAAAATATGCAATGGAGTCCTGGTGTGGTGGGTGCTGTGGGTTAATGTTAATGTGCCGGAGTACAAAGGTGATTAAACTGTAAAGTTGGTTGTTTAACCTCACCAGCTATTCCTTGGAAACTCTATATAGGGTTGTTAGGGGTCAGAACCGACTTGATGACACTTAACAAATTGGCAAAATATTAAATGATGCAGAAAGTATCAAAAAGAAGATGGAAAGAATGCACAGAGTCACTATACCAAAAAGAAGTGATTGATGTTCAGCTATTTCAAGAGGTAGCAAATGATCAAAGAGCCAATGAGGCTGAAGGAAGCAGTCCGAGGTGCACTGAAGGCATTGGCAAAGAAGAAGGCTCTGGGAATTGATGGAATACAAATTGAAGTCTTTCAACAAACTGATGCAACACTGGAGGTACACACTCATCTATGCCAAGAAATTTGGAAGACAACTATCTGGCCAACTGACTAGAGGAGATTAATACTTGTGCTCCTTCAAAAGACAGGTGACTAAACAGAATGCAGAAATCATCAGACAATATCATTAATATTTTATGAAAATAAAATTTTGATAAATATATTTCAAAAAATGGCTGCAACAGTACATTGACAGGGAAGTACTAGAGGTTCAAGCTGGAGTCAGATGAGGACATGGAATGAAGAACATGAATGTTGATATCAGATGAATTGTGGTTTTATTAGCTACTCAAAGGCTTGAGATTGTGTTGCTCATGACAAACTATGAATAATAGTATGGAGAGATTTGTATTCCAGATTACTTGTTCTGGCTTCCATCTCTTCAATTCACATGTTTGCCCTTCCAGTGTATTGTTGATTTCTGTTTTTTCATTATTAATCATTTGGACCTCTTTTTTCAGGTTTTGAATTGTTTCCAATGTTGTATCTATCTTATTGGATTGTTCTTGTGCTTTCTTGACTTCTTCCTTATTTTTCTCAAACCTTCTGTGGATCATTTGGATGCACCTCATTATCATTTTTCTGAATTTTTCTCAGGTATTTTCAAATCCTACCTTCCTTCCAATGTGATGTCTAGATCTATCTCCTGCTCATCTCTCCCAGTCATTCTATCTTGTTTCTGGACATGTTCCGAAATGGTCATCTGTTTCTTGGGCATCTTCAATAGTTAGCTGTGACCACAATAATTAGATGAATGTGCTGTATCTATCTTATTTCATTGTTCCTGTAGCTCGTTCTGTCTTCTTCTTTATTTTGTCATCTTTTCTGTAAAGTGTTTTGATTCATCTCATTATCTAATATTTCTTTATGATGTTTCTTAGGCCTTTTCTCCATGGAGTCCCTACAGAATTTATCAATCCTTTAACAGATATTACCTCTTACTACATTTGAATGTAATCCTATTGTTTGTCATTTTGGTTCCCTTGACAACCTGTAAATCAGAAAGAGCATTTTGTTCATATTTGCATTGCTTGTATATGTGTCTGGTGGTGGTGGTGGTGGTGTGCTGTCAGCTCAGTTCTGACTCAGTTCTGTGAGTCACAGAAATCATAGGGTTCTGAGACTACAAATCTTTTACAGAAGCAGAAAGCCTCATCTTTTTCATGTTTAGCAGCTTGTAGATTCAAACTGCTGATTTTTCAGTTAGCAGCCCA
>NW_006408587.1:16129178-16129814 GCF_000296735.1 Chrysochloris asiatica
ACTGTGCCACCAGGCTCCTATTTAACATTTGGGGGTTAGAAAATCAGTATTAACATCAGATGGAATTTGAAGTTTGCACAAAAGTGTTTCAAGGTATGGGAATTATATGTGTAAATGCGCAGAGATGCAAAGAAGCTCATAGCATTCAGAGCAGCACAATATCTAGTCTAACCAAAGTCACAAGGGTGAGGAAAGATTTGCTCACTAGTCCTAAGCTAGGTTAATTCATCATAAGTGATGCCATGACCAATGACTCCAGTAGTGGTAATAATTGTTTTCTGCCAGCAATCGATCGATATGTTCTAGAGTTCAGTGTGAAAGCTACTTCTTACCCAGCATGGCTGCCAGGATAATTTGCTTATCTTGGCTCTTCTCTTGTGTGTACTATTAGGAGACATTTTTAAGAGCATAAAAAGAAGTCCCAGATGCTGTTAATTAAGTTAGATAGAGTCCACTGACACCCAAAAAGTATCATGCTTTAGTATTTCTAATATTATATAGATGGCCCAGTTCTCAAACAGGTAGACATTTTTTGCAAAAGAAAATACAAATCCATAGGGAAATCAGGATACATTTTCCTGGAGATTCAATTATATTCAATGCTAAGACATTTAAAATTTTATATATCTAGTTTTT
>NW_006408587.1:16132374-16133329 GCF_000296735.1 Chrysochloris asiatica
AACAATGGACTCAAACATGACAATGATTGTGTACAGGACAGGGCTGTGTTTTGTCCTGTTGTTCATAGAATGGTTTTCAGTTTGAACTGACTTGAAGGCACCTAACAAAAACAAGGTCTCATGGGATGGTGCAAATTGGTCGCACTCAACTATTTACCTAAACATTGGTGGTTTGAATTCCACCCTTACCAGTGCCATGGAAGAAAGTCTTGGGAATCTACTTCCGTAAAGATTACGGCCAAGAAAACCTGATGGAGCACTTCTACTCTGTAACCTGGAGTTTACCCTGAGTTGGAATTTTCTAGACAGCAATAAGTTTGGTTTTGGCTATGTGCCAAGCATTTTGCTAAACATTTTGTATGCATTATTTAATATAAAACAACCCTATGAAATATTACTACTATGCATCTTTTGCAATAAGAAATTGGAGGCTCAGAAGGAGTAAAATTGCTGTGGGCTGAACCATCTATAAGCAGTAAATATGAACATAGTAGACATAGGCTCTCTCCTATGTCTGTGCAACTCAGCTGGTCTTCAAAACCACGGCAATCAATGATGATGAGAGAGATGATCACACCTAGATTAAGTACAAAGTCCTGGTGTGGTGTTGCGAGTTAATGAGCTGGACTGCAAAGCAGTTTGAACCACAAGATGATGGTTCAAGCTCCTCAAACCCTCTACAGGGTCACTATGAGTCAGAACTGACTCAATAGCACTTAGCACCAACTACAGCAACATACCAATGATATACGTAAAACAGCATTGTAGACCATTTCCTATCCAATCCCATTTGGTACTCACAATAAGATTGTAAAGTTGGAACTCTCAAACCTGTTTCTTAACAGTTGAGGAAATAGTAAGAAGCAGGATTAGAATTCCAAGTGTATTAGTTTCCTAGGGTGCTAGGGACAGCATACGCAGACCCTGGGTTGATCAGGGGCAGCCCCATTAAACC
>NW_006408587.1:16134477-16144994 GCF_000296735.1 Chrysochloris asiatica
AAATAAGGTCAGATCCACAGATACTAAGGTTCAGGATCTAAACATAACTTTTGGAGGACACAAATTAACCCATAGTAGCAACTCATGTTTATTTAACTCAAGCACTTGCTTTTTCTGCTATTGTTGTTTTCGTTAAGTGCCTACCAAATCATGCCAACCCTCTATAGCATTTCCAAGAGTGACAGGTGGGTTTGAACTGCCAATCTTATAGTTAATAGTCCAGTGCTTACCTTACTGTGCCACATCAGGAATACTTTCTGCAACTACTGTCTCAGTAATTCAAATGCATTAAGTCGAGAGGGTAGCTAATCAAAGAATCTGACAATTCAGTTATCGATCTCACATGAACCACCACACAAATAACTCTAGAGTAGAGTGAGATGAAAGAATACATACTATACAAATTGCATATGGGGGAGAAGCCAGAAAATGCTATTAGGAAATGCCTAATTTGACAAAAAACAAGCATTTGGAATTTAATTCTTGCTAGTTTTTTAAGAGCACATATTATATGTAAAATTATACCCCTTAATATATGACTCAGTTTAAGACTGCACTGAATTACTATTTTCACTGTTGTGAGTTAAATATGTCCCAGTGCTGTAAATGTGCTCTTCAGTATTTTACACTTAAAACCTGACTAAAAATTTGCTTATGTTTGTTGAATTAAGTAAAACAGAGCTGAATTGCTTCTACTGTCTTCCTACAGGCTGCTAGTGTGACTTTATCTTGCTACTAAAAGCAGATGAATGGACAAAGGCTAACTGGATTCTGTAGCTTCTCCCGGTAGCACACATTACAGCTTTCAATGACCCAGACGATCCATTACTTTCACTAGTCAATTTGGACACAATAAGGAGTGACCGGGTCAAGGCTAGAGAGGCCTGAAGGTGGCCTTTATCCTGAATGGATAGCGCTGCTTCTATTTATAAGCTCATCTAGAAATGCATGAGTTTTGCAAGGTCTTTTTTCCTAAGCAAATGCATCTTGGAAGGGCATAAATTAGAATAACAGCATCAAATAGTCTAATACCTTAGCATCAACCAAGGCAATTTATATAAACATGAACTTACCAACAAGCAGAAAAGAATGGTGCATAAAGAAGACAACAAAGCATCTAGATTTTAATAGGCATAAAGGCACTTTGTCTAAGCTGTGATTAGTGGTTGTGTGCCACTGAGTCAGTTCCAACTCACATACAGTTCTTATACAGTGATCCTGTATAGGGTTTCTGAGGCTGTAAATCTTTATAGAAGTAGAAAACCTCATCTTTCTCCCAAAGAGCAGCTATAAGATTTGAACTATTGACCTTTTGGTGAGTAGCCCAGCTTGTAATCCATTATGCTACCAGGGCTACGCAGATATTTGTAAATGGGGATCAGATGGGTGATGATGCTGTGAGGAGGTAGAGCATGGACTCTGGGAGGTAGGTAGAGATCTAACTATTAGTTGTGTCACCTTGTGAAAGTTACAATTGTGGTCAGTTTTCGTTGAGTCTGTTCTGATTCATAGAAACCCCATGAGCAATAGAATAAAATATTGCCTGGTACTATACCATCTTCATAAACATTGGTCTGCTTGAGGTCATTGTGGCCACTCTGTCGTTGAGTGGCTTTCAACCTAGGGACTCACGCATCTTTAGCTCTATATAAGACACTATTCTGTTGCAATTCATAGAGTTTCCATTGGCTATTGATTTTTAGTAAGTCACCAGGTCTTTCTTCCTAGGATGTCTTAGGCTAGAATCTCTGCTGAAACTGATCTACCATGCGTCATTCTGCTGGCATTTTAAATACAGATGGCAAAGCTTCCAGCATCACAGCCACACACAAGTCACCACAGTGCAACAAACTGACAGACGATGAGTGGAAATGTGAAAGTCACTAGCCTCTTTTAATTTCATTTTTCATATTTATAAAGTTGGAATAATATTTCATAGGGTGTTATAAAGACTATCTGGAGTACATGTTAAACTAAAAGAGTGTCTAGTTCATGGTTGTTGCTGTTAAGTGTCATTGAGTTGGCTCTGACTCCTAGGAACTCTGTATAGGGTTACCAAGGAGTGGCTGATGGGTTTGAACCACCAACCTACAGGTTAGTAGTCCAGTGATTATCCTACAGCACCACATCAGGACTCTAGCCATGGTAGATGCTCATTGTTGTTGTTGTTGTTAAGTACCATGAAGTCAGTTCCAACTCATAGTGATCCTGTACAGGGTTTCCGAGGCAGTAAATATTTATGGGAGCAGAGTACCTCATCTTTCTCCCGTGGAACCGCTGGTAGTTTCTAACTGCTAACCTTGAGGCTAGCAGCCCATTTCATAACCACTATGCTACCAGAGCTCCTTAGATGCTCATTAAGTGGTAACTATTGGGCTTGCCAGGAATTGTAATCAACTTGACAGCAATGGGTTTTTAATGGGTATTGTTATCATCATCATCTTCATTATCATCATCATCAAGAGGTGAGACACAACTGCAGTCAATGTCTGGTTGTATTCACTTCTCTAAATCTATAACATAGACAAATTATCTTCAATGCTTTTTAGTGGCTGATCCTTTTACAGATAAAATCTTATGAATTACCTCCAAATATAAACCATGCAATCTAGTTTTAGAGATGGGACAATGAAGGAAGATAATGAGGGGAAGAGAACAGAAAATCATACACTTAGAGCAATTTTGACCCAGAACACCCTGTGTCTCTTACTTGAAAGAATATTTAGACTACCAGGCTCTTCAGATCCTGTGTATTAAAAATCATCCTAGGTTATCCTATAAATGGCAAAAGAGCTTCAGTTGTAGCCCAAGACTCCCCTGGGACCTGTAAGACTCAACTAAGCCTCATCTAAAATTTAGACAGGAGGAAACAGGGACCCTGGGAAAAGTCACCTCTCCCCAGCATGGTACACGAGGGCATACTGTGCTTTCCTTATGAACTGTTGTTGTTGTTGTTGTGAAATGCCTTTGAGTCAGTTCTGACTCATAGCCACCCTGTCTAGGGTTTTTGAAGAGTGATTGGTGAGTTTGAACAACCAACTCTGCAGTTCAAACTGACCTTGAGGTTGAGTGCTTATCCTATGGTAAGGGAAAAAAATAATTAGGCAGGGAAAAGTCAATGTTGGCCCAAGAAAAATTCTTAATATTGGATACAATTTAAAGCAGGTTCACTAGATTTTTATTGTGTTGTGGTTGTTGTTAAATGCCTTCAAGTGGGTTCTGAATCATAGCCTCTATGTCTAGGGTTTCCAAGGAGCAGCTGGTGAGTTTGAACTGCCGACCTTGAGGTTCAAACAGACCTGGCAGTGCAGTACATTATCCAGATTTCGATTGTAGAGGCTGTGGTTTCCTAGTAGGTTGTTAGTACAGTGTCTTTTGAATGAGATCTGACATTGGAGATAGCAACACAAAGAGAACACACATGATGCTCCAAGCATGGCTCTCTGCGCATTGTGTATGCTCACCCTAAGAACTAGGGACTCCTTTTGTTAGCTGCCAATGAGTTGGCTCTGACTCATGACGACCCTACATACAACAGAATGGAATACTAACAGCCTTGTGTTATTCCCATGAAGGGTTGTAGATCAGAACCTTGTAATACATAAGGTTTTCATTGACTGATTTTCAGAAATAGAGCACCAGGCCTTTCTTCTTGTTCTCTCTTAGTTGAGAAACTGCTGAAACCCATTTAGCTTCATAGCAACCTAAGCATGAGGTACACCAGCAGGCAATCAATAGATGTCCCCATTTTGCCATGTCTCCCCATGAGACACAGAGACATTAAATAACTTACTTTAGGTCAGAAAACTAAAAGCAGTAGAGTCTGCATGTGAGCTGTGAGAGTCTGGTTACAAAATCTGTGCTCTTTTTATTGATTCTTGGAAGGTTAAACCCAATGGTAGTAGCACTGAGACTCTGCTGAATATCATGTGGATCATCTTCAGATTGAACAGAGCTGATTCTAGTCTTTTAATCATCATGTATGTTTGTTCAATAATATGCTATTAAACCTACCTCTTCAGGTAGTTTAAAATCATAGGTAATGGTTGAAATCTGCTACCCACCTTACCCCCTGCAAATGTTCTATTTAGAGGTAAGTTACTATGGATTTTGAAGAAAACCTTCTACCTCTGTTTAAGAATTATTCTGTAGGTTAAAAATCAGTTGAGAGGCATTGTGTTTATTTTAGGAAAAAGTAACTTTGAAAATCAGTTTTGGAAAAGTGTTCTAAAACTGCAGAGACTCTATCCCCCCAGAAATAAGCCTCACAGTTTTAATGAGCTATTGATTAGAAAGGATGGTAAGATGACTTAGGAAGACACACTGCGAAAAGTGTTTAGAAATCCTACTTTCTCACTTAAGTAACTGATTTCTAATCAGAAAATTTGGAAATTGTAAGTGGAGAAGAGGAAATGAGAAACTGAATGTTTTTGTTCATATTTCCTTCTGTTATGACCTATAAAAAGTCATACAGAAGGATAGATGAAAAGGGCAGGTTGTAATATAGACCTCCCTTTTCAGTGGGAGATGAACAGGGGTCATAAGAGGAAGAATGCGTCCTAAAAACTGTCAAAAAATTAAATATAACTCTAAAAAGAAAAAATCAAGTTTCTCCATTTTTAAGAAGATTATGGAATTTTTATTTTGTTGAATATTTATTTTAGAATATAGTTATAAAACAGATTCTAGGTCCTTTAAAGCAATTGAGGAGAGGAAATTAGGGTGTTAGGTTTTAGAGTTTTGCTCTCCTTTGACTTGAGGAAGTGAGAAAGCATAGAATTGATAAAGCCTTTGACAAATGCAGGCCAGAGTATATATTCAGCCCACAGTTCCTCTATACTCTGTGGACAACAGTTTAGTTAGTTGAATGGACTTGTTTGTTTTGAGGTTACAGCATCGTTAATTTCTCTTGCATTCTTATTCATAGTCAGCTTGTTCATTATACTTCTTGAAGGACAAATATGTAATGATATGATACTGAGTCTTAATTTTTAAGTGTGCTCCTGTTTGTGAACCCTTTAAATCTCAAAAGAATCTTCACTGAATCAGAAGGTTCTATCAGGAGATTTGCAACTTCGAGTAAAGAAGTTGTCAATCGTCCTGTGTAATCACAAACTGATTTCAAAGAAAGACATCGTCAGAGGGTTCTGAGTCTAGCTTTATTACTTAAAAAGTTCAAATAAATTAATAAAAAATAGTGACCAGAGTTATGCAGTTTTATGAAAGAGAAAAAACTCAATATACAGAAGCAATATGAAAAGTGAAAAATGAACTGAAAGATAGAACATGCTGATATTTCATTTTCTCTTTCCAAATTTGTCATGGATATTCTGACCAATCAATGAGAGGGCAAGATACTATCAAACAACACAGAGAAGATGAATGTCATGTACTACTATTAGTACGTCTTTCAATCAAGATGTATTGCTTATTACTGGTGATTAGAATGCAAAGGTTGGGAGCAAAGAGAAAGGATCAGTAGTTGCAAAATATGGCCTTGGTGATAGAAATGATGCTGGATACCACATGATAGAATTCTGTAAAACCAATGATTTGTTCATTCCAAATACCTAATTTTGACAGAACAAGAGACAATTACACACATTGACCTCACCAGATGTAATACACAGAAATCAAATTGACTACATCTATGGAAAGAGATGGTAAAAAGCTCCATATCATCAGCCTAAACAAGGCCAGGGGCAGACTGTGGAACAGACCATCAATTACTGCTATGCAAATTCAGACTGAAGCTGAAGAAAATTAAAACAAGTCCATAAGAGCCAAAATATGACTTTGGATATATCTTACCTGAATTTAGAGATCATCTGAAGAACAGATTTGATACATTAAACATTAAAGACCGAAGACCAGAGAGTTGTGGGATGATATCAAGAATATTATACATGAAGAAAGAAAAAAGTCATTAAGAAGACAAGAAAGAAGGAAAAGGTCAAAATGGATGTCAGAAGAGACACTGAAACTTGCTCTCCAGCATAGAGATGCTAAAGCAAATGGAAGAAATGCGGAGGTACAAGAGGTGAACAGAAAATTATAAAGTTCAGCTCAAGAAGACAAAGTCAAATTTTCTCAATATTACCTTTGATTATTTCTGGCCTTGACAACCCTATAGGTTTTTATTCTCTTCAGATCTGTCTTTGAGCATATCAACTGCTGATAGCCCATAGTTGGGATCTTGTTGACATGGGGAGTCTGCTGAATTGGACCAGAAGAACTCTTTTCTAGAAGAGCCAAAAGCTAGAGCTGATGAGACCAGCAGTTTGGGAGATTGCACTGTGGTGCTGGCAGATCTGCTGAACTATCCAGAGGGACAAAAACATACAGAAAGAAATCCATTTCCCACCTAGGGTTTAGACCTGATTCCAACTCCTATAATTCACTCTCCTTACATTCTACCAGCACATTTTACAGCATGTTCAAAGGATTAGAAACAATGTACAGTGACTTTGCTACTTACCTCCCACCAATGCCAATTCCTTGTACTAAACTCTTTCCTTTCTATCTTACAATATCATTTTCCCAGCAACCCTACAAAACATATGTAAAACAACCACCACCAAAGTTTTAAGTATTTAATATGTATGCTCATGATGTCCCTACTGTATATATATATATATATATATATATATATATATATTGTTGTGAAGTGCCGTAGAATCGGTTCTGACCCATAATGACCCTGCATAAGGTTTCCGAGGAGCAGCTGGTGAGCTTGAACTGCCGACCTTGCAGTTCAAACTGCTTTGCAGTCTGGTGCATTAACCCACAGTGCCACACGAGGATCCCATATATATATATGTGTGTGTGTGTATGTGCTATCTTCTGAACGGTCACAGGTGACATTTTCATTGATCTACATAGTAAGTTTCATTCCAAAATTTTCATTTTTGTGAGGGTTTCTCCTAGCTAGGAGCCTTTACAATGCTGGAACCGTGGTCTATATTTTCTTTGCTCTTCTAGGATTTAGGATAGTGCCTGCCTAAGTACATCCAGTCATGAATTCACTGAGAGAATATTTATGTATGGTGTTAAAATCTGTGCTGGACACTAGTCTAACAAGACAGAAAATGGACCTACTTTCATTGAGATTATTAGGTTTTATAGTAAATATTCAAGAACATAGTAAATATATATTTTAAAACAATGTATGGTTTACTGGATGGACATACAATAAGTTTATAGAGGACAAAGATATTGTACACTTGAAAACAGAGTTAACTCTGGTCTACCCAGTGGCATCACTAAGGGACATGCAGAGCATTGCAGACCATACCAGGTGACGCTATCAGAGGGCGTGGCACCCAAATGGCCTGTCTTTAAAATAATTGTGCAATGTTCCTGCAGACATTTTATTCTTTATGAAACAATCCCTTAGTTAGTGGTAACAACAAAAACATTGTAATGAATCTAGCTTGTTGTTGTTGTTGTTGTGTGCCATCGAGTCGGTTCCGACCCATAGCGACCCTGTATAGGGTTTCCGAGGGTGTAAATCTTTACGGGAGTAGAAAGCCTCATCTTTCTCCCGCGGAGCAGCTGGTAGTTTCGAACCGCTGACCTTAAGGTTCGCAGCCCGATTCGTAACCACTACGCTAACAGAGCTCCTTAATGAATCTAGCTTACCACTATTAATATATCTACAAGGCTAAAACTCTATGGCAATTTGTGTTTTGAGCCTTCTAACTGCGCTGGTGTGGTGCTGTAGGTTACATGCTGGACTGCTGGGTGATTCAAAGCCTATACAGGGTCACTATGAGTCAGAGCTGACTCAACAGTACTTGACAGCAACAGTAATGTGCTCCGGTCCGAGCTTTGAATCCCGTCATTTCAACTGCCTGGGTTCCACGCAGGCGCTGTTGTTTTCACGGCTGCCAGTGTTATTATAGTCGCTGATTCTGTCACGTGTTCTGATGCTTTAGCTACAATTCTGTGATAAGTAGTTTCTATGAACATATATAAATAACTTTTTTGAAAATAAAATAGTAAAGGAAAAGAAAGAGAAAACAATTTTAAAAGGTTTAAGCTCAGTTACTAATAATGTATTTAATAATGTAGTTCTATGCAGAAAGACTTTATAAAACAATTTTGCTGTCCTGGCACTGTGGGTTAATGCTCTGGACTGCAAAGTCAGTTTGATCCACAAGGTCGGTGACTCAAGCTTACCAGACGCTCCTCAGAAATTCTATACATGGTTGAGGAGAGTCAGAACTGGCTAGACGGCACTTAACAAGAACTAACAATGACAAGATATATTAAAATTTTGTCTATGTTTATCTACATTGTTGTTTTTAAGTGCTGTTGAGTCAGGTCTGACTCAGCAACTCTGTATAGGGTTTCCAAGGAGCAGTTGGTGGTTTCGAACTGCCGACTTTGTGGTTCGAAGTCCAATGATGATTCTACAGCGCCACACCAGGAGGCATTCATCACTGTATGATTAAAGTTGGTAATAAATATTAAGGAGTCTGTATGGTCTGGTATGAATGGAGGTCCACAGGAGGGAGTGGGTAGTATCACGCGTTAGCACAGTAGGTGACACCGACCCTCATGATGCCATTGAACCCACCAGTCACTTCCTTACAACTCAGGAATCAGGGGGCTAGAATTAGAAGTGTGTGTGTGTGTCATATTTATTTTAGAATACTTAGTAAATGTTGTTGTTACGTGCCATCAAGACAGTTCCAACTCATAACAACACTGGCTAAGTTTTCTGAGGTACGGCTGTTGGGTTTGAACCAACAACTTTGTGGTCAGCAGTCCAGTGCTAATCCTACAGCACCACACTGGCACTATAAAATAGAGGTCATCCTACTCATTTATTAATAAATCATCTTTTTTCCAAAGGATGCTTTGTAGAATCTAGTTTTATATACTGTTACTTGATATTATCCCAAAATAGAGCTCTGTTTGATATAAGGTGGAAAACACTTAGCTATTTCTCTTTTTCTGGTAGAGGTTAACAATACAGTTTGCCAACAGAGAGCATTTTCCAAGCTTGTTTTAACAGAAAATTCATGTTTGAGGGCCATGTAATGAAGCACACTTGGATTCAAATGGATAAGAGTCAGCACAGAGGATAATGTGGTGTGCCACTCACACCCTGTCTTCAGGACCAATGCACCCAGCTCCAGCTGTTGGAAATATCCAATGCTGTTGGTTCATGGTGCATCCCTCAGTGAGCCTGGTCATCCCCTCCAGCAATCAGACACCAGGGGTCATTGCTGTTAACACAATGTTAACACAATCCAAGTGCCGTTGGATCGGTTTTGAGTTTGTACTTAGCAGTCCAGTGTTTATTCTAAAGACCCATATCAGGACTCATGACTGACAACACAATACATTTTCCCAACCTCCTTCTTTCCCTTAGAGACCAGTCCAAAGGGTTATCCCACCTCTAAACCTCCCCATAGTAGTCGCTGAGACCTCTGCTGCCTCGACCTTGCAAGTGCCAGCCTGTCTTCCTCACCTCCTTGTAGAAATATCTCTCTCCCCCGAGAACTTCCTAATTGAATTTCAGAACACCATTCCCCAGTGCTATTTCTTGACAACCTAATTTAAGACAATGAACATTATTTCAATAGGTCTACAAATGCTCAGATAAACTTTTGACCCACTAATTTCTGTATATGTGCTTCCCTGTCCAGTGGCACTACAAATTTTTATTCTGAGCTTTGGTATATGTTCAAGGCATATGAAAATCTCCTCATTCTAAAGTGAATGCTTCTTTTTTAGTCCATACAATTCATTTGAGAGAGAACCATTTAAAACAACATGTGCCATCATTTCCACCATTGAACTTATACCTAATTTAAATTATGTCTCTCCCATGTCCTCAAATCCTCAACAGAACTTAATTTCAGGCCTGTTTTATCTTACTGAAATCCCAAACCTCTTTTTACTTTGTCTTATCCTACACCTGCAGACTCCTGGTATGGTACTGTAGGATCAACACTGCACTGTGAACCACAGGGTGAAACCCTATACAGTGTCACTCTGAATAAGAGTCAACTTAACAATAAAAACAATCCTAAACCTGATCCCTGGTGTAGCACTGTAGTGTAAGCACTGGACTGGTAATTAATCACAATGACAGCAGGCTAAACCCAATAGCCACTCTTGGAAATGCTATATGTAATTGCTAAGAGTCAGAACTAACCAGAAGGCATACAACAACAATATTCTAATGCTGAGCCCTAGTGTAGCGCTATAGGATAACCACTGGACTGGTAATTGCAAAGTCATCAGTTCAAGCCCACCAGTTGCTCCCAGAAACCCTACATAGGGTTGCTATGAGTCAGAACCGATTTAACAGCATACAACAACAACAACTCCCAACTTAATGATGGATTTGCAAATAAACAGGACATCTCAATACTATTCTATTAACTTCAACAAATCACGTTATGTAGGAATATATACAAAACATATACAAGTTTTCTTAGAAAAAAATGGTTCTGCCTTTAAGCAAATCTGAAAAGTAATAATATACATTCACACACACA
>NW_006408587.1:16145445-16151134 GCF_000296735.1 Chrysochloris asiatica
ATGGCTTGGGTCAAGCCCACCCTAGTCCTCAAGCTGACATCTTTGCTCTTCAACACTTTAAAAAGGTTTGTGCAGCAGATTTGCCTAATACAATACATTGTTTGATTTCTTGACTGCTGCTTCCGTGAGTGTTGATAGTTGATCGAAGAAGAATGAAGTTCTTGACAACTTCAATCTTTTCTCCACTGATAAGAATGTTGTTTATTGGTCGAGTGGTGAGGATTTTTGTTTTCTTTACATTGAGATGCAATCTGTACTGAAGACTGTGCTCTTTGATCTTCATCAGTAAATGTCCTCTTGACTTTCAGCAAGCCAGGTTGTATCATCTGCATATTGCAGGTTGTTAATGTTGTTTCCTGTCCCTAGTGAGGACAGGAAAGAGAAAGCACTGTTCTCTTTCCCTCTCACACCAGAAGTTAGGGGTGCTACCCTCTTCCATGATTCCAATGCCTGTGTGTGTTGTGTGTGTGAGCTGTCCCAGATATGGAGGAAATAAAAATCAAGCATTAAAAAAAAGAAAGAAAAAAACAAAACAATTTACAGCTTGGAAACCCTCTACAAGGTCTCTATGAGTCAACACTACCACTCGACTGTCAATCTGTCGTACTGTGGTGGCTTGTGAGTTTCTGTGATTCTGAAAGCTATGCCACCAGTATTTTAAATACCAGCAGGGTCACCTATGGTAGACAGTTTTCAGATGAGCTTCCAGACACAGGCAGACTAGGAAGAAGGAATGACGAACTACTTCTGAATATTTAGTCATTGAAAACGTAATGAATAGCAGAGAAACACTGGGTTATATGAATGGCTAAATGTTCACCTACTACTAAGAGCTTGGCAGTTTCAATATACCCACATGTGCTGTGGAAGACAAGCCTGGTGATCCTCTTCCAAAAGGACACAGACTTGAAAACCCTATGGAGCAGCTCCACACTGTACACACAACACCACCATAACTTGGAACTGACTCAATGGCAACTAAGAAAAACAACAGTGTAGAAAACTGAGAAGCATCCTGGCCCCACCTGTTAGTTAGCTTTGGAGTTGAGGAGGTTGAGATCCAAAGTGGAGAAGTAATTTACCTAAGGTTCCATAACAAGTGGTAGAATGCAATCTGGATCTCTGGCTTCTATAACCTAAACCTAAAATAGTCAGTCTGTCCCTCAGATTCATGGTGGTAGAGCAGGAAGAATGATTATCAGATTTACGGCGGGAAAAAAAAGTGGTTCATGTGTGAAATTGTAATAGAAATGTTTTAGTAGCCACGTGTCTATGTTGATTTCCAGAAATTCAATTAAACACAGCTTTTCAGCCACATAAGGAGTTTTGGTGGTGCAATACGTTCTTTCTTGGACTGCTAACTGTAAAGTCAGTGGCTCAAAACCACCAGCTGTTCCTTAGGAGAAAAACGAGGCTGTCTGTTCCCACAAATATTTACAGTCTCAGAAACCCAGAAAAAAATTCTATTGCTTCTCAATGACAGTGAGTTTAGTCAGTTTGTTTTTCACAGGGACATAGTTTTTGCACAAAAAGGTAACCAGTACTGAATAGAAACTGCTTTTCATTCTCCTCCCATAAGATTTAATAAATCACCAGTTGTTGTTGTTGTTAAGTGCCATCGAGTCAGACATTCAATAAACCACTCAGCTGTCAACAAGATTCTAAGAAACATTTAATAGTGGAATGTGGACAAAAACAAAACACACACAGATTGGCATCACTTCAGCAGTTTTACCATAAAGTGGTTTTTGTAAACATATTTTTCGGTGTGCATCTTTTTATAGCTCCAATCAGCACTACACCTTCACAGAAATCATGTACAGAGATGCCATGGTAACCGCCACATTCTGCACAGACACACTCCCAAATCAACATGCTTAAATAACTCTAACTAACACCCACTTCAGTCAATTAGATTTTGTTTCCCAATATAAAAATAGCAACACGGATTCTTTGCCAATTAGGGGCACTGCTATTAATGTTTTGATGGTGGTGGTTGTTAAGTGTTGTCGAGTTGGTTCTGACTCATAGTGACCCTGTATAGGGTTTCCAAGGAACAACTGGTGTGCTTGAACTGCTGACCTTGTGGTTCAAACCAACGTTTCAGTCCAGCGCATTAACCTGCAGATCCACCCTAGGACTCCATGTTTTAGGTGGCTGTAAACAATGTGAGAGTGTAAAGTGCAAAAGTAAAACCCCCAAAGGAAGGAATAAACAGGTCAGCATAAGTCTAGACCCACCTACCACCAATAGATTCTTTCAGGTTTGTTTTCTTAAATTGGCCTTTCATTGGTAATAACACAGAATTGTTAGAATATGGGATTGGTAATTTTTTACCCCAAAAGTAAATGACTACTTCAAGTTTTCAATCATTTTCTCCTTTGAAAATAATATGGCATTGAAAATCAATTTCAGAAGACAAGTGTCTTGATTTGAGTAATTGTTGAAGAGTCATGTTCCCAAGGCAACCTTGGCTTTCTTTCCTAAGCATTTGAAAGATATGAGTATAGAGCAAGTATAAGGCTATTTTCATGTAATTTCAGCCATTGAAATACAGTGAAAATCCTGGCCATCACACTAGGAAACACTGTATAAGATAAACAAACAAATAAACATATGCATGGTTTACAATATTTTGTGATTCTTAACAGTAACAATAGAATTATCCCTGAGTCTTATTCCAGGGCTACTGAATTAGAATCAAAAGTGTTCATTTTTATTGTTAGTTGCCATTGAATTACCTCTGATTCATACCAATCTTATGTATAAAAGTGCAAAACATTTCCCTGTCCCGTGCTACTTCCTGATTATTGGAATGTCTGAGTCCATTTTTTGGACCACTGTGTCTATTCATCTTAACAGATTCCTCAGTCATCATTTCTTACTCTTCACTTCACCAAACATGCTGTCCTTTTCTAATGATTAGTATATATTCTACTGTTCATGAAGCATGTGAGCCTTTGGAAAGACACTGAAGAAGTGAGCCCAGATGGAAATTTTTATGGACCCAATGACAACTAAGAGCTGATGTAAAGAAAATGAGATAAATACGTTTCTAAACTGAGTAGCAACATGCAGATCTGTTCGATAGTTCATGGTAAAGAAATGAAGGGCAGTGGGCATAGAAATGTTTACTGAAGACTAGACAAAAAGCAGGAGCAAGACATAGGAAACACATGTGACAGAGGTACAGTTGTGTTTCTGCTTGCTAAGTACCTGACTGAGTAACAGCCTAGTCAGAATTAACAACAAAATCAAGAACAAAACTAATAATACATTTCATAACTCTTTTCAATATATGAAAATTATTGGATAATATACATTGAAGTATATAAAAAGGAGAGACAACTTTGCTTTCATCTGCTTAACTATACCCTCTATGAGAATCTAAGAATTTATTAGACTAGTAGTGAATTCATAATGGGTGCTAAATAAATATTTTTAAATATGTATTTTATTTTTGTTTTTTAGAATAAGCACAACAAAACGTTCACCAATTCAACAAGCACAAATCACTGAAATTGATTACATTCTTCAAGTTGTCCAACCATTTTCATCTTCCTTTTCCACTGGACTGCTAACCACAAAGCCAACAGCCACTCCTTGGAAACCATATACAGAGTCACTATGCCTCAGAAATAACTTGATGTTATTTAACAACAACAAAGACTCCTATCTAATCTAATTTTGAGCTAGTAATATTTCACGTAAAATTTGCTGAGTGATTAATTAATGAATAAGCTGTAAAGATTTATGTAAAAAGAAAATAAATTCAAAAAAAGGAAGTGAAATAAGGTCTTTTCTTAGGCAATATTCAGACATCATATTTTTCTTTAAAGTTCCTTGGTGGCACAAATAGGTTGACAGTTTGAACTCAGTTCGCAGTACTATAGAAGGAAGGTCTACCATTGTGCTCCCATAAAGATTACAGCCAAGAAAACTCTATGAGCCTCAGTTTTATTCTATAATACATGGGTTGCTGTGAGTTGAAATCTACTCAATAATAATGGGCAATATTGTTGTTTGTCTATCAAAAGTCAAGCACCTAAATAAAACTCAGAAAATAAAAATCTGAGAAACACGATTATATGAAGAATTTGACATCAGGATTGGAGACAGACTCATTAATAACATGTCATATGCAGATGATGCAACCTTGTTTGCTAAAAGTGAAGAGGACTTAAAATGCTTACTGATGAAGATCAAATAATACAGTCTTCAATGTGGGTTGCACTTCATAATCCTCACCACTGTATCAATGAATAGCATCATGATAAATGGAGAAAATCTAGAAGTTGTCAAAAACTTCATTTTGCTTGGATCCTCTATCAACATTCATGGAAGCAACAGTCAAGAAGGCAAATGACGTATTGTTTTAGGCAATTCTGCACAGGATCTCTTTAAAGTGCTCAAGGGCAAAGATGTCAATTTGAGGAATAAGGTGTGCCTGACTCAAGCCATGGTATTTTCAATAGAATAATATGCATTGAGATCCAAAGTGGAGAAGTAATTTACCTAAGGTTCAAAAAATAGTGATGTAATTCAATCTGGGTCTCTGACTTCTATAATCTAAATCCAAAATAGTCTATCATTCAGATTCATGGTGGTAGGGCAGGAAGAATGATTATCAGATTTATGGGAAAAAAGTATTTATGTGTGAAATTACAACAGAATTTAACCAATGAATAAGGAATGCAGAAAAATTTGTGTTTTGGTATTGCAGAATAATATTACAAGTATCATGAATTTCTAGAAGAACAAACTAATCTCTGTGGGAAGAAGTATAGCCAGAAAGCTTTTCATAAGCCAGGATGGTGCGATGTGTCTCTTATACTTCAGGCATATTATGAGGGACCAGTCCCTGGAGAAAACATAGTATTTAGTAAAGTGGAGGGTCGACAAAAAAGAAGAACCCCAACAAGATGAAATGACAAAATGGCAGCAGCAGTGCACTCAAGTGTAAGAGTAACAACGATTGTGTGAATGGAAAAAAAACTGGACAGTGTTTCATTGTTTCATGCACAATAAGTCAGAACTGACTTTACAAAATAACAACAACAACATATCACAGCAGTAGAGATTTGGGAGAAATTACTGGGAATCCCCAAGAGAGTCTAATTAGCAGCTTTTAAAGTGAGGAGACTGTTAATGGAGGTGTTATGAAGTTGACAATAGCAGAAGTTCCTGCTTAGTGCAGATGGCACACATGCTTGATTGCTAACCAAAAAGATGGACTTTCAATGCACCCAGAGGCAACTGAGATACAAACATACAGAAAGTTCATGAAGCTAGCAAGCACAAGAGAGGAACTCAATCCAAAGTTGTTAAGACGAAAACAGTGGTTAAAAAAATGCATAATTGGGTAATAGTATAAGATGCTGTGGTTGTTAGGTGCCATCGAGTTGGTACCGACTCATAGCAACTTATGCACAGCAGAACGAAACGCTGCCCAATCCTGGGCCAACCTCACTATTGTTGCCATGCTTGAGTCCATCCATGCTGCCACTTGGCCAATCCATCTTGTTGGGGTCTTCTCCTTTTTCTCTTACCCTCTACTTTACAACCTGACAATATGTCGAAAGTATGAGAGACAAAGTTTGGCCATCTTGGCCTCCAAGAATGTCTAGCTGCACTTCTTCCAAAATGGATCTATTGGTTCTATGGGCAGCCCATGGCACTTTCAATATTC
>NW_006408587.1:16154219-16160185 GCF_000296735.1 Chrysochloris asiatica
GCTACCAGAGCTAGATATTGATATTTATGTGTTCCACTTCATTTTTTACAATTGCTAACACTCCTATATTCATACTTCATACATTTCAAGTTATTATTATTAATGGATGTTTACAGCTATTTCCCTTCATTGTGAGTAGTGCCCAATCAGAAAATGAAGGTACTGAAGGCTTTTATTCTTTTTGCGTTATCAAGGTCAGCTCTACTGTGTGGCGGCAGCTCTTCCCGAGTCATATTTTGAATGCATTCCAACCAGAGTGCTCATCTTCTTACACTATATCTGACAACATTCTGGTGTTATACATCATATTTCAGAGTCCTGGTGTGGCGTCAGACTGCAAAGTCATGTGAACTGCAAGTTCAGTGGTTCAAACTCACCAGCTGCTCCTTGGAAACCTTATATAGGGTCACTATGGGTTGGAATTGACTTGACGGCCCTTAACAACAACAACAACAACAACAACAACATCATAATACTTCAATAGTCAATATTCGAGTGCTGACAGTCTTCCATTGCTATTTACAAGGTTTTTAGCAATTTTTCAGAAGTATTCCATCTTTCCTTCTTCCTAGTCCACCTCTGGAAGTTCAGCTGAAATTTGTCACCATAAGCGACCCTGTTGGTATTTAAAAACTCATGGCATAGATTCCCAAATGTAGTAAGTCATTCAGTAATTCAATACACAGCTGCCTCCATGTTTTATCAAAAATATCACAGAGCAATGTCATAAAAAAATTATTTTAATTATGTATCAGCCAACTAGTCAATTCAAAAGAAGTGTTTTTAGTATTGTGGATTATGCAGTGGATGGCTAACCAAAAGTTCATTGACTCAAATTCAACATCTACGCCATGGAATAATGATGAGACTTTCTGCTCACATGAAGATTTATAGCCTCAGAAACCCTATATGGTTTAACTATGAGTCGGAACCAACTTGAGGACACACAAATCCAATATATAACCCCTCAATATTAGTGAATTGGGATCTATTGTCTTGAAAAAGAAAATTTTTACTAAGTCATTATAGTCCTTCTTTTTCCGAACATTTCCAGTTTTCTCTTTGAGGACGAAAAAAAGTTTCCACTGAATTGCAATGAACCAAGAAAGAATGTAGATGATTGTGAAGGGGGGCCATTTTCGAAAACTGGGAGAAGGTGTCTTCTGAAAAGGAAGTGGTTTTCCTCTAAACCAGGCTCATTCCCCCACAGAGCAATTTATAGGAAAAAAACAATGCATTTGTAAAATGAGGACCTGGAAGTTGATTCTCTTAAAGCTACCTATTCACCGGATCCTCTTTAGAAAATCCTGTGTATCCTTAGATATATATGAATCTCTGAATCATCCTAGATTACATCAGACAGAAGGGAGTTGCAGCAAGAAAACGCATAGAGGAAGATTTCCATGATAAATTTTAATTTCATCTACTCAGATGAAAACACTTCTTAATGTGTCTCCAAAGGAAAAGTAGTCCTTTGAATTATTTTTTAAAATGTGGCTTAAAATGGTCTGTTAACATTTTAAATTTGGAAAATATTAAAAATAGTTCCCCATTAGGAAGGATTACAATCCACACGTTCATACTCTTGGCCCAAAAACTCTTACAGTTGATAATATAGTTTTAACTTTATTTAGCTCAAATTTTCACAAACATATTTGACCAGAAGGCTCTTTTCTGTTGAATGGTTTTTTTAACACATTTTCAAAATTGCAGACTTAACATTTTATTGAACACAGGTGTTATGTGTTACAGCTCTCCTAGTAAAATCTCAATAGTGATCATGCCCTTGTTGTTGTTAAGTGCCGCTGAGTCATTTCTGACTCATAGTAACCCTGTATAGGGTTTTGAAGGAGTGGCTGGTGAGTTTGAACCACCAACTTTGCAGTCCAAACCAATCTTGTGGTCCAGTGTTTATCCTACAGCACCATACCTCCATGCCCTTGTTGTTGTCAGGGACCATCAAGTCAGTTCAGACTCACAGTGACTACAGGGTTTTCAAGGAGTGGCTGTTGAATTTGAACAGCTGATTTTGTGGTTCAAACTGACCTTGCGGTCAAGTGCTTGTCCTAGAGCATAATATCAGTACTCCATGGCCTTAGTGTTGTTGTTGTTAGGTGCCATCATGTCGGTACCAACTCATAGCGACCTTATGCACAGCAGAACTAAACACTGCCTGATCCTGGGCCAACCTCTCTACAGCTGCCACGCTTGAGTCCATCGCTGTTGCCATTTGGCCAATCCATCTCATTGGGGGTCTTCCTCTTTTTCTCGGACCCTCCACCTTTCTAAACATGATATCCTTTTCCAGCGACTGGTCCCTCCTGACAATATGTCTGAAGTATGAGAGGTGAAGTTTAGCCATCTTGGCCTCCAAGGAGCACTCTGGCTGCACTTCTTCCAAAACGGGTCTATTGGTTCTTTTGGCAGCCATGGCACTTTCAATATTCTCCTCCACCATGGCCTTAGTAGAAATGTAATAAATATTTTATTTTTCAACTGATTTTCTGATCCATTCTCAAAGGAAATTATGTTGATCATAAGCTAAAAGAAATAGATTAGCAGAAATTGTGTATACTAATGGAAAACTTTGGAGTCCTGGTGTGGTGCTATGGGTTTATGTGTGAGACTGAAAAGCCATTTAAAATGCAAGGTTGGCAGTTCAAGCTCACCAGCTGCTCTTTGGAAATCCTATAACAGGGTAGCTATGGGTCAGAAATGACTCAGTGACATTTAACAATAACAACAATGGAAAACTTTAAACACAATTCCTCAGTTATTAAATAGATTGAGGTATAATCGTGTAAAAAAAAAAAAAAAACAAGACTGTATGTATAACTGGAAGAATGAATTTCAATAATAGAAATAATGAGCTATCATATCAAAATTAAGAGAGGAAAGTATGCTTTCAATTCTTAGTGGATAAAGAAGAAATTTAATTAACACAGTAAACATGCTTGTCCCTCTTCTCCTTCTAGCAGGATTGCAAGAGAAAGAAGACAGAATTAGGTCATTCCTCTTGATGACAAGACTATAATAAGTGACAAAGTGAAATGAGCTTATTTTACAAAGGAAAATAAACACAATTTTTCCTTGGTTGGTTTTACAATTATTTGATGAGTTTTTATTGCTATAGTACCTGTTCTCCCAATACCTAAAGTACTTTTTGCAAGGTACTGTTTTTGTAAATTGTAAACAAATGACTCTCAAAAATTGAGGTGTCATTTTTCAAGATGTATTTACATCAAGTCAATTGTCTTCACAGAACCCATTCCTGGGAAAGTTCTCCCTATATCATGATTTGATTTATGACACTATCTCAGATCATTTCAAAGCAGTATCTCAAGCCTCAGTTAATGGTTTGGTTTTTGTTGTTGTTGTACAACTTTAAAACTTCACAGACTGACATTCAATAAAAAGCTCAGAATAAAAGATCAATTACAAGAAACATATTTTGCCCAGGGCTTTCAGTTCACATAAATTATCTTATTACATATGACGTGGAGGAAGAACAAAAATGAACACGCGGGGAACTCACTGCTACAAACATGGTGCTTCCTAAGGATTTATAAATCTTCACTAAAAGAGACAAACCAGAGGAAATGGCTCCCACAGCATGGTTCTTTAAATGCTTCCAAGTCTTCACTTAAATGAGATTGTTTGTTGTTAAGTGTCGTCCAGTTGGTTCCGACCCATAGCGACCCTGTATAGGGTTTCCAAGGAACAGCTGGTGAGCTTGAACCACCGACCTTACAGTTCAAACAGCTCTGCAGTCTGACGCATTAGCTCACAGAGCAACACCAGGACTAGATCATCATAAGAAATCAGAGTGGAAAGCAATGGACAGAGAACAAGGTCATCTGGTCCAGCATAATGTCACATGTCTAGCAAGAGATAATGTTGATATAGTACTATGTGGAACCATAGGAAATTTCATCAGACAGGGGGAAAAAAAAAAAAAAAGATCAAACTTAGTAATGTCCAATATTTCAAGATTATAACTGAGAAAAACAAAATTAGGAAGAACAAGAGTTTGCTAATGTTTATTTAGCATTATTTCTGGGAGAACGTGCACTAATTTCATGCTAGCATTTTTAGGAGCAAATTCTTTTAGTTTTCTCTGAGTTTAGAGTTTAATATAATGTTGTAGGATAAGCACTGGACTGCTAACCACAAGGTCAACAGTTTGAGCCCATTAGCTGTTCCTCAGACACCCTATAAAGGGTCTCTATGAGTCGGAACAGAAGTTAACAACAACAACACACTTGAAATGCCTAGAACAAGTAAATAGATGGAGATCTGAGTTTAATCGCAATGACTAGGGCCAAGAGGGAGAAGGAAAGGGCAAATCATGGTTTAGGAAGCAGTAAGTTTCTGTTGATAATATTGACAACTTTGGCAATGAAGACTGGTTATGGTACCACAATATGATTGATGTAATTGGTCTCAATGACTTGCAACCCACTGCTACTGTCAGGCAAAAAATTTTAAATTTGCAAATGCTGTGCTACCTATATAGTTATAAAAGCAAAAAGATAACATTCAAAATAACTATATAGATTCTATGTTCATACATTTGTAGTTGGTTTGAAGCTGGGACACAGAGTCAAAAAGCAAGATATTTCCTCAAATGCCAGAAAGAAAAAGCATAAACGGAAACAAAACAACGAGCAGTAACAACAATGTCATAGGCTTCTTTTCTGGAATTAGGTGGCCACTATCGTAATGTCGGGTTCACCACTTAGTACCTGTGTAATCTCAAGCAAATGAATACACTTCTCTGCCTCAGTTTCCTTTAATCTTAAATATGTAGATAATAAAATTGTCTTTCCTGAGACTATTAAGGTTAAATAAGATAATAAAGTCAATACACGTACATGTAACTCAATCCTTCTTCTATTTATTGAACCTCATCCACTGTTCACGCCTGTCTTTGGTCAACCACTCAGTCATCCACTTCCGGGTTGTTCTTTCCGCCCAGGTTAGGCCCCATAGTTAATCGTCTGAATCTCTGTATTTAGTAACACATTCAGTGTCACCATGGGACCTTACCCTTCTGTATTTACCCAGTAAAATCGGAATGCTGAAGGAATGTTAAATCCAGTCGCGGTTTCACTCTCTACGACTGCAGGTGAGCAATGAAGAAAGTTGTGCTATCAGGTACATTGACGCCATGAAAAAGTATTGTCTTAAGCATCATCTGAGACCTCAAATCTACCCAATGCATTCTCAGCCAATTCCCATCTTCTTCAACAACAATTTCAAATTGTTATCTTCTGATGCAGTATGGTTATATTTAGGCATTGTATTCTGTGAGGAACATGCCCTGATCTTGCCACCTTAATCCAAGTGCTTTGAAAGGTTGTTCCCATTATAAGGTTTTTAAATGTCTTCAAGTTGGCTTTGACTCGGTGATCCCATGAAGAACAGAAAGAATTATTTACTATCTGCATTATCTTTATGATTGGTTGTATGTTCTAGTCCAATGTTTTGGCTAATGTATATTTTAAATTACATGCAACCACCACTCATCTGTCAGTTAGTCATACTGTGGTGGCTTGTGAGTTGCTATGATTCTGGAAGCTATGCCACCGGCATTTTAAATACCAGCAGGGTCACCCATGGTGGACAGGTTTCACATGAGCTTCCAGATGAAGACAGACGAGGAAGAAGGAGTGATGAACTACTTTCAAACATTTAGTCACTGAAAACCTTATGAATAACAGAGAAACACTGTTAGATATAGTTCCAGAAAAAGAGCCCCTCATGTTGGAAGGCATTCAAAATGCAACTGGGGAAGAGCTGTCTCCTCAAAGTAGAGTTGACCGAGATGACAAGAATGGAGTAAAGCCAGTGGGAGTAAAGCTCATGGGACATTCATTTGCTGATGGAATACAAATCAAAATGAAGAGAAACAGCTGTAAAATTCCATTGGAAATCAGAACATGGAATGTACGAACTATGAATCT
>NW_006408587.1:16160894-16162008 GCF_000296735.1 Chrysochloris asiatica
ATCATCTGAAGAACAGATTTGATACATTAAACACTAAAGACCAAAGACCAGAAGAGTTGTGGGATGACATCAAAAACATCATACAGGTAGAAATCAAAAAGTCATTAAGGAGACAAGAAAGAAGGAAAGGGACAAAATGGAAGTCAGATGAGACACTGAAACTTACTATTCAGAGTGGAGATACTAAAACAAATGGAAGAAAGGAGGAGGTACAAGAACTGAACAGAAAATTTCAAAGGTTAGCTCGAGAAGATAAAGCCAAATATTACAACAAAATGTGCAAAGATCAGGAGTCAGAAATCCAAAAGGGAAGAACATGCTCAGCATTTCTCTAGCTGGGGGAACTGAAGAAAAAAATTCAAGCCTTGGTTTTCATTATTGAAAGATTCTTGGGACAAATTATTGAATGATGCAGAAAGCATCAAAATAAGATGGAAGTAACACACAGTCACTATTCCAAAAGGAAATTGTTCATGTTCAACCATTTCAAGAGGAAGCATATGATCAAGAGCCAATGTTATTGAAGGAAGAAATCCAAGGAGCATTGAAGGAATTGGCAAAGAACAAGGCACCAGGAATTGATGGAATAAAAATTGAAATATTTCAAGAAAGAGGTGGCACAAGAGGCACTCACTCATCTCTGCCTAGAAATTTGAAAGACAACTATCTGGCTGACTGATTGGAAGAGATCCATATTTGTGTCTATTCCAAAGAGAGGTGATCCAATGGAATGCAGACAATCTCTTGAATATCCCATGCAAGTAAATTTTACTAAAGGTAATACAGAAACAGCCGCAAGCATAGAGAATTTCCAGAGATCTAGCCAGATTCAGAAGAGGCTGAGTAACAAGGTATATCATTGCTGATGTCCGATGGAGCTTGGCTGAAAGCAGAGAATATCAGAAAGATGTTTACCTGTGCTTTATTTACTATGTAAAGGTTTTTGATTGTGTGGACCATGACAAGCTATGGACAACATTGTGAAGTATGAGTATTCTGAAACTCCTAGTTGTGCTCATGAGGCATCTGTACATGGACAAAGAAGTAGTTGTTTGAACAGAACATGGGAACACTGAATGGAAGCAGCAGTCAAGAAATCAAATGACATATTGCA
>NW_006408587.1:16165934-16167219 GCF_000296735.1 Chrysochloris asiatica
TGGCTAACTGTTCAGTGCTAATCCTACAGTGTCACTCTAGGACTCCATGTTACTGTGGCAGGTACTAGAAACTCAAGCTGAAAAGACCCAAGGATCTGCCTTATGGAATGTGCAGTCTCACTGCACAGAAGAGATGCCAACATACATTTGTTGTATGATACAAGCAGTGCTCTGGATGAAGGATGTACACAGTACTCCAGAATCACAGAAGAAAATACATCTGAAGAGTTAGAATGTGAGCTACGGAGGCTTCTCAAGCCAGGTTTGAGCTCATACTTCATGCATTGCTTATTTTGTGATGACCTGTTCACCAAACAACCTAGATAGATCTCAGTGTCTTCTGAATTAACCTACTCTAAGAACAGGGTTCTCTGTTCAAACGGATAATACATCTGAAAGGTTCGTGGCTGAGATCCACTCAGAGACAAATCAGATGAACTGATCATCTACTTGGAAACCATATGGAACATAATTCTACTCTAATACACATGAGGTCATCATGAGACAGAATCAACTGGATAACAATTTAATTTGTTAGTTTCTTGGTTTTGTTTGCAAATTAAATGTAAGCTGTTAACAGAGGAGTGAGCAGGCCTCTCAGATATCTTGTCTAGTGAAGGGTACAGAATCCAGATTGAAAGTCCCATGAAAATTGCATGTGATATAGGGAAAGAATCCCCATAGTAATGTGGAGGTGCTCTTACCAGATAAAGGAAGAAAGGATGATGGAAGGAAGAGATAATGTTTCCTAACCAAACTTAAAACGTGTTCTTCCTGGTTGTATCAATTTGGAATCTTTCCGTATCAAATACAAGAAACCAGACTTACAGTGGCTTCAACAAATACAGGTGCATTTCTCTCACTAAACAAGAATTCTGGAGGCAGCAGTCCAGAGCTAGTAAGCTGACCACTTACATTTAGGGAAGCTCATCTCTAAGTGTGGCCCAAGGGCTGGTGTCAGTATTTAAACTAGTTATAACTCTGTGATGAGGTGATGAGGTCATCTGTGATGAGGTCATCATAAAAAGTTGAAGCAAGCATTTGGACAACTGGAAAGTAATTTGACATAATTATTTTATGTCTGTTGAATCTAATATGTGGGCTTTTACTTTGGGATTGTCTTCTTCATTTACCTTTCTATTATTTCACTTTTATTATATTTTAATTACCCTACAATGAAGACTCTGAAATTTGCTCTCCAACGTAGAGAAGCCAAAGCAAATGGAAAAATTGAAGAGGTGCAAGAGCTGAACAGGAAATTTCAAAGATCAGCTCGAGAAGATAA
>NW_006408587.1:16168880-16174159 GCF_000296735.1 Chrysochloris asiatica
TCGATGGCACCTGACAACAACAACAACAATGAAGTCCTGGGGTAATGCTGTAGTTTAAGCGCACGACTGCAAGGTCAGTTTGAATAACAAGGTAGATGGTTCAAACTCACTAACCGCTCATTGGAAACCATATACTGGGTCAATATGAGTTGAAACCTACTCTATGGCACAACAACAAAACACAATGGATTTTTAATCTTTAATCATACATAATTTGAGAAACACTTCCTTGGAAAGCCCAGACTTTCTATATAATTTTTCAGACTTTTGGTTTTAGCTGAGTAACTTCATGGTCAAAAGTTGATTATATACCTAAAAGCATGATATACTATTTCCAAGCAGAAATAAAGAAAAGAGTTAAGACACAAATACAATGAAATTGCTTGGTGTTTTTTTAGTAAGAAATGGAAAACCTACTGAAAAGCCTGTATTGTAGACTTCTGATTGTATCTAATGAACCGAACTGTGTCCATGACCATCCCAGCCATAAAGGAAGAGGATATTATACTCAGTAGTTAAGACATCTAGCCTATAGTGAATGTCAAACTGGTTTTACATAAATCTCTTGAGACCTCTTTAATGTATTGAAAAACAAAGATGCCAGTTTGACTAAGGTGCATCTGACCCAAGCCATGGTATTTTCAATAATTAATCTCATATGCATATGAAAGTTAGACAATGAATAAAGAAGACTGTAGAAGAATTGATGCATTTGAGTTATGATGTTGGAGAAAATATTAAAAGTACCAGGAACTGTCCAAAGAAGAAACCAATCTGTGCTGAAAAAAGTACAACCAGAATACTCTTTAGAAGGCTGGATGGCCAGACTGCACCTCTGATACTTTGGACGTATCATCAGGAGAAAGACATTATTCTTGGTATAGTGGAGGGTCAGTGAAAAAGAGGAAGGCCCTCAATGAGATGCACTGGTACAGTGGCAGCAGCAATGGGCTCAAGCATAGCAACAACTGTGAGGTTGGCACAGGACAAGGCAGTGTTTTGTTCTGTTGTGCATAAGAGTTGGTACTGACTCAACAGCACCTCACAGCAACAACACAGAAAGACCTTTAGACCCAGATGAAATTCTGGTGTGGCAATGCACGATAATGCACTGGATTGCAAGGTCAGTTTGAACCACAAAATTGGTGGTTCAAACCCACCAGCTGCTCCTCAGAAACACTATACAGTGTTGCTATGGGTTGGAACCTATTAGACGGCACTTACCAAGAACATGCTCAGTAGATAGCTAGATGACAGCACTGACATCACTATAAAATTTTTGTGCAGTGTCTTAGCAGAAATTTATAGTTCTTAATATTTCTGTGGCTATTTTAGCTATTTCTAACAACATAAACATTTTTCTTAAGCCCAACTTAGCATGAATCAATTTATGTACAACCCTAAAATTCTATTCATATTACTGTTTGGTTTTTTAAAGTTTTTATTGTGAATTGAGCAACAGTTTACATGGGGAACATCAGTTCATTTCACTGCAATCCCCTGCCTGCTTCATCATTCAACAGTATGTGCTTCTATTCCTTCTTCCCCCCTCCCCTTTTTTTTTTGGATGTGCACCAAAACACTCAGGAATAGACAATCATTAAAACAGCCAAAAGGCACACCCTAGCCCAGCCACCAGCACATATTCCTTCTCTCTCCATGAGTCTAGAATCCTCAGATGCTCCATCTCTCCATGTCATCATCTCTGCCTCCATCTCTGGCATCACCGCTTCTCTGGGTAGGGTCCCACACTCTGCTCCCGCCATTCTGCTTGATGACTCCAGGGTCCTCTGCTCCAGGACTGCAAGATCAACCACTCACCCACCCACCCCCATTCTTCTTTTTTTAATGTTTTCTTGTGAATTATGTAATAGTTTACATGGGAGAACATTAGTTTTACATTCATCCTATCGTATATCATTTCATTGCCATGGTTACAATCCCTTCCATGCATCATCGACCCCATTCACCCCTCTTTGATACAAAACTTCTACCTTTAGAGTTGCAACAATTGCAATCAGTCATGATTGTAATTACTCACTATTGAATCATGAGAGTCTTGTCCCCATCTCCTTTCACCAGATCTGTCTAGACAGGATGAAAACCACTCAATGGAGATTCTACCTTTCCCTGCACACTCTGAATCTACACACCCTCTTGAAAACTTGTAGGCCAGTCACTTCGTGCCTTTACAGCCCCCCGCCCCATTTTAGGCAGCCACTGTCTAAGTTACCCATCCCTATCATTTACATTACTTCTTAAACCTTATAATGCCTCTAATTTGTCAGAGCTGTCATTATTACCCAATCACAATGATGCTTTGTATTACATGATTTCATCTCCACACAATACGAGGGCATGATGGTATTATTGTTGCTTCTGGTGTTTTTATAGTCACTGATTTTGTCAAATATTCTAGTAGTTTAGCTATAATAGTATAGTAATTAGTATATGTGAACTTATATTGATAACTTCTTTTGAGAATGAAGTAGTCATAAAGGAAAAGAAGAGAAATGAAAAAGTCTTCTTTAGACTATTAACATTAGTTACCAATAATGTAACTAATGGTGTTGTAATTCAAAGCACAAAGATTTTACAAAAGAATTTGTTGTTTACTGTTGTTATTGTTGTGAGGTGCTCTGGGCTCAGTTCAGCCTCCTCACAGTGATGCCATATACAACACAACAACGCATTGCCTGGTCCTACACCATCTTCACGACAATTACTTTGTTTGAGTGACTGCAACAATGGGCTCAAACATTTTTAATGGCACCAGGGGGAAATCCAAGAAAATAAACTTAGGTCAGTGACTGAAAGAATAAACTTATAAGAGTCATCCCATCTTTCCATCCTCATGTTATTAACAATTCTTTGGTAACTTGGCATTTGGTTAGCATTTTCTACTTCCTAATGATTATGGTTCCTTCATGTCTGGCATTCCATTTTATCTTGTTGTTAACTCTATTTGACAAATGAAGAAACAGATGGAGAATATCCAGGAATTAAAGCAGCATCAAGCATCCACATATTTAGCTTTGGAAACCAGTTATGAATTATATGTCTTGCTGCCTCTTGCCTGTCTGCAATAAGGCCAATCTCTAGAATCCAAACATAAAGTTTTGGTATATGCCAAAGAAACTCCACTCCAGCTCTTCAGGTCTCCCTAACAGCTGCCAGATATTCAAATGCTAAACTAGTTTCAAGACATTCTTTCTTCAAGTTAAGTACTAGTCCCTATTTGTGATTCCATTGTCTCATTAATTTCATTATTCAACCAATGAAATACAGCAAAATTCAACACAAAAATGGAATTTGCTATTAAACCAACATTGTTATTGTTAGATGTCATCAAGTCAGCCTCCATTTCATGGCAGTCCATGCACCACAGAATGAAGTGGTTTTCGATTGGACTATTGTCTTTCAGTGATTGATTTTTGTAAGTAGATCACTAGGCCTACCCTCCAGCTCTCTATTAGTCAGAAAGTGTAATTGAAACTTGCTCAGGATCATAGCAACATGAAAGCCTTTACAGACAGATGAATAGTGGCCATTCATGAGGTTCACTGGCCAGAACTGAAACCTAGTGTCCCACATTGTTGTTGTTAAGTGCCGTCGAGTCAGTTCCAACCCATAGTGACCCTGTATAGGGTTTCCGAGGAGAAGCTGGTGAGCTTGAACTGCCAACCATACAGTTCAAATGGCTTTGCAGTCTGGCGCACTAACTAATAGCACTGCCCCAGGACTCCCACATAGCAGGTGTGAATTCCACCATCAGTGTCCCCAAAACCTAACATTGACCTAAATGATTAATTACATACATTTGAGAAACAAACTATCAAAAAATTAAAAAGCTCCTGACATCTTTTGCCTGGGCTGAACTCTTTCTTGATTCTCTATACGATTTTTCCAGTTCTCATGCTGCCTTCCTCTGCCATCTAACACTGTATTAAAAAGCCATCCCCAAGGATACAAACAAGATCGTCCATGGCAACACAGCAGAGGAATGAATGAGTCAACTGTGTCTATTTCAGAATCTTTCCACCAGCCACCCTTAGCCCTATATGCCATTAACTTGTGGCCTGCCACTCTAGATACTCTCAGTAAAAGCATATATTGAATTGTCCAACATAGAAATGGCAGACTTTCTTGTTTTCCACTTTTCCTTTAAACAGACTCAATTACTGTTTAGGAGATGTAATACTCTTGCACCTACATGTTTTGCTTGATGGCTCTCTCAAATGCTTTTCTATCATCAACTAGCCAATTCTTTATATGAGAATGTATTCCAGTCATTGCTGGAATTATAGATGAACTCTTATAGTTTGTCTCCTCAGCTATCTTTATGTAGAGGGGAAACAGAATTAATCAAGATAGTGGTAGGTATTATGGGAGACAATCCATGAAGTGAAACAGAAAAAAATATAAACTATAAGACATCCCCATGTTATGGAAAATTTTCTAAACAGCACATTGGAGTCCTAGCTGGACAACATTTTTTTTTTTTTAATCTGTGATCAATAATGAAATTGCTTAATCTCTCTGGGTCTCAGTTCTCCACATATTTCCTGTTTAGGTTGAACTTTATGGCCACTGAGGCCACTTTTACCTACACAATTTATGAATGAAGTTGGAAATTGGCAACCCATTGACTCAGTTCAGATATACTTTATCTATTTCTGTTTGCTTTGGGCTCTAAATAGCGTAAATTGGTTGCACACACTGAAAATTGGAGACTTTGCTCAATACCAGTTTCCAATTTCTCATGAAAAAAATAATAAAAATATCTAGCAATGTTAGATTCAAATTTCTGATAGTCAACAACTGTGTAGAATTGAAGAGTGGCTGTCTCTTTCAGATGGGAACTGACTCTCTACATCTTCATAGTCTAGTCTCCAGTGTCCAAAATGATTTCATGACCTTTGTTGTCTGCATGGCCCAGATGTTGGCTTGCTTGTACATTCCCAGCTGGCAGGCACATATAATGGCAGCTTCTTCTGCATGGAATAGCATGTCTGGAAATAACCATATCATCCTATTTATAGTTAGAATTACCTTTTTGTTTCCTGATATGTTCATTGTATATCTCCTACTAAAAGTTGAAGTTTTAGTGGGAAGGAACTTTATCTTGCTCATCAAGGTATATGAAACATTTAAGAGAATATCTGACATATCAAAATAACTATTTATAAAATAGTTTTTGTTGATGATTACAAAAAATATTAAGGAACAACCGCTCCTTCCATTGTCCTCTCTATTCAGCTGGGTGTGATCATCCATTG
>NW_006408587.1:16174814-16184003 GCF_000296735.1 Chrysochloris asiatica
TCAAGCTGACATCTCTGCTTTTCAACACTTTAAAAAGGTCTTGTGCAGCAGATTTGCCTAATGCAATACATCGTCTGATCTCTTGACTGAAGCTTCCATGAGTGGTTGATAGTTGATCCAAGAAGAATGAAGTCCTTGACAACTTCAATCTTTTCTCTGTTGATAAGAATGTCATTTATTGGTCCAGTGGTGAGGATTTTTGTTTTCTTGACATTGAGATATAATCCATAACAAAGGCTGTGCTCTTTGATCTTCATCAGTAAATGTTTTAAATTCGCTTCACTTTCAGCAAGCAAGGTTGTATCATCTGCATATCTCGGGTTGTTAATGAGTCTTCCTCCAATCCTGATGCCACTTTTTTCTTCATAGAACCCAGCTTCTCAGATTATTTGCTCAGTATACAGGTTGAATAAATATGGTGAAAGAAAACAACCTTGTCACATACCTTTTTAAATTTTAAACCAATCAGTGTTCCCATATTCTGTTCGAACAACTGTTTCTTGGTCCAGGTACAGATTCCTCACGAGCACAATTAAGATACAAAGTTCTTTTAGGGTGCTGGTAATGCCCACACAACACACTACTCCATCATAAGCCTCAGCCTGTAGGCACTTAGCTCTATTTACAAGGGTCAGCGAATTTAGCTCTCCCACTTAATGGCCTGCAGATACCCTAGTCTACAAGCAAGCCTCCTGTCCAAAGTCATTTAGCTTTACAGCACATCAATCTGTCTGGTGCTCTGGCTATTGGTTCTGCTACTGCTGTTCCTCTACCAGCCTTCCGGTGTTACAGCTTTCTGTCTCTAGGTCAAGGAGGTTCATTGTACAAGGATCTCAGAATCCAATGTGTGTGCTCCACTCCTGGCTCTCGTTCTTGATGATAGTAAGGTCCCTTCTGAGATTGTTCATTTAACATCCATGCTACAGTTTCAAGTGTTTACAATTACAATGAACTCTGCTAATATCCACAGCTGAGTGATGTCAAACTATCAGTATCTTCTCCCACCTTTTCTTACCTAAACCCAGCAGGATAGAAACATTGTTTGGTGGCTAGAAGAGACATTAGACAATTCACTACACCACAATGATGAATCCTTTTGAAATTCACATTCTTCTGTCTGCTAAACCAAGTATTCTTAGGAACTACTTTATTAAGGTGAAATTCAAAATACCATCCTTCACTATGAATATATTTAAAAATAAGTGGTATTGCTTTTCTCTCAGTTATTAAAAGGATCATCTGATTGCTGAGATGGTAAGAGCATGGTATTCATTATTCATTTTTCTCCTTGAGGCATTTGGTGTTGGAGGAGAATATTAAAAGTACCTTAAAATGCCAGAAGAACAAACAAATTTGTGTTGAAAGAAGTACCGTCAGAATGTTCCTTAGATGTCAGGATGGCCAGACTTCATCTCTCATACTTCAGACATATTATAAGGAGGGACCAGTCCCTGGAAAAGGACATCATGCTTGGTAAAGAGGAGGATCTGAGAAAAAGAGGAATGAGATGGATTGGAACAGTGGCTCATATGTAGCAATGATTATGAGATTGATTCAGAACTGGCCAGTGTTTCGTTCTGTTGTGCTTGGAGTCAGTATGAGTTGGAACTGACTCGATGGCACCTAACAAGAGCAGTATCAGGCAGAGTTCATGGACTTTCATGTCCCCATTGATGAGTGAACCCTCACCCTTGATGTTTAGCCTCAAAGGGGTCCAAGGTACAGCAGTCTGCCATGTATGTGTGTGGTCTAAGTAGTGAGCTGCTCTGCACACTCAACAACTCCCTTTCCAGGATTTTGAAAGTATAGAGTTGAAAGAAGGTAAACGAGACCTCCACTGAAATTGATTTCTCCAATTCAGCTTTATGAGCAAAAATGAAATCTTGTACCTTCCATTTTACCTGACTAGTGGATCTCTTTGTCTGTTGAATGTGGATGAAGGACAGTTAGGATTTGGACTCACCCTAAATCCTACTCAGATTCAGCCCTCAGTTCTCTAGCTTGAGTTTTCCTCTGGAAACTTATTGTATGCATTTTGGACACATCCACCACGTTCCAATTGCCTCGTTTCATGACAGAGAGGCCCCTCCACCAGTGAAGACTATGTCCACCTTCAGCAGTTGGTATTGTTACCTAAGTGTCTGCAAAGTCTGGAAGCTGCAGAAATACTGCTTAGAAAGGGGATCTGATGTACTTCACTACTCTCTTCATTCTACTTCCATACCCAACTCAATTTTAACCATTTAAAGACGAAAAATTTTTCAATAATTATGCATGAACACAGTTCTGGTGGCTAAGTAGCCATTCTTATTTTCTTTAGTTTGTTTCCAGTTTTCTACTTAATTTCATTGTAAGTATAATATTACTACTGAGAAGTGTAGGCCCAGAGAGATTAAGCAATTCATCAATTGATCACAGCTAACAAAGTAGTTCAGTTAGGACTCAAATGCGCTGTTCAGAAATCTTTGGCATTCGTTTTATTGTTAAGTGTTGTTGAGTCAGTTCTGACTCATAGCCACACTGTAGAGGGTTTCCAAGGAGTTTCCAAGGAGTGGGTTTGAATTGCTGACCTTTCAATTAGAAGTCCAGTGCTTATCATCCAATGCCATACCAGGACTCTATGACATGGGAGTATCTAATAGTTACCTTCCAGATATTTTTCATTCCTTTCAAGGTTTTTTTTTTGTTGTTGTTGCTGTTGTTGTTTTCAAAGTACACTTGGAACACAAACACTATTGATTCATTGAAATGACTGATTGAGTGCATCTTCCAATATGGAGTGGCTTGAATCAAGATAATCAGAAGGTGAGAAACAAGGTTTAACCTCTCAAGGTTTCAGAGTACCTCCTATCCATCATGTAGTCTGCATTGGCATCTTCTCAGACATTATGTGAGAGGAAAATAGGTTAGACAACAAATTAGAAACAAAACAGGTCTACACTGATATAGGTTATAGACTCTTGGCATGTTCCCATAGCTCCCTGTGTTTTCTCAATTTAACCCCTCATTACGTTTTATTATTCTAGCTTATTGACTGCCTTTTCTCCCTGCTGGACCGTAAATCCTGTGAAGGCAGGGAATTTGTCTATTTTGTTTTAAGACTGAATTTGCAATGTTATAGTACCTGGTATACAATGTAAGGGGGTTTCAAGAAGTTTGTGGAAAAATTCTTTATCTTTTAATTCCATTTTTCAGGAAGTTTTTGAAACCCTCTTATATATGCTTTAAAAATACAAAAACAAGAAAACAAAAACCACTGTTGAATGAATGAACAAGTGAGAGATGCTACTACTTGTCATCTGTTGATTCTGACTCATAGTAACACCATGTGTCTCAAAGGAGAACTATCACAGGGCTTTTAATGGTTGATTTATTCTGAAGTAGATCACCAGGTTTTTCTTCAGCGGCACCTCTGACTAGGTTTGAACCTACAACCTTTCCATCAGTAGCTGAGTGTTCAACCATTTATGTCACACAGGGACTCAGATCAAATGCTAGGAGGTAGAAGTAGACATAGTAGAGAAAATGGAAGTCAGCAAAAAACATATGAGGAAAGCTTTATGAAATAGGTAGAGTAAGACTGGAAATACCAGCAGGGTATTTGTCTTCAGATCCATCCTCTCAACAGCTCCTTTAACCCAGTCTCCAGTGCCGAATAACAAGGACCAGAAAAGTGACACTCTAGACTAGAAAAGATGCTACCTATAATTTGGTAAAACATCGCTCTTGTTAAGTGCCATTGAATCAGTTCCCACTCATAGCAACCCAGTATAAGCATTCCAAGGAGGAGTATTTCTTTAAAAATCTAAGAAAACAATCAATCAACTAACAGAATGAAATACAGAAGTCCAGAAAAAAGAAAAGAGCCATCATCGTACATGTTCTTGCTGTTGTCCATGTTATCCTGCCATTTCAAACTCAAATTAGGTTCCCAAGGAGTGGCTGGTTAGTTTAAACCTCAACTGCACAGTTAGCAGCCCGATGCTTATCCTATAGTGAAACACCCATATGTATGGGATTTAAAAATTGTTAACTGGATGATGATCATTATTGATGAATAATGGTCAAAAGTCATGTGATGAAATCAAATGCATGATTGTGCATGCTTCTTAGAAGGAGTGAAGGATTGGCAAGTGGAGCTCTAGAGTTAAAGCTAATACAGACTCAGGAAGCAGCACATCTTAATAGCTCAATAAGCATTGAATATATCCAGGAGATTAGTAGATATTTTCTCCCAATATATATGTAAATCCATATGGTGAGTATTATGAATTGAGTTGTGTCCCTGCAAAGAGTTATATGGAAGTCATAACCCCTGTACCTGTATGACCCTGTTTAGAATGAGGAGTTTTCTTTTCTTCTGTTAATGAGGTCATGCCCAGTAGACTGGACCCCAAACTTAATCTTTTTTGATTGGTGTCTTATAAAAAGAAAGGAATAAACACAGATACACACAGGAAATGGAAGGAGAAATGCAAAGATAAATATACAAGTTGCCAAGGAGCACCAACAGATGTCTGGCAGTACAGAAATGGAACTAGATAAGGATCTTCCCAAGAGCCATAGAGAAAGAGAGAAACCAGTCCTGCCAAAATGCCAAATCCAAACTTTTAGCTTCCAAAACTGTGAGAAAAATTAATTACTGTTCTTCAAAGACACCCATTTGTGCTATTTTTTATTATGACAACAATGGGTAATTAAGATGATGAGTTCTTCCAAATATTCAAGGAACTATAACCTCAATGCTCCCTCAATAATTTCAGAGTATAAACAAAGTGGAAAACTGCTATGCTGCATTTCGAAGAGATTGTAAAATGCAGATATCAAAACCTGGCAAATAAAAACCAATATCACTTATTATAAATGAAGCATTAACAAACTAAAATGTGTAATACTACGTACATTGGCCACACATCTGTCAGTTTGTCATTCTGTGATATCTTATGTCTTACCGCGAAGTACTCTAATGGAATGGGCAAAGACCTGGAGATGGAAACCAAAAAAGAAACACAATTAATATTTCTCAAGCTGAGAGATATAAGAAAAAAATCAAGCCAGGGGTTGCAATATGGAAGGATTCTATAGATAAAATATTGGATGATACAGGGAATATAAAAAGATACAGAGTCATTGTATCAAAAAGAATTTGTTGATTCTCAACCATTTCAAGTGGCAGCATTTGATCAAAATCCAATAGTATTGAAGGAAGAAGTCCAGGCTGCACTGATGGCTCCAGGAATTGATGAAATAACAATTGAAATCTTTCAAGAAACTGATCAGGAAACGTGTACACCAAGGTCATATTCTTTCATCATACTTATTCAATCTCTGTACTGAGCAAATATTCCGAGAAACTGGATTGTTTGAAGAAGGATGTGACTTCAGCTTGGAGAAAAAGGAATCATTGTTGTGGTTGCTAAGTGTCCTCAAGTAGGTTCTGATTCATAGTAACCCTGTGGACAACAGAACGACACACTTCCTGGTCCTGTGGCATCCTCACAACTGCTGTCATACTTGAGCCCACTTCTGCTGCCATTGTGGTAATCCATCTCATTGGGAGTTCTCCTCTTTTTCTCTGTCCCTCTACTTTACCAAGCATGATGTCTCATTCTCATGGGACCAGTTCCTTGTGATAATATGTCCAAAGTATAAGACACAAATCTGGCTATCTTGGCTTCTAAGGATTATTCTGGTTGTACTTTTTCTACACAGATTTGTTGTTCTTCTGGCACTTCATGGTACCTTTAATATTCTTCTCCAGCTCCATAACTCAAATACATCAATTCTTCTGTGGTCTTTCTTATTTACTGCCCAACTTTCATATGCATATGACGCTAATGAAAATACCATGACTAGGTCAGGTGCAGCTTAGTGTTCAAACTAACATCTTTGTCTTGAACACCTTCAAGAGGTCTTGTGCAGCAGATTTGCCTAATGCAATACACTGTTTGACTTCTTGACTGCTGCTTCCATGAGTGTTGATGGTTGATTCAAGCAAAATGAAGTGTTTGACAACTTCAATCTTTTCTCCATTTATCATGATGGTAATTTTAGGTGCAGTTATGAGGATAATTGTTTTCTTTACATTGAGGTGCAAGCAAAGTTGAATCATCTGCATATCATAAATTGTTAATGAGTCTTCCTCCAATCTTTATGCCATGTTCTCCTTCACCATTCATCAGCCACTTTGTGAAACTGTGGTGTGATGCAAGAAGCTATGCTACTGGCATTTGAATGCTGGAGTGTCACTCATGGTGGACAGGTTTCCACTGAGCTTCTGGGCTAAGACAAATTCAGAAGAAGGAGAGGTGGAGCCACTGCAAATCTTATGGAAAAAAGTGAAACATTTTCAGACAGATAAGAGGACTTAAGACACTTACTGATGAAGATCAAAGACCACAGCCTTCAGTATGGGTTTTCACCTCACTGAAAAGAAAACAGAAGTCCTTACCACTGGACTAATAAATATCTCAGTTCTGAATTACTAAAGATATTGCCATTATATCAGTAATAGGACAAATATACTCATTACCATTAATATTATTTAATATAAGTCAAAAAGCTTTAATACTGAATTAAAATGTAATAAAATTAGTTATGTATTTGAGACTAGGAAAACAACAATTACCATTGTTTACAGATAATATGATCTATATACTTCAAAACCTAAGATAATCAATTTATGTATTATAGCTAAAAATATATTTTCAAGCAAAGTAATCTATTCAAATAAGTATATAGAATTCAATGACTCTACTTTCATCAGAATAGCTAAAATTAAAGATGGACCATCCCAACTATAGCTAAGAATGTGAAGCAAATCAAATACTTATAAATTTCTGGTGGGAAGGTAAAATGGCACAACCACTTTGGAAAACAATTTGCCAGATTCTTAAAAGTCAGATTTAAAACAATCAAACAACTCATATATTCCACTTCTAAGTATATAGCCAATAAGAAAAAAGAAAAGAAAATTTATGTCCACACAAAAATTTACACATGAATATTCATTGCAGCATTAATCCTAATTGGGAAAATCTAAAACCCACCCCAAATCCTATAAGCAAAATGTGATATATCCATACAGTGGAACATTATTCAGCCATGAAGAAGAATAAGAAACTGACATAAGCAACAACATGGCAGAATCTAAACATCTGTATGCTGAGGAAAAGGAACCAGCCAAAAAGAGTGCATATTATATACTATCATTTACATAAAATACTAGAAAATGCAAATCAATCTATAGTAGAAGAAAGTGCATTAGTGCTTTTCTGGGACTGAGGTGGGGAATTAAATATACTATAAAGGAGCACAGGGTAATAGAAATGTTTGGTGTCTTAATCCTGTTTCAAAGACACATAAACCAAAGTCAGGTCAATTTCAGTTCATGGGGTTCCCACGTGTTACACTGTCCAAATAATCAACTTTTATTCTTTTCATGGATACAGGTCATTGCACATATATTATATCTAAAAAGAGGGATCATTTTTTTACAAAACTGCTATGGAGACTTTGTGGTGCAGAAATCCAAAGACCAAGAAGCATTCATAGCAGAGTGTGAAGATCACTATATTGTATTGTGGTTTTTATTTTATTTCTGTTTAATAGGTGCAGGCACAGAAATTCTGTGACCTCCCCAAGGTGGCCAGAGCAGAATCCAGTTCCCCTCACTCACTGGCACCATTATTCCTACACCAACTAAACCTCATATCAGAAGGAGGAAGTCAATATTTTGTTCTGCTGTAAAAACATCCATCACAACTTTTCATGCAAGGAAATGCAAAATCTCTGATTCTAAAAATTTCTCGGTAGTATCTTATTAATTCAAAGCAAATTAATACAATATCAGGGAAGTGGGATGAAATAGTCCATTTGCATTATAGTATTGGAAGAGAGAAATTCTAATGTGGTGCTGTAGGAAAAGCACCAGACTGCTAACTGCAAGATGGGTGGTTCAAACCCACCAGCTGCTTCTAAGAAACCCTATATATAAGGCAGTTATTAGTTGCATTCAACTCAGTGGCACTTAACAACAAATACATTAAATTCATGGGGTCCTAGGATGGCGCTGTTGGATAAATGAGGTCTCCTCGGAAACACTACACAGTGCTACTATGAGTTGAAACTGACTAAATGGCACTTAACAACAACAACATATGAAGGGACTTCCAAAAGTTCATGGAGAAATGAAATTAAAAATTAAAAATACACCTTCTATTTATCCAGTCAAATGGGCATCATCTGCAAGTGTGGGTGTTCTTATGTCTGTCCGGCCTCTTTTTATCTGCTGGCCACCACGCTTTACACTCTAGACCTCTGTGGCTGTGTCATTGACTCTGAGCCCATGAGTCCCCAAATGTTGCCTCGCTACTGGCCAACCAGGTCTCCATCCGGGTTCACAGTAGTTTTCTGAACAATGTAGGGCTTAGCTTGCCCCTTCATTGATGTTCTTCGGTCACTTCCCCTTCTGGATGAAATGCATGGTTGTCAGTCAAATTGTATGTTTCCCTTGCGTCTTAGTCTTGGAAGATAATTTGCACTGAGAGGATCCCATCACTTGACTTCTTGTCTCCTGGGCAAGCCACCTGTATGTTCTTGTGGTAACAGTAGGACTGCCCTTAATGTTTTGTATTTTTCCTGTAGGTCCTTCTTTCAAGAGGTATCTTGTGGTTTTCTAGCTGTTCCCAGCTGGTCTGCTTGTCCTTTCAAGTGGAGAAATTTCCCTTCTCTGAAAGTCTGGTTGTGTTTTGGGTTTCCACCTATACTCCCATGTAATGCAGAGGCTCCTAAGTAAACCTTCTTCACTGGACACATTGTATCCCCATTTTAGATATTCTAATCAGTTATAGGCAGAAGACGGGCTTACAAGTTTTCCATTTCCTTTCTGGTTATTTTTGATATTTCTGGTTATTCCTTTCTCTCCCCCTCCAGTGTCTGTTTTATAATGTATTGCAAAGAAAACCAAGGTTCAAAAGATAGCCAAGCATCTTAACATTATTCAACCCTAAGAAGAAAGAAGAGGGAAAAAAGCGTCATCTGATACACTTTGATAAACATGACCTACACCTATAAATGCAGTAGCTCAAAAGAGGAAACAAGTCCCTGCTGCAAGAACTATACCCACTCCCTCCACACAAAGGGTAGACAGAGATGGGCATTTTGAACATTGGCTACCCAAAATGGGGG
>NW_006408587.1:16184103-16185204 GCF_000296735.1 Chrysochloris asiatica
GCAAGAAGTGACTGGCTTACAAGCTTTCAAGAGGGAACCTAGATCCAGAGGGCGTGGAGGAAGGTAGAGTCTCCAGTGAGTGGTGTCCAGCCTGTCCAGGAAGGGCTGATGAAACAAAACATTGATGGGTCTCTTGTGATGCAATGGTGAATAATTGTTATCAGGACTGCTTGTGAGGGTTGGAAATCTAAAGACGGACATTTTGTAGCAAAGAGGGAGTGATTAACTTATCAGTCTAGGAGCGGAGGACCCTGGGACCATCAATGGAGAAGAGCGAAGAGCGGAAATCCTACCCAGAGAGGCAGTGAGGCCTGGGATGGAGGCAGAAAAGACAACGTCAGGAGATGGTGGGCTGGGGGTTCAGGATCAGGAGATGGAAAGGGGCTGAGGACTGTGGTGGTGGTGGGGGGGGATGCAGGCTTACAGGGTACCCCTAGGTTGGGTGAGGATGCATGGACAGGATAATAACTATGCCAATGAAATGATGGATGATGGAATGAATGCAAAGCTGATGTTCTCCCATGTAGACTATCACACAATTCACAATAAAACATTTAAAAATATAAATACACCTTCTATTTCTCAAAGTAAACTCAATTGAGGTCAGGAGAACATTGTTAGCAATGATGTCAGTCATTTACTTCATCCCTAAAGAACGGAGTCCTGGTGTGGCGCTGTGGGTTAATGTACCAGACTGTAAAGCCATTTGAACTGCAAGTTCAGCATTCAAGCTCACCAGCTGCTTCTCAGAAACCCTATACAGGGTTGCTATGGTTGGAACCAACTCGACAGCACTTAACAAAAACAAAGAACTGAGGATCCTAGAAGTTTAACCTTGTCAATGTAGTCTTTTTTACATATGATACAAGTACGAATAAACACGAAAAAGAAGTCTCCGAGGTTAACTGAAACACATTATGCTAGTTGTTGTTGTTGTTGTTGTCAGCTGCCATCAAGTCGGAACCGACTCATAGCGACCCCATGCACAGCAGAATGAAACAATGTTCGATCCTGGGCCAACCTCACTACAGCTGCCACACTTGCCAACCCTGTCTCACACCTTTCCCCATTTTAAAACATTCATTGTTCCCATGTTCTGTT
>NW_006408587.1:16187179-16190259 GCF_000296735.1 Chrysochloris asiatica
TTCTGATTCATGCAGCTCTTACTTGAGCTAGAATAGAACTGTGCACCATAAGATTTTCAGTAGCTGAGCTTTTAAAGTAGATTGTCAGAATTTTATCCAAGATGCCTCTGGGTGGATTTGAACTTAAAATCTTTTGATTAGCAGTCAAGCACATTTACTGTTTGTGTATCAGGATCTTAAAACAATCCTATTAAATAGTATTTAATTTGAAGTAAGAATTTATCCTGCCATAGTGGTGGTGGTGGTGTGTGCTGTTAAGTTGGTTCTGAGCCATACTAACCCTGCATAGTGTTTCTGAGGAGAATATCTCAGTGCTCTACCATGAAATACCAGTGGATTCCAACTGCTGACCTTGCAGTTAGCAGCCCAAAGCATAAACCATTGTGTCACCAGGATACCTTATCTTGATTTAAAATACCATACTTATTCATACCAAAATATACTAAGATCCGTAGTTGTTTAATTAACCTGGGACATTCAATTATAGTTTATTTGTAGAAAATCAAATTAGAATGTCACCATACACCATATACTAAAATTAATTTCAAATTGAGTAAAAAGTAAAATGGGAAAACTAACTCCAAAAACCATTACAAGTTGTAGGTTGTTGTTGTTGTTGTTGTTAGTTGCCATCAAATCTCTTCTGACACATAGTGACCCTGTATAGGGCTTCTGAGGAGCAGCTGGTGAACTTGAACCATTGACCTTGCTTTTCAAACCGACCTTGCAGTCCAGTGCATTAACCCACAGCGCCACACCAAGGCTGCATAAGTAAATATTGATCCTCAATTTTAGATGAGATTTCTATGAAAATAAATAAGAATTTCAATGAATAAGTCACTTAGATGTTGAAAATTACACTAAAAAAATTAATAATAATAAGCAAATACATAAGCAAGGGGAGAGTCCTTGAAAAGAAAACTTGTTCCCCTGCTTACAATGGTTAAAAAGCGAGCAATTGAAATTAAGAGAAAAAGTCTAATCCCTGTGAGAAATGGCTCAAATGCAGCCAACACACCTAAATCACTGGGTGTCATCGTTTGCTTCAGAACAATAAATGATTTCTGTGCAATCTTGTCTGTTTTTCCTTTATTTTCCTTTGCATGAAAACTGCCCTATCTTTACACAACCATCATTTCTATTTCTCAAATTTTACAATTTCATCTACTTTAGATACAGCATCATTTTCCTGACAGTTTCAGTTTTGTTTTTCCTCTTAGAATTTTAACAATATAAAGAAACTGTACAAACCCGTTCCATGTTCATTTTCACCATTCCTATGAAAATCATAGTTGAAAGAAGCAGAATGTAGAAATAAAAAAAACAAAGAAGACTTGATTGCTGATATGGATATGCTAATGTTTAATTTCATTATAAATTAAAGTATACAAAATATGCTATGCCATCCTCAGAATAGTAGGTAGGTTTGAGCCCACTGTTACCCACTGTATCAGTCCATTTCAGGGAGAATTTCTTCTTCACTCACCCTCTACTTTACCAAGAAAAATGTCCTTCTCCAGGGAACAGGTCCATTCAAGTTTGTCTTCAGGTTGAAGGAGAATTTTGGCTGTAGATCTTCCAAGATAGATTTGTTCGTTCTTCTGATAGTCTCCTCAGTATTCTTTGCCAGTATTCTCATTCAAATGTGACCATTCTTGTTCAATCTTTGTTTTTGTTCTTCATTGTCATTTATTTTTCTTCTTCTTCTTCTTCTTCTTCTTCTTCAATTGAATAGGAATTGATTGAAAAGATAATGGATTGAGTCAGGAAGATCTTAGTCATCACAGTGACATCTTTGGGTTTTTTGTTTGCTTTAATTTTTTTTTTTTCCTTTCTAACTGGTGGTGGTAGTTATGTGTCGTGGAGTTGGTTCTGACTAATAGTGATCCTGTACAGCATTTCTAAGGCTGTAAAGCTTTACATGACCAGAAAGCCTCATCCTTTTCCTGTGGAACAGCTGGTAGTTTCAAACTGATGACCCTAAGGTCAGCAGCCAGATTCATAATCACTATGCTACCAGAGCTCCAAAGAGAGTATGAATAAGATGTTTAAAAGTACAACTGCTAGTTTGTGACCCATCTAAATCAGCGCTGGAATGTCTCCCACATCCCCTTTGTTACTGGAGAAAAATGAATCCTTTATAAATGTACAATTCTACACAATCTTACAGCCACCACTCATCTGTCAGTTTGTCATACTGTGGTGGCTTTTGAGTTGCTGTGATTATGGAAGATATGCCACCTGTATTTTAAATACCAGGAGGGTCAACCATAGTGAACAGGTTTCAGATGAGCTTCCAGACCAAGACAGATGAGAAAGAAAGAGTGACAAACTATTTCTGAATATTTGTCACTGACAACCTAATGAATAGCAGAGAAACACTGTCAGAAAGAGTGCTGGAAAATGAACTCCTCAAGTTGGAAGGCAATGAAAATGCAGCTGGGGAAGAGCTGCCTCCTCAAAGTAGAGGAGAACATGATGAAGCAAATGAAGTAAAGCTTGTGGGAGAAAAGCAGGTGGGATGTTCATTTGCTGATGGGGCACAACTCAAAATGAAGAGAAACAGCTGAAAACATCCATTGAAAATCAGACCGTGGAATGAATGAAGTATGAATCTAGGAAAATTGGAAGTTGTCAAAAATGAAATGGAATGCATAAACTTTGATATCTTAGGCATTAGTGAACTAAAATGGACTGGCATTGGCCATTTTGAATATGACAAATACGTGGATTACTATGCCAGGAATGACAAATTGAAGAGGAATGGTGTTGCATTCATTGTCAAAAGAAGATATCCACATCAGTCATGAGGTACAGGAAGCAGAGTTAATACAACTATTATTCAAATTTAAGCACCAACCACTAAAGCCAGTGAGGATGAAATGAAGAATTCTACCAAATTCTTCAATCTGAAATTGATAAAACATGCAATAAAGATGTATTGCTCATTACTGGTGATTGGAATGCAAAGGTTGGGAGCAAAACGGAAGGACCAGTAGTTGGAAAATATGGCCTTGGTGATAGAAATGATGCTGGAGAATGCATGATAGAATTCTGCAAAACCAATGATTTGTTCATTT
>NW_006408587.1:16216410-16222954 GCF_000296735.1 Chrysochloris asiatica
CCAAGCAATATTATATTCTAAGTGTCTGGAGTCCACTAAAAAATTACAAGACATACAAAAATGCAGGAAAATAGATCCCAAATCAGGAGTAAAACAAACAAAAGAAATAGTCCTAAAATGCAAAGATAATACAATTAATAAAAAAAAGTACCAAAATAGCTATTATAAAAATACTTGACACATTGAAAATTATAGTAGAGCACAAACATGGTGAGGAAAACATGGATGATATTTTTTTAAATGCAAATTTAAATTCTTTCATCAAGACATGAAAAATATAATTTCTGAAATAAAAATTAGACTTGTTGGAATTGACTATTTTATTTCTTCTTTTCATCCTATATGTTTTTCTTTTCTTCTTTTCAATCTCCTCCCCACCCAACCACTTCTTAAAAACCTGATAGAGCATTGCTGAGTCGGAACCCACTGGATGGCACTTAAAAACATACTTAGCTTCAGAGTTTTTGTGTGGCACTATGGAATAAGCACTGGACTGCTAACTGCAAGGTAGGCGATTCAAACCCACAGGGCAGAACCCCATACAGGGTCACTATAAGTTGGAATCCATTCAGTAACACTTAACAATCACAATGTTTATTTTCAAGGAGCCCTGATGGTATTGTAGGATAAGCGTTGGCAGTTCAAACCCATTAGCTGCTGAGGACATAAATCTTTAAAGAAGTAGAAAGCCTCATCTTTCTTGAGCAGAACAGTTGGTGGATCTGAACTGCCAGTGTTCTGAGGAGAGGTGTGTGGGGGGGATTTGGACTGTCAACTTTGCAGTTAGTAGTCCAATGTTTATCCTACAAGACCACACCAGGACTCCAAGAGTATGTTGCTGTTAAGTGCCATCACGTAGGTTCCAACTTAGAGCCACCCTGTGTAGGGTTTCCAAGGAGCAGCTGGTGAACTTAAACCACTGACCTTGCAGCTCAAACGGACCTTGCAATCCAGTGCATTAACCCACAGTGCCACACCAAGAGGGGCGAAAAAAATAACACTAGTCTCTTAAGTTAAGTGTATAAGACTCTTTTATCCTTTCTTTTGTTGAATAAAATAACAAATTTATTATTTTTTAAATTACTAGACAAAGGGGAAGCAACGTGAAAAAAACAAAAACAAAACACTACTAACAAGTCAGTTGAATCTAGGCAAATATTTTAAGGGTACCAGAAAATGCAGATCGCCCTTAGAGGGGAGCCGAGCTGCTACATAAAGCTTGGGTCTAAGCAGCCAAGTAGACTGAAACCAAAGTTGCTTTCATCTGTCAAACCTCATGTCCTCGAGATGATTTCTTCTGCTTTAAAATGGCACTGTGTAAGCTACCTGTGACCTTGGATGCAAAGAAGATGTACCTTTAAACTGAAAAAAAAAAAACAAAAAAAAGAAGAATTCAAAGTTCATGGTGTTGGTACTCTGTGCTCAATCAAGAGTCTTCTCAACATGACGGTACAGATTCAAGGGTATATTTTCAAGATGTTCAGGTATACACCTGTGGCTTTCAATGAAATTATAGTAATAGGTTTTGAACATGGAGTTTATGTACTTCAGCTATTTTTCATGTTTGTTGATTGGAAAACTTGATTGGCTCTGTACATCTTCACTTAATTCACAATATATTTTTTTTAATCTCAATATTTGCAATGTAACATGTTAAATAAAACAAACAAAATACTGAAAGAAAAAAAAAAAAAAAGAAGTAAAGTCTTTTAAAAACACTTATCAAGAATTTCAAAGAAGGAATTTCAGACCACTAAACCAAACATTTAGAGTCCTGGTGTGGTGCTGTGGGTTAATGAACCAGACTGTCAAGCCATTTGAACTGCAAGGTTGGTGGTTCAAGCTCACTAGCTGCTCCTTGGAAACCCTATACAGGGTTGCCAAGGGTGGGAACCTACTCAGTGGCACTTAACAACAGCAAACCAAACATTGTTGTAGTGATTGTATGCCATCGAGTTGGTTCCCACTCAAAGCCACCCTGTATGGAGTTTCCAAGAGGCTGGTGGTTTGAACTACCAACCCTGTGGTTAGCAGTCCAATGCTGATCTTGTAGCACCACACCACACATGGGGCCTTCTCTAAATGCAGGGCCCTGTACTATTCCACCGATGGCACACCCATAAAGTTGGGACAGTGTATGGTCCTTTCAATAGAATCAGCGCAGGCTATGACAAATTCAATACTCTCTTATTATGGGCTCTATTTGGCTTCTACTGTGACTTGGCCAATCCAATAAAGTTTTTGAGGGTTACAACAAGGTTTGCAACTAATTGAGAGACAGGAAAGGCAGCAGATGAAGAGGAGAGTCTTTATTAAAGCCAAAGTTGATATTGAAAAATGTGCCAAGGTCTAGTTTGAGAAGGTTAGACTGATTCGCACATGACAATCCACTTTCAAGGTCAATGTATTTGCCTGTTCATGACCCAAACTTGAAAACACAACCTCACTCACAGAGGCTAGGCTTTGAAGCCAAAGATTATCAAATAAGTGAAAACAAATGACAAAAAATATTTTCTCTCTGCAGTAAGGAGAAGGACTCGGCAGTGCTCAATATTTTCATCCCTAAGTCACCAATCATAGAGCTCCGTCATCCCACCTTGGAAAGTCCATAGGAAAAGGCAAGGATGCTGCTTTAATGGAAGTCCCTCCAGATGCAAACATGAAGCGAAATGGGTTTCTCCCTTCTCCAACAGATGGCAGCATTCATTCTAAGATGGCAGCATCTTAGAATGACCTTTTCGTGTCTACCATATCAATGGCAGTGCCTTGCTTAATAAATACTTTGTAATAAAACTTTATTAAATGTGAGGGTAACACCCTCCAAAGAGCGGAGACACCATCTGTAAAAATCACGTAGGGAGTCACGTCTGACTTCCCTTGGTTTCACAAAAGGGGAAGAGACTCAAACTCAAAATCAGCCCAAGGCTGATTCTTATGAAGCAGAGATCAGACCCTACAACCTTCTGACACCAATCATCCATACCACAGCACTCTCTGCTTCACATCTGGGTTAGATAATCCATTGCAATGGCCACACAGAGCTCATAACAGTACTCATGATACAGGGGTTTGTTAAGAAAGTGAACAGGGCACAATTCAGGATCCAAACCAACTCAGGACACAGCAGTTCTCCAATTCTGTCTCCAGTTCTCTTGTCTGCCACGGTGCAAACATGCCCTACTCTAGTTTACAGCCTCTTGGCCATGCTGTCCCTTGGTGTCAGCCTTGCTCAAGCATTTGTTACATTTAGCCTTGCTGTGAATGCCCAAAGGGTACATTCTTCAAGTCAAACAACTGCCCGCAGGCCCTCAGCATTATTCAGTCCATAGGCCTAGATCCTGAAACTATTCTGTCTCTCTGTGCCACCACCTCTGCTGTTACCTCTGCAATCATTGGTCTAGGTAGGGATCTCCCACTTCACTCATGCTCTTTCTTCTTGATGACCCTGGGATCTTCTGTCTCTGTGTCTAAGATGGCTTCTTTTAAACCTAGCTGGAGGGCAAAACGAATCAATCCCAGCCTTAGAGTCCTATACACCTTATTTGCATGATAACACCTCACTTAAGGAGCACTGGTAGCGTAGTGGTTACGAATCGGGCTGCAAACCTCAGGGTCAGCAGTTCGAAACTACCAGCTGTTTCATGGGAGAAAGATGAGGCTTGCTGCTCCCATAAAGATTTACAGCCTTGGAAACCCTATACAGGGTCACTATGAGTTGTAACCAATTCCATGGCACATAACAAAACAACCCAATCACTTAGTGGAAATTAAGTAGACTTTGTATAGAAAATCATATCAAGTAATTTCAAGGCTCCACACCATCTTTTAGACTCAGGCTTGAATGAAATTTCTGAACCTCTAACTTTATGCCCTTAGGTGAGTAATTGAGCCATTTTGATTTCATCAACTGTAAAATCCAGATGGTAAATACCCAGCTTTCAGGCATCTCAAGATTAAATGTTTGTCAAGAGCTTATCCCAATGCTGTGGGAAGCAAAGAGGCATTCAAAACTATTAACTTCCTTCCTCTTCTTCTCCTGTAATAAAACTTGCTTTCAAGAAAAAAGTCTAGTGTGTATTGTCAGTTGTGCCCCAATCAATGAGCTTTGCTGTTTCAAGCCATTTTTAGGTTCAAGGCCTTTTCCTCAGGGTAGTTCAAATGGCTCAGCCATCTGTTATCAAAGAACCGCAGAGAGGAATTAAGGAGGAAGAAGCCATCATAGAAATTAAGGATCCTACAGATTATTTGATAATCATTCATAAGGAATGAATAAGGAACACTGAAGAAGAATTGATGCATTTGAATTATGGTGCAGACAAAGAATATTGAATGCACCAAGGACTTCCAAAAGAACAAACAAATCTGTGTGAGAAGAAACACAGCCAGAATGCTTCCTAAAAGTAAGGAAGGCAAAAGTATGTCTCACATACTTTGGACATGTTATCAAGAGTGACCAGTCCTTAGAGAAGGTTATTATGCTTATAAAGTAGAGGGTCATCAAAAAAGAGTACAAAGCCATTTGAACTGAAAGTTCGGCAGTTCAAGTTCACCAGCTGCTCCTCAGAAACCCTATACAGGGTCGCTATGGGTCAGAAGCAACTCGACGGCACTTCACAACAACAACAACAACTCCAAGAGAAAGATTGTCTCAGAGGCTGCAACAGTGGGCTCAACTGTAGCAATGGTTATGAAGATGGTGCAGGGCAGGGCAGTGTTTCCTTCTATTGTGCATTGGGTTACTATGAGTCAGAACTAACTGGATAGCACCTAACAGCAACACCAACTGGATTATTCTATTCTCATTGTTTCTAATGTGACCCACCTGTTATCCCTAATCACCTTTTGTTTTTTGTTTTCTCAGGATTGCCACAGGAATGTACAGGGAGCTTCAAAAGGTTTATGGAAAAATCCCACTATCTTTTCATTCAATTTTACCACAAACTTTTTAAAGCCCTGTTGTATATCCTTTAAATAGCAAGAGGGATATAAAGAATGAAGGAAACAGGGAAAGAAATCAGATCTGTGTCCTGATTGCCTAGCCTCTGAAAACAAATGGAATGGGAATTAAGATTTGAGACTTTGCCCTGTATTGTTTAGGGAATTGAAGTCTACCAAGCTTTTAATTGCTCCTTAATGGCACACAGAATTATAAGACACTAAATCACTTTAGAAGAATGCAGGAGGAATTATTTATCTAAGTAAAGTCACCTTTTGATTTTTCAGTTGGCCATTAGGCAGTCTAACTGCTAGAAGAAGCCACATTTATTTGTTTTGTTGACAGCACTTGGTGAAATACCTTCAGGAATTAGGCCTCACCCATGGCTGGGAGTCATCAACAAAATCAATGGCCGAACACTTGGTGCCATTTTGCCTGCAGAACATAGTATATATCAACTTCATTGTAAGGAAATCATTGAGAGAAAGATTGGAAATGTAAGCACACACAATTTTGTACAGTGGAAGTAACACAGCCTTTGAGAACAGGAGGACAGCATATGAATCCCACTTCTATTTCATTGCTGAGAGACCTTGAACAAATACTCTTCCCATTGTTGTTAAGTGCCGTCAAGTCAGTTCCGACCCATAGTGACCCTGAACAGGGTTTCCGAGGCTGTAAATCTTTATGGGAGAGAAAGCCTTGTTTTTCTCCCATGGAACAACTGGTAGTTTTGAACTGCTGACCTTTGGTTCACAGCCCGAGTAGAACTAATAATACCTAAATGCTGGATCTGCAACGCTATGACCGTTTGGCAGTAGAATGCTGGGTCTACTTTCTTAGGTGCCTGCCTGTGGGTGGGTCCAAACTGCCAAGCTGGTTGTTGTTGTTGACTGCTGTGTGGTCAGTTTCAACTCATATTGACTCTGTATAGGGTTTCCAAGGAGCAGCTGGTGGGTTAGAATCACCGCCCTTATAATTAGAAGTCCAGTGCTCATCCTACAGCACCACACCAAGTTAGTAGTAGAGCACTTAATCTTCTGTGCCACTTGGGGACACCTAAACATTGACACAGCCCCTGGCTTCTGTGGGTATTGAATGGATTACTTCACGGGAGGCCGTATAGCAGAATAGTATGTGACTAAGATTTGCAGTTTGAGTGCCTTGATTGAATTTTGTTTTGCAGGATGACTAGCAATGTAACTTCATAGTTCCCTCATTCATAACTGTTGTTGCTATGTGCCATTGAGTTGGTTCCGACTTATAGAGTTTCCAAGGAGTGGCGGATGCATTTGAAACACCAACCTTGCGGTTAACAGTCAAGTGTTTATCCTACAGCGCCACACCAGGACTCCCATTTGTAAATAGTGTTTTTAACACTACCCACTTTACATTGTCTTAAGAATTAAATTACCTAACACACATACTCTGATAGCGTAGTGGTTACAAATCGGGCTGCGAACCTTAAGGTCAGCGGTTCGAAACTACCAGCTGCTCCGCGGGAGAAAGATCAGGCTTTCTACTCCTGTAAAGATTTACACCCTCGGAAACCCTGTACAGGGTCGCTATGGGTCGAAACCGATTCGACAGCACTTAACAACAACAACA
>NW_006408587.1:16223054-16224076 GCF_000296735.1 Chrysochloris asiatica
CATTCATCCTATCGTATTTCATTTCATTGCAATGATTACAATCCCCTCTATGCATCATCATTCAACAGCATTTGCTGCTATTCCCTGTTTTTTTATTTTGAATAAACACCGAAACACTCAGTAGTATATAATCATTTAAACAACCACAGGGCATACACTGAAAGCCTGCCCCTCTCTCCCCTTGTCTCCAGTACACAGCCCTTCTCCCTCCTTGAATGTAGAGTCTCCAGCTCCTCTATATCTCGTCATCATCTCTGCTTCCATCTCTAGAGTCGCGGCTTCTCTGGATAAGGTCCCACACTCTGCTCTTCTCCCTTGATGGTCCCAAGGTTCTCCTTTCCTCGACTACAAGATCAGCCACTCCCCTCCTTTTGTTACAAAACATCTACCTGTATATTTTCAACACTCACAATCAGTCCTGATAGCAATTATTCACTATTGAACCACAAGAGTCTTATCCCCATCGCCTTTCACCAGCCCCATCTAGACAGCTTCAAAATCACTCAGTGGAGATTCTACCTTCCCCTGCTTCCTCTGAAACTAAGCTCCCTCTTGAAAACTTGTAATCCAGTTACTTCTTGCCTTTGTAGCCCATTTTGGGTAGCCAAAGTCTAAGTTACCCATCCCTGTCAACCCTGTATACAGAGGAGGTGAGAATGATCCTTGCTGTGAAGATTTGTTCCCTGTTTTAAACTCTACATCCATAAGTATAGATCATGTTCATCAAATTGTAGTAGGTTACACTTTTTTTCTTCTTTTTTCTTCCTCTAGTTGAGTTCCAATCATCCAGCCATTGAAGCTAGGTCAATTAGGTACTATTTACAAGTATGGGTATTCTTGTGCATCTCCCCTCACTTCATATCAGCTGGATGCTTCACTCTCTGCTCTAGTCCTCTGTGGCTATGTCCCTGTCCATGGGCTCAGGAGTCCCCAGGTCTTGCTATGCTGCTGGCCAACCAAGTCTCAATCCAGGTTGACAGGAGTCTATTAAACATAGTTGGACTTAGCTCACAGCTTCATTG
>NW_006408587.1:16224476-16226376 GCF_000296735.1 Chrysochloris asiatica
TTTGAGTGCCTTCCAACCTGAGGGCATCATTTTCTAAAACTATATCTGTCAGTGTTTCTCTGCTATTCATAGGGTTTTCAATGACTAAATATTAGGAAGTAGTTAATCTCTCCTTCCTAGTCTGTCTTTGTCTGGAATCTCATCTGAAACCTGTCTACCATGAGTGAACTTGCTGGTATTTTAATTGCTGTTGTTATTGTTATGTGCCTTGGAGTCGGTTCTGACTCATAGTGACCCTGTAAATCTTTAGAGAAGCAGAAAGCCTCATCTTTCTCCCATGGAACAGCTGGTAGTTTCGAACTGCTGACCTTGCGGTTCTCAGCCCAATTCGTAACCACTTCGTTACCAGAGGTCCTATTATTTAAAATACCCATGGCATAACTTTCAGAATCACAGGAACTCACAAGCCACCACAGTAACAAACTGACAGTGGAGGACAAGCACTAGTTGTAGTCTAATCATAAAGTTGGCAGTTCAAGCCCACCAGCCACACCACAGGAGAAAGATGGGGTTTTCTGCTCCTGTATGATTTACAGCCTCAGAAACCCTATACACAGTTACTGTGAGTCAGAACAAACTTCATGGCAGTTCTTCTTAGGTACTACTGAGCTAGTCCTGACTCATAGCTACACTGTGCACAACCTAACAAAACACTGCCTGGAACTGTGGCAGACTCATAATTGTTATTTTTGAGCCCATTTTGCTGCCACCATGTCATTCCATCTCATTTGGGGATCTTCCTCTCTTTCACTAAACTAAGTTTACTAAGAATGATGCTTTTTCATAGGGTCCCATCCTTCCTGACATGTTGAAAGTATGAGAGATGAATTCTCACCATCTCGACGTCTGGAAAGATGTATAACCTTGGAAATGTTATAGGGCAGTTACGAGTTAAAAATGGTGACTGTAGCAATGTGTTTTGATTTAAATTATAATATATACACAGTGGTGTCATGTTCAGTGATATACACAAATATACTCTTCTGATTCATAGCAACTCTATAGGATGGAGAGGAATTACTCCATAGGGTTTTCAAGTTTTTAGTTTTAAAGGAAGCAAATGTCACATTTGTATCTTGAGGATATTTGTATCCTGGTGGGTTTGAACTGCTGACCTTTCTGTTTTCTGTTATCAGCCCATCACTTTAGCCACTGTACCACAGGCTCCTTAGGTTTCTATAAAAGACAAGCCAAACCCACTGCAGTTGAATCAGTTCTGACTCATAGCAGACATAACAAAGAGAACTTCTCCCTAGGATTTCTTAGATGTAAATCTTTGCGGGAGCACACATTCTCATCTGCCTTCCTCAGAGCGGCTGATGGGTTTGAAGACTGACTTTGAGAATAACATCCCAATACATAGTCCACTGTCACTCCAGGGCTTCTTCAGGTCACAACCAGGAGAAGGTAAACAGAGATTGATGTTGAGTGTGATGCAGAAATTTGTACAGGCAGAGGCTGTGCAGGTGGTCTCATGTAAAACTGAAATCATCTAGCACCAACACAGCCAATCATTTGAAAAATTATATAGAACGAATAATAAACTCAGTAGGAAAATAATCAAGATCAGATAATTAATAGTTAAGATACACAAAAGTACCCATGAACTGGATTTTCTTTCCCTTTTTCAAATGGATGTGTTGAAGTTCAGGGCATAGTTCTTTCTGGTCTTACAGGACCACACGATAGCCTCTCTCTGGCCCTCATCCCCTTGACCTGCCATTTGCCCTACTCCAGCAATGTTACAAAGCTCTTTTAAAGTTGCTAGTAAATGCCCAGAAGAAGCCCTGGTGACACTGTGGGTTACCCATTGGGATGCTAACAACAAGGTCAGCAGTTCAAAACAACCACTTGATCACAGGGAGAAAGATGAGTCTTTCTACTTCCCTAAAGATCTGTT
>NW_006408587.1:16226476-16227460 GCF_000296735.1 Chrysochloris asiatica
CGACCTATAGCGACCCTGTATAGGGTTTCCTAGGAGCAGCTGATTAGCTTGAACCATGGACCTTTGCAGTTCAAACCTACTTTGTAGTCCAGCGCATTAACCCCCCAGTGCCACACCAGGACTCCAATAACTTCTTGTAGGAGCCCTCAAAATGGGGTGAAAACTACAAACATCCATTAATAATTAGACCATGGAATGTATGACGTGTGAAACCAGGAAAATGGGAATTTGTCAAGACGGAAATGGAACGCACAAAGCATCCTCAGCATTAGTGAGCTGAACTGGACTGGCATTGGTCATTTAAAATCTGACAATCACATGGTTTACTATGCCAGGAAAGCCAAGTTCAAGAGGAATGGAGAAATATTCATCATCAAAAAAGTATATTTCAAGATCATTGTTGAAGTGCAGTGCTATCTATAATAGGATAATATCCATACATCTATAAGGCAATGGGATAAATCTCTAGACCATAAGAGTGGTATAAACTGTAAGATCGGTAGTTCAAACTTACCAACTACTCCTTGGAAACCCTACACAGGGTCACTACTAGTTGGCAACAACTCGACTATACTTAAAACAAACAACAATAAGGAAGATCCGTTAATACCACTATGGTTCAAATTTACATATTAACCACTAAAGTCAGTTCTACCAACTTCTTCAGTTGGAAATTGAACACACATGCAATCAAGATGTTTTGAAAATTACTGGTGACTCTAATAATGGCACTTAACAACAACAACAACAACAACTAATGCAAAGGTTGGAAACAAAGAAGGATCAGGTCACTGGAAAATATGGTCTTGGTGATAGAATTTTGTGGGACCAATGACATTCATTGAAAATACCTTTTTTACCTAGAAAGTTTCTCGCAAACAAGGCTGAATGCAAGTAGAACCAAGAAATGATTCAACGACAGTCTTTCTTGGGTGTACATTTTTATAATAAAATGAAAATACTATAAACAAAACAAAACAAAAA
>NW_006408587.1:16228846-16230440 GCF_000296735.1 Chrysochloris asiatica
CCAAAGCTTGTCATGATCCACACAATTGAAAGTCTTTGCATAGTCAAATATCTTTCTGATGTTCTCTGCTTTCAATCAAGATCCATCAGACATCAGCAATGATATTCCTCATTCCATGGCCTCTTCTGAATCCAGCTTGAACCTATGGAAGTTCTCTGTCAGTGTATGCTTGCAGCCATTTTTGTATTACCTTTAGTGAAACTTCACTCGAATGGGATATCAAAGATATTGTCCAATGATTTCCTCATTCAGTTGGGTCACCCCTCTTTGGAAAGGGAAGAAATATGGATCTCTTCCAGTCAATTAGCCAGAAAGATGTCTTCCAAATTTTTTGGCATAGATGAGTGAGTGCCTCCTGTGCCACCTCACTTTCTTAAAAGATTTCAATTTTTATTCCATAAATTCCTAGTGCCTTGTTCTTTGCCAATTCCTTTAATGCACCTTGAACTTCTTCCTTCAGAGTCATTGGCTCTTGATCATATGCTACCTCTTGAAATGGTTGAACATCAATCATTTCCTTTTGGTACAGTAACTCTTTGTATTCCTTCAATCTCCTTTTGATGTTTTGTGTATCATTCAATACTTTGCCCAGAGAATCCTTCAATAACAAAAGTCGAGCCTTGAATTTTTTTCTTCAGTTCCCCCAGCTTGAGAAATGCTGATCGTGTTCTTCCCTTTTGGTTTTCTAACTCCAGATCTTGGCACATCCTTGTGATATTTGACTTTGTCTTCTCAAACTGACCATTGAAATTTTCTGTTCAGCTCTTGTACCTCCCCATTTCTTCCATTTGCTTTAGCATCTCTACACTGGAGAGCAAGTTTCAGTGTCTCTTCTGACATCCATCTTGACTTTTCTTTTTTTCTTGTCTTCTTAATTACATTTTGTTTTCTTCCTACCTGATGTATCATCTTGATGTCATCCCACAACTCTTTGGGTCTTTGGTCTTTAGTGTTTAATGTATCAAATCTGTTCTTCAGATGATCTCTAAATTCAGATGGGATATATTCAAGGTCATATTTTTGGTCTCGTGAACTTGTTTTCATTTTCTTCAGCTTCAGCCTGTCTTTGCATATGAGCAAGTGATGGTCTGGTCCACAGTCTGCCCCTGGCCTTGTTTTCACTGATCATATGGAGCTTTTCCACCAAGTCTTTCCACAGATGTAGTCAATTTGATTACTGTGTATTCCATCTGGTGAATTCCAGATGTATAATAGTCTCTTATGCTGTCTAAAGAAGGTATTTGAAATGAACAAATCATTGATTTTGCAGAATTCTATCATGTGATCTCCAGCATTATTTCTATCACCAAACCCATATTTTCCAACTACTGATCCTTCTTCTTTTCTCCCAACCTTTGCATTCCAAACACGAGTAATGATCATAAATCTTGATTGCATGTGTGATCGATTTCAAATTGAAGAAGTTGGTAGAATTCTTCTATTTCATCCTCACTGAATTTTGTGTTTGGTGCATAAATTTGAATAATAGTGGTATTAACTGTTCTTTCCTGTTGTTGTCAGGTGTCATCCAGTCAGAACCGACTCATAGCAACCCCATGCACAGCAGAATGAAACAATGTCCAATCCTGGGCCA
>NW_006408587.1:16235697-16236462 GCF_000296735.1 Chrysochloris asiatica
CTTCATTTGCTGATAGGGCACAACACAAAAATGAGGAGAAACAGTAGTCAACATCCATTAAAAATTGAAACATGGAATGTATGAAGTATGAAAGTAGGAAAATTGGAAGATGTCAAAAATGAAATGGGAAGCAAAAACATTGGTATCCCAGACATTAGTGATCTGAAATGAACTGTTATTGGCCATCTGGGATCTGACAATTGTATAATTTACTACTACATCAGACAAGACAAATTGAAGAGAAATGGTGTCACATTCATCATCAAAAAGAACATTTCAAGACATATCTGGAAGTAAAACTCTGTGTTAGAATAATATCCAAACACCTACAAGGAAGCCCTGTTAATACAACTACTATTCAAGTTTACCCACCAAACACTAAAGCCTGTGGTGATGAAATTGGAGAGTTCCACAATCTTTTTCAAGGAGCTCTGGTAGCATAGTGGTTACACATCAGGCTGTGAACTGCAAGGTCAGCAGTTCGAAATTATCAGCTGCTCCACAGGAGAAAGAGGAGGCTTTCTGCTCCCATAAAGATTTATAGCATCAGAAACCCTGTTCAGGGTTGCTATGGGTCAGAACCGACTTGATGGCACTTAAAAACAACAACAATCTTCTTCAGTCTGAATTTGATCAAACATGCAGTCAAGATATATTGATAATGATGACTGGAATGCAAAAGTTGAAAACAAAGAGGAAGAATCAGTCATTGAAAAATAAAACATGGTGATAGAAATGATGCTGGAGATCAATAATAGAATTTTG
>NW_006408587.1:16237343-16242899 GCF_000296735.1 Chrysochloris asiatica
ACTAAAGGAAGAAGTCCAATGTTCACTGAAGGCATTGGTAAAGAACCAGACTCTGGGTATTGATGGAATACAAATAGAAATCTGTCAACAAAGTGATGTGGCACTGCAGGCATTCACTCATCTATGACAAGAAATTTGGAAGACAGCTACCTGGCCAACTGATTGGAAGAGATCCAAATTTGTGTCCATCCTAAAGGAAGGTGAACCAATGGAATGCAGAAATCATTGGACAATACCACTAATATCACATGCAAGTAAAATTTTGTTACAGATAGTTTAAAAATGGCTCCAATAGTACATTGGCAGGGAACTCCCAGAAGTTCAAGTAGGATTCAGACGAGGATGTTGTATGAGATATATCATTGCTAATGTCAGATGGATCTTGGTTGAAAGCAGAGAATACCAGAAAGACGTTTGCCTGTGCTTTATTGACTATGCAAAGGCTTTCAATTGTGTGGATCATAACACACTATGGACAACATTGCAGAGAATGAGTATTCCAGAACTCGTAATTGTACTTATGAGGTACCTGTACACAGAAGAAGAAGCAATTGTTTAAACAGACCAAGGGAACACTGAATGGCTTAAAATAAGGAAAGGTGTGTACCAGAGTTCCATTCTTTAATCATTCTTGTTCAATCTGTATGCCGAGCAAATAATTTGAGAATCTGGATTATATGAAGAATAACATAGTATCTGGATAGGAGGAAGAATCGTTAATGACCAGCCTTATATAAATGATAAACAACCTTACTTGATGTAAGTAAAGAAGACTTAAAACAATTACTAATGAAGATCTAAGACCACAAACTTCGGTGTGAGTTGCATTTCGATGTAAAGAAAACAATAATTCTCACCACTGGACCAATAAATAACATCAAGCTAAATGGAGAAAAGATAGAAATTGTCAGTCTTCATTTTGCTGGATCAACATCAACACTCATGTAAGCAGCAGTCAAGAAATTAAAGAACATATTGCATTAAACAACTCTGCTGCACAAAAACTCTTTAACGTATTCAAGAGCAAAGATTTGAGGACTAAGTTGAGCTTTATCGAAGCTATGGTATTTTCAATAACCTGACACTCATGTGAAAATTGGACACTGAAAAATGAAGACTGTTGGAGAATTGATGCATTTGAGTTATAGTGTTGGAGGAGAATATTGAAATTGCCACGGACTGCCAAAAGAACAAACAAGTCTGTGTTGGAAGAAGGACAGCCAGATTTCCCCATGGAATCCACAATGGCCAGACATCATCCATCATACTTCAGAGATATTATCAGGAAGGACCAATCCTTGGAAAAGTACATCATGCTTGGTAGAAAGGAGGCTCAGTGAAAAAGAGGAAGACTCCAATGAGATGGATTGGCACATTAGAACAGCAATGGGTTCAAGCACAATAGAACAGCAATGGACTCAAGAGCTTTTTTTTTTTTTTTTTTTTGAGGCTGTGCAGGACCAGATAGTGTTTCATGTCTCATTCCGTTGTGCATAAGGTCACTATGAGTCGGTACTGATTCAATGGCACCTAAGGAAAATTTTTAAAAAATAGCAAAGAGGTAAAATTCTTTGGGAAAGGGTTTTTCTTGTTATTGTTGTTGTTAAGTATCATTGAGTTAATTCAACATATATCAACCCTGTATAGAGTTTCTGAGGAGTAGCTGGTAAGTTTCAACCACTGACCTTGTGGTTAGCAGTACTTATCCTACTGGAGCTCTGGTAGCGTAGTGGTTATGAATCGGGCTGTGAACTGCAAGGTCAGCAGTTCAAAACTACCAGCAGTTCCACAGGAGAAAGATGAGGCAGTTCTGCTTCCGTAAAAATTTACAGCCTCGGAAACCCCGTGCAGGGTCACTGTGAGTCGGAACCGACTCCACGGAACTTGACAACAACAACACATCCTACAGTGCCACATTAGGACTCCTTGGGGAAGAGTTGATGTTCCGACTCATAAAGACCCTCTATAGGGTTTCTGAGGAGCAGTTGGTGAAGGTTTAATGGGATGAAAATTACACCTTCAAAATTGTATAGATAGACTTAAAGGGGTATGCATGGGCTAAATGGGATAGAGATAAATAGTGATGTATACACAACCTTGGAACAACAGTGTTCTGTGATACAGGATTTGAAAGTCTGAATGGATAAAGTAGGTAAAAATGTTGAGGTACTTGACTGTCTTGTGGATATTGGTTTCCCAAGCCTACTATTGTAAAATAGACATTTAAGTGTGAGAGAAATGACTGTAGGAAATATGAATACAGAAAATTTGTAAGCCCATCTTCAGTCTATAACCAATTGGATTTAAAAGAGAATTAGAATTTGCCCAGGGAAATAGGCTTATTGTTAAACTTTTGTGGAGTACGGGGTCTTAAGTGGAATTCTGAGCCCCACCCAGAGTCTTCTGAAGTGTGACTTTCCCACTTGAAAAAATATGCAAGCCAACCTGAAACCACTAGAATAACAGAAAATACTTTTTGAAAGTAAGACCAGCAGAAAATAAAACAGCAGTTTTGCTGTTAACAAATCAAGCAAACTATTTGCCTTGGACCCATTAAGTAATTTAATATGCTTGCTGGTATAAGTGGAAGTGGGGAAAATGCAGCAATGGAGACATGGGCTGAGCTTGACCATGTTCCATTAAAACCTGTTCACCTTGAGATGAAAGAGAGAATAGGAAGTTCTGAAGTTTAGGGAGATGTGTGAACTTTCGAGTCTATGGACACTGACCTAGCCACTGGGGGCTAGAACTGAGAGTGAAATGGCCAGCTGGTCTAAAGGGTGGAGAGGCATGACAGAATCACCAAACTTGCAGGTAGAACCTATTTGACCTAGTTTGGATGGTTAGCTGACCAGAACTCAACCTGATGAAGATAAAGAAGTTTGATGCTCTGAGCAAGCATAAATTGGTACATTTGATGAAATGGACCTTTGTATGTGGATGCACTTGCTCAAAATTCCAACCAGAATGGAATGATTCTACATATCAAGGATCAAGCTTATTTCCTCAGTGTACTGGGTTGACAGAAATGGGCATTTTGGACATTGGCTACTAAGAATGTGGGAGGCTGTAAAGGCATGAAGTTACTGGCTTAAAGCTTTCAAGAGTAAGCTTAGTTTCAGAATGTGAGGGGTAAGGTACAATGCCCACTGAATAGTTTTCCTCTTTTCCAGATGGATCTCATGAAAAGGGGTGGGGAATAACGGTGATAAGATTTTATTATTCAATTATGAGAAATATTTATTAGGGTTAATTGTGATACTCATAACTGTAATTGTAGAAACTGTGTTAAAAAAGGGATGGGTAGTTAATGTTTCATTTCAGGAACAGAGAACCCCAGTCCATCAGTAAGGAAGAACATGCTAGAGTGTGAGGCCCCACCCAGAAAAGCAGCAACAGCAGAGACAGTGGCAGAGGTGATGGCATAGAGAGATAGAACAGCTGATGACTCTAGGCCCATGGACTGAGAAGGTTGTGTGCTTACAGGCAGGATTTTGGCTTGCAAAATGTGCCCTTTGAAGATTTAAATGAATATATATTTTTTGTTTTGCATGTGTACATCAAATATGTTTGCTTTGTTTATTTGGGAAAAATAAGATGTAAAAGGGAAGCAACAGGGTGGAATCAGGACTGAGATGAAACAAAATGTGTGATTAGTTGAAAGTAAAGCTGATGATCTTGTCTGTTTACCTTCACTCAATTCACAATAAAAAGTTGAAATATATATATATACAAACACACACACACACAAATGTCTATGCATAGATGGAGGATATGTTGAGAAATAGTAGCTTCATATTTTTATATTTTTGTTTACTAAACATTTCAGTGATTTTGTAGCAGTACTTCATGACTCACCTTTATATAACTATGAGAATTAGCTTCAATTGAAAAAAACTATCTGTTACCTTTTTCTAGAAACTATCCAAAACTACCCTAAACTTCAGTATCTAATAGGATTACATTGTAATTGAGAAAATTCTTATTTGTGTTATTCTTGTACATAGAAAATTTTTAATTCCTTATCTCATTTTATTTTTGGTCATAATCTCTTGAAAGACCTCTCATGGAAGATTGTACATGATTGTTTTGGATGAAGTGGGTTAAGCTATTTCTAAATAAAATTTAGACTTTTACAATACAACCTAAGCTACTTTGATGGTGATGGTGTTCAATGGAATCGGTTCTGACTCAAAGCCATCTGCAGGCTATAAATCTTTATGGGAGCAGAAAGCCTCACATCTTTATCCTGTGGGACAGCTGGTAGTTTCAAACTGCTGACATGAAGGCTAGCAGCCCAGCTCTTAACCATTACACTACCAGAGCTCCTTAAGCTACTTGAGCGGAGGTGTTAACCATGATAAATTAGGGAAACTGAAGAAAAGTATGAATTTTTATTTGTAAAAGAATTTCAATAAGTAAAATTTGTTAAAATGTTAGTTGTAAAGAAATTTTAGTAAGTAAAAGAGCTGAATACAAAATTTCAAAAGGCAGCTGAGAAGGCAATGACAAGTATTATAATAAAATGTTCAAAGACCTAGAGTTAGAAAACCCAAAGGGAAGAACACACTCAGCATTTTTCAACCTAAAAAAACTGAAGGAAAAATGCAAGGCTCAACTTACAATTTTGAAGAAGTCCATGGACAAAATATTGTATGATTCAGAAAGCATCATAAAAAGATGGAAGGAACACAGAATCATTGTATCAAAAAGAAACATTTGATATTCAACCATTTCAAGGGGTACCATATGATCAAGAACCAATTATACCAAAGGAAAAAGTCCAAATTACATTGAATGCATTGGTGAAAAACAAGGATTCAGGAATTGATGTAACACAAACAGAAATCTTTCAACAAACAAACACAGCACTGGAAGTGCTCACTCATCTATACCAAGAAATTTGAAAGACAGCTATCTGGCCATCCATCAGAAAGAGATCCATATTTGCTTCCATTCCAGTGAAAGATGACCCAACAAACTACAGAAATCATCAACAAGGTCATTACAATTACATACAAGAAAAATTTTGCTGAAGATAATTAAAAAATGATTGCAACAGTGCAATAGCAGGTGTCCTAATGTGGTGCTGCGGGTCAATGTACTGGACTGCAAAGTCTGTTGGAACCACAAGGTTGGTGGTTATACCTCAGCAGTCAGTCCTAATAAACCCTGTACAAGGTCACTGTGGGTTGGAGCTGACTCTACAGCATGCATGCACACACACACACACACAAACATTATAGCAGAAACACAATAAATTGGTAGCTATCACAAACAGAAATTTATTTTTTCACAGTTTAGGAAACAGGAAGTCCAAATTCAGGGCACTAACTCTTCAGGATGATTTTCTCTTTGTTGAATAAGGAGGAAGGTCTTGTGTCTTTGAGCTTCTCTACACCTCAGTGATCGTTATATGACTTAGCATCTCTCTTCCCTCATCTTTGCTTCCTAATTTTCTTGTTTAATCTTTTTTATATCTCAAAAGGGATTGGCTCAACAGTGTGGCAAGACCTGGGGACTCTTGGGCCCAGAGTCCGTGACATCACCATGGAG
>NW_006408587.1:16244044-16247523 GCF_000296735.1 Chrysochloris asiatica
ACTAAACACTGCCTGGTCCAGTGCCAGCCTCACAATCATTTCTAGAGCTGATCCCATTATTGCAGTTATTGTATCAATTCCTATTATTGAGGGTCTTCCTCTTTTTCATTGAGCCTCTATTTTACCAAGCATGATACCCTCTATAGGGACTGTTTCTTCCTGCTAACACATCCAAAGGATGGAGAAGTCACCTCAAATACCATTTTGGTTGCTGTGGCTAGCCACAATACTCAAAGGAAAGAACTGTGGTAGAGATAGATTAGCTCTCTCATCACCCACTTCTATTTCCTTTTAAGATCATTCCATTGCTTCTACTAACTCTGCCTATTCATTAGAAACCAGAAACGCCAAGTTTATATTCTACAGTTCTGTTACAGTTAGATTTTCATATGTGATTTATGTTTTATCCCACTGATGGTAAAAGTCTTGGAAGAGGAAAGTGAGCAACAGAAGATGGCAGTTTCAGATAGGAACATTGAATCTTGCAACAATACTGGGGAGACATCTGGTTGTGTGGGACAGCTTTGATGGCGGTTCTATCCTTGCAGCTTAAGTGCCAAGTAGCAGATGGCAGCGGTAGTGGGAATTCTCCTGAAGAAGCCCCATAGTGTGGAAGGATGCTTCTCCTTCTGTTTTGTTTCTGACAGTGTGGCTTGCAGGCCTTATCCTTTGACCTTCCTGAATATTTACTATGCTACTAAATATCCTTTAATAAAGTTATAGCTAAAATCTTCTGTTGTTTACAATCAAGAATATCAATTATGGATAAACCTCAGAAATATTAAGCTGAGTAAAATAAGTCAGTTATAGTGGGACAAATATTTTATGATTCGAGTTGTTTGAAATGTCTAGGAAAGGCAAGCATATAGAGATCAATGTTTGCTAGTGGTTGCCATGGATGTGTGAAAGGGAAATGAATGGAGGGACATACTACTAGGGACACTAGTCCTCTATTAGGGTTGTAAGAAAATTTGAATACGGATAATGATAATGGCTGGATAACATGACAAACAAAACTAATGTTTCTGAATTGTACACATGAGGAATGTTGAAATGGCAATTCATTACATATATTTCCTACAATGCACACACACACACAAAAAAAACAAATACAAAATACAAATTGAGAAGGAATAAACAGTGAGGGGTGAAAACGGATTCTAAGAAAAACTTTTTAGATAAAGAAGATAATTTTAAACATATAAAATTTACACTTTATTGGCTTAATGTTTATGTTGTTGTTAGGTGCTATTGAGTCAGTACTGACTCATAGCAACCTTATGCACAAGAAAATGAAACACTCTCCAGTCTTGCACCATCCTTCAAATTGATGTTATACCTGAACATATTTCTGCTGCCACTGTGCAATTCCATCACATTAGGGGTCTTCCTCTTTTTTGCCGACTATCCACTTTACTAATCATGATCTCCTTCTCCAGGGACTGGTTGGTACCTCTTGATACCATGTCCAAAGAATGAGAGATGAAGTGTAACCATCATGGTTTCTAAGGACCACTCTAGTTGTACTTCTTCCAACACAGACTTATTCTTCCACAGTCCATGGTACCTTTCTTATTCTTCGCTAGTATTTCAACTCAGATGCATCAAATATTCTACAGTCTTCCTTGTTCATTGTCCAACTTTCACATGCATTTGAGGGTATTGAAAATAGCATGGCTTGGGTTAGGCATACCTTAGTCTTATATAATTAAATATATCATTTTAATATCTTCTTTTTAAAAAACATTGTTTTCAAAACAGAGATCATGGTTGAATGATTCAGTAACTTTTGATAAATGCATACAACTATGTGCCCCATACCCATGTTGAAATATGGAATATATCCATCACTCCAATGAGTTCTTCCACGTCACTTCAGATACAGAATGTGTCCATTACCCCAAGTTCAAGAGGAACATGAAAGCACTTGTGGTGATGGACATAGTCCATATGTCAATATGGGTACAGTGATCCAACTTCTGCTTCTTGTTTCTTATGTCAATTCCATATGTCAATATGAGTATGATAATCCAATTTCTGCTTCTTGCTAGCATAGTTCAGATTGCTTCATTGAAGACTTCTTATCCATAAAGTGATTATAGTCTCTTTCCAGTCAAGGCAGGCCTCTTTCTGTCTGACCGATGTTACAAAACTCTTTTAGGGCTGTTAATAAATGCCTCCAGAATGCAACACTCCAATAAATGTTCAGTCTGAAGGCACTCAGCTCTACCTCTATGGATCAGCAAACCTAGCTGCACTAATTAAGTGCCTGGAGGTACTCCACTCTGCAAGGAAGTCTCTTGACCAAAGTCATCAGCTGGGAAGCCCACTGCTCTGTTTCATGCTCTGGTTCTTGGTTCTGCTGCTCTCTGGTATCATAACTTTCTGGCCCTGAGTCAAGGAGGTTCAATGCCCAGGAATCCTGGGGTCCAAAGGATATGCTCTACTACTGGCTCTTAGTCATTGATGGTAGTGAGATCTGCCCTCCCCTTCCATCCTGCTTCTGAGATGGCTTATTTTAAACCCATGTTAGAGTTCCATATTTTTACAATCACAATTAGCTTTGTTAGAAATCATGACTGAATCACAAAATCCATCAATGTCTTCTCCTACCTTCTCTTATCCTACCTATCTGGAAAAGGTTTTTTCGGTGGGAGTTTGCAAAGAGTATGGCTAGAAAAAACATTAAACATTTCACTGTATTATAGCCCTGTAATGAAGATTGGCTGCAGTGTTATAATTCTGGGCTTTATGTGATGATGAATCCATGATTACTTGGGCTGTCACCATCCTCCCCTGCTGCTGAAATCATTTAGCCAAAATAAGAATTAGGATAATTTATGGTTTTGTTTTTACAACTGGAACATAGGAAGAATTGATCAAGGACCAGTCTATTAGTCTTGTTCAAGACCTTGCTGTTTTTCTCCTTAAATTAAAATGAATACCATGAAGAATATTGATTGAAAGTCTTCCAGATTCTATTTAAATCCCAACTCAATCTCAGAAGCTTTGATGACTTCTACAGTTGCAATATATTGTTTATTAACTGACTGAGGGAGCCTGTTTTAATTTTTTTGCTTTCCCTCATGATCTGTGCTTGACCACTGAAGTAAATTATATTGATTTTATACTTAGTACCAGTCCAGCTTTTGCTTCTTTAGGAATAAACAAGTGCATACTGAATACCCTTGATGTACTTAGAGGTCCCTGAATGGCACAAATGATTGACCTTCAGAACTTACCTAGAGCTTGGTAGTTTGAACTTACCCAGTGTTGCCATAGAAAGAAGGTCTGAAAATGTGTTTCATTCAGGTTTAGATCCAAGAAAACCCTATGGGACATTTTCCCATTCCATAGCACATGGATTTGTCATTAATTGGACTTGAGCTGAGAGCAATGGGTTTGGTTTTTAATTGGATGTACCTACCATCGTTATTGGAGGAAGACTCATAACAACCTATGATATGCAGATGATACAA
>NW_006408587.1:16248828-16251981 GCF_000296735.1 Chrysochloris asiatica
GTCTTCCTTATTTACTTTTCAACTTTCACAGGCATATGAGGTTATTGAAAATACCGTGGCTTGGGTCAGGAGCACCTTAGTCCTCTAGCTGACATCTTTGCTTTTCAACACTTTAGAAATGTCTTGTGCAGTAGATTTTCCTAAAGCAGTATGTCATTTGATTTCTTGACTGCTGCCTCCATGAAGTGTTGATAGTTGATCCAAGAAGAATAAAGTCCTTGACAACTTCAATCTTTTCTCTGTTGATAAGAATGTTATCAATGGCGAGGATTTTTATTGTCTTAACATTGAGACGTAATCCATACCGAAGACTGTCCTTTTTGATCTTCATCAGTAAATATTTTAAGTCCTCTTCACTTTCAGCAAGCAAGGTTGTATCATCTGCAAATTGCAAGTTGTTAATGGGTCTTCCTCCAATCCTTATGCCACATTTTTCTTCATAGAACCCAGTTTCTCAGATTATTTGCTAAGCATACAGGTTGAATAATTATGGTTAAAGAATACAACCTTGTTGCATATGTTCCTTAATTTTAAACCATTCAGTGTTCCCATGTTCTGTTCGAACAACTGCCTCTTGGTCCAGGTACAGATTCCTCATGAGTACAATTAAATGTTCCGGAATACTTATAGTTCACAATGTTGTCAATAGCTTGTCATGATCCACACTATCAAAAACCTTTGTGTAATCAATAAAGCACAGATAAACATCTTTCTGATATTCTCTGCTTTCAGCCAAGATTCATCAGACATCAGCAATGATATCCTTAATTCCACAGCCTCTTCTAAATCTGGCTTGAACCTCTGGAAATTCTCTGTCAATGTAAGCTTGCAGCTGTTTCTGTATTACCTTTAGTAAAATTTTACTTGCATGGGATATCAAAGAGGTTGTCCGATGATTTCTGCATTCCATTGGGTCACCTCTCTTTGGAATGGGCACAAACATGGATCTCTTCCAATCAGTCAGCCAGATTGTAGTCTTCCAAATTTTTTGGCAGAGATGAGTGACTGCCTCCTATGCTACATCACTTTCTTGAAGGATTCTATTTTTTATTCCATCAATTCCGGGTGCCTTGTTCTTTGCCATTTCTTTCAATGCATCTTGGCTTTCTTCCTTCAGAATCATTGACTCTTGATAATACGCTACCTCTTGAAACAGTTAAACACCAGCCATTTACTATTGGTACAATGATTCTGTGTATTCCTTCCATCTTCTTTTGATACTCTAAATATACTCATATTTACACTAAATATGACTTTTCCTCTAAATAGTTGCATAGCATTTGGCAGTCCATGTGGCCCAATGGGCATCAATTTAGTTGGATTATTTCTAGGGCTTATCAAGGAATATAACCAAGTATCTGAAAAGCATAACCAAGTCCTGGTATGGTGCTATAGGACTGCAAAGTCAGTTTGAACTGCTAGATTGGCAGTTCAAACTCATCAGCTATTCCTCAAAAAACTTATACAGGGTCAGTATGTTTCAGAACTAATTCAACGGCAATTAACAATAACAACAAGCAGTGACAGAATATTACAACTGTAGTTAGTGTAGTGGTTACGAATTGGACTGTGAACCTTAAGGTCAGCAGTTCGAAATTACCAGCTGTTCTGTGGGAGAAAGATGAGGCTTTCTGCTTCCGTAAAGATTTACAGCCTCGGAAACCCTGTACAGGGTCGCTAAGAGTCGGTTCCAACTCCACAGCACATAACTACCACCACCAGTTGAGCAACAACTGGTAAAATTACAAATCATTCTAAATTACATAAAATGAGACGGGCTTTTACCCTGGAAAATTTAGGAAACTGTAACTATTCATCATATATTGATAACTGCAAATAATACATCACTTAGTCTATAAATATTCTTTCTTGTGGTTAGTCTATGCAAAGCATTTTTAAAAATTATTTTATTTATCATTTAAGGATAGGGACTGGATGTGTGAAAACATTCTTGTTAAGAGAAGTTGCAGTTGTGTCTCTCCTCTCCTTCACTCATCATTTTTGAGTCAATAAATATTAACACATTAATGTGACCTCAATTCAGATGTCTCTCTCTCTCTCTCTCTCTCTATTTATGGTCAGAACAAAAAAGAGTTCATCATGAACTTGGGAAGGAACTTCTCCATGCCCAGCACCTAGATTTTAGGTAATCTTTTTTTCACAATTCCCTGTTTTGATCAAGAATTCCCCTAGAAATTTGCTGACCATTATTAAGATTATTAGAAGCACAGTGGCTCTGTAGGATAAGCAATGAATTGCAAACCATGAGTTAAAGCCCACCAGCTCTTCCATGGGAAAAGGTGAATCTCTCTGTTCCCACAAAAATTTACAGCTTCAGAAACACTGCACATTATTGCTGTGAGTCATAAGAACTTATTGGCACTTAACAACATCATTAAGAGCATGAACTTCATATTCTGCATAGATTTATTTTTGATGTCTTTCAGATGATTGTCTGTTCTTGAGATAAGTATTTAAGAATCCAGATGATATCAGTGAAAGGTAGCCAAGTGCCATCTGTTTCATCTTTTATCATGGAAATATTTTTATGATCTTTTTAGGGAAGGCTTGGCGTTGTGGGTTAATGCGCCAGACTGCATAGCCATTTGAACTTCAAGATTGGCGGTTCAAGCTCACCAGCAGCCCCTCGGAAATCATATATAGGGTCACTATGGGGCAGAACTGACTAGATGGTGCTTAACAACAACAACAACATATAAGAACAGGGCCAAGTTAATAAGAATACTGGCAGAAAGAGCCACTAACCAAATTAAGAACAAAACAGTTTTCTGAGGAATAATGGCTTCTTCAAAGTACATCTCTTTTGTATAGTGAGTAGCATTATATGAGGAATAGAAATATTTGACATACATTTTATAAAAATTTAGTTATACAAGCTAATTTTTGTTATAGAATTATAAACGGACAATTTTTCTAACATAAATTGTTTGCGTCTCATAGGCTATTATGTTATTGTTGTTGTTAAGTGTCATCAAGTCAGTTCTGACTCATGCATCTCTCAGGATGTTAATTAGTCTTCCTGCAAAAGTGATGCCATGCTCTGCTTTGTAGAACATAGTTTCTTCGCTTATTTTGCTCCAAGTACAGATTGAATAAGTATGATGAAAGAATACAAGCCTGGTGCACACCTTT
>NW_006408587.1:16254226-16255204 GCF_000296735.1 Chrysochloris asiatica
TCCAGAGAGGGAGAGGGGCTGTGTGCTGACAACTGGAGGGCAAGCTTGCAGGGTATACCCTTTGGTTGATTGATGATCCATGGAGGGAATTGTAACCATGACAATGAAATAATATAGGATACGATGAAGGTAAAAACTAATGTTCTCCCATGTAAACTATGATATAATTCACAATAAAACATTTTTTAAAAAAAAAAGAGAGAAGGTGGAAGAAATACATAGAGTCACTGTACCAAAAGGAAATGGATAATATTCAACCATTACAAGAGGGAGCATATGAATAAGAGCCAATGATACAGAAGGAGGAAGTCCAAGGTGCATTGAAGGAATTGGCAAAGAAAAAGGCAGCAGGAAATGATGGGATTAAAAATTGAAATCTTTCAAGAAAGTGAGGTGGCACAAGAGGCACTCACTTACCTATGCCAAGAAATTTGGAAGACAATTATCTGGCCAACTGATTGGAAGAGATCTGTATTTGTGCCCATTCCAAAGAGAGGTGACCTAATGGAATGTGGAAATCACTGGAAAATATCTTTGATATCCCATGCGAATAAGGCTTTACTAAAGGCAATACAGAAATGGCTGTAGGCATGCATTGACAGAGAACTTTCAGAGATTCAAGCTGGATTCAGAAGAGGCTGTGGAATGAAGGAGATCATTGCTGATGTCCAATGGATCTTGACTGAAAGCAGAGAAAACCAGAAAGATGTTTGCCTGTGCTTTATTGACTACACAAAGGCTTTCGATTGTGTGGATCATGACAAACTATGGACAACATTGTGAAGTATGTGTATTCAGGAACACTTAATTGTTCTCATGAGGAATCTGTACATGGACCAAGAGGCAGTTGTTCAAACAGAACATGGGAACACTGAATGGTTCAAAATTAAGAAAGGTATACAAAAGGGTTGTATGCTTTAACCATACTTATTCAATGTGTATGTTTAGCAAATAATCTGAGAAGCTGGGTTATATGAA
>NW_006408587.1:16257044-16261649 GCF_000296735.1 Chrysochloris asiatica
TAAAAATAATTTTAGAATTATTATTATTAGTTATCCCACAATAACATTTACATAGTGAATGTGGCATGGTACGCCTATGTCATATTTTGTTGACACACTGCAGATGATCAATTAAATGTCAAGTTACCCTAGATGGTATTTGCAAAGGAACAACTGAATTGTAAGCACAGACAACGAGGGCTGAGTTGTGAATTTTAGTGTTTAAGTAAAAGATGTCAGAAGTATCAGACTTAGAGACTCTGAAAAATAGCTTCAGAACTCATAATTCTTTCATATTTCTTATTATTCTTATCCCGGGAAGAGAAAAAGCTGTCAAAAGTCAAATACAGAGTGTGAGTTGAGATATGTCCAGCCAGGAATGGTGATTAAATGCACCAAGCTTAAAAAGAAGCAGTGGTTACTGTTTTTGTCAATGTTTGTCCCTGTTTAATGGGTGTCCTATGGTTCCCATTGTAATAAATGGTCTGTTATTTTCACGGCATTGTTCCTGCCTTTGTAAAATCTGATTCACTCGTACCTCCTACTAACTGGTTTGTTTCCTGTACTCTTTTTGAAATCTGGCTCTTAAAAAAGTATAATCCATTACAAGACCATAAAGCCATAAAACCTGGAAAGATAGGGGAGTGTTAGCCTGGCTTCCTTCCCTTCACCAGACCTCACTTTGAGACTCCCTCAGAGGAGTCTGCCCAGCCCTTCTTAGGCCTGCTTACAATCATCTGCTGTGCAATCACTGCTTACAGTTCGGAAACAACTGTTGCATGTGTCTGTGTGCTGGGTTGGTACATACATTATACATATGAGGGTGGTGGTTGCATACCACCGAGTCAGTTCCAACTCATGGCAACCCTGTATAGGGTCTCTGAGGCTGTAAATATTTATGGGGACAGAAAGCTTCTTATGTCTCCCACAGAGCGACTGGTATGCCCAGGGAACTAGACGTCATAATAGGAAGCATGTTGAGACAATTTTGTTGAAGTAGGCTAAAACCACAAAAAAGATTATGTTCATACTTGATTGTATTGGGCCCAACAGCATACATAAAAGAATATTAGTTATTAAAAGATATAAGTGTTTTGTATCTTTTAAAACATAAGTAGAAAATGAGGCAAGTAGCCCAGTTCTAAGCTTGTATTTTGTTTTATTATAAAGAAAATAAGATGGTAAGGCTCTATTTTTATGTTTTGAAAAAAGCCTGTTGGAGGGGCTCATTTGGACCTGGGCCCAAGTAGGTGTGTCTTTGCAAAGGCTTAGGAGATTCCTAGGAAATTCTGGGAACATTTTGCTGAATTTACTTTGATTTGCAGATTTAAGGCAAGCCTTTAGTTGGAACTAATGGCTTGTGCTCAATTATTTACCTTAAGTTGGTAGTTTAAACTCACACAGCAGTGCCAAGAACAAAAGGGCTGGCAATCTAATCCTGTAAAGAATACAGATAAGAAAATTTCAGGGAGCTGGTATATGCAACAGCATTGTGAGACTTCCAATTGACATCTGGGTCCTTGCAAAGCTTTGAAGACAAATATAATTCATCAAGACAAATGCCATTGGGAATCTTTGGCCTTAAAAAAGAAAAGTATAGAATGTGGTAAATAAAATTACATGTGTATATGTATATATATGCTGTTGTTAAATGTCGTTGAGTATGTTTTGACCCATAGCAACCCTGTTTAGGGGTTCCGAAGAGTGGCTGATAAGTTTGAACTGCTGACCTGCGGTTCAAACCAACTTTGTGGTTGAGTGCTTCTTCTCCATTGCCACATCAGGATTCCATTTATTATACCTGGATATAAAGACTACTAATTGAAGGAGTAAGTCCAAGGTGCATAGCCGGAATAGGAAAAGAACAAGGCACCAGGAATTGATGAAATAAAAATTGAAATTCTTTCAAGAAAGTGAGGCAGCATAGAAGGCACTCAGTCATCTATGCAAAGAAATTTGGAAGGCAACTATCTGACTGACTGATTGGAAAAGACCCATATTTGTGCCTATTCCAAAGAGGTGACCCAACGGAATGTGGGAATCATTGGACAATAACTTTGATATCCCACACTAGTAAAATTTTACTAAAGATAATACAGAAATGACTGCAAGCATACATTAACAGAGAACTTCCATAGATTCAAGCTGGATTCAGAAGAGGACGTGGAATGAGGGATATCATTGCTGATGTCTGATGGATCTTGGCTGAAAGCAGAGAATATCAGAAAGCTGTTTATCTCTGCTTTATTAACTATGCAAAGGTCTTCATTTGTGCGGATCATGACAAGCTATGGACAACATTGTGAAGTATGAGTATTCCAGAATACTTAATTGTGCGCATGAGGAATCTGTACATGGACCAATAGGCAGTTGTTCAAACAGAACATGGGAACACTGAATAGTTTAAAATTAAGAAAGGTGTGCAACAAGGTTGTATTCTTTCACCATACTTATTCAACCTGTATGCTGAGCAAATAATCTGAGAAACTGGGTTATATAAAGAAAAACATGGCATCAGGATTGGAGGAAGACTCATTAACAACTTGTGATATGCAGATGGTACAACCTTGCTTGCTGAAAGTGAAGAGGGCTTACAACATTTACTGAAGATCAAAGAGCACAGCCTTGGGTATGGATTGCATATCAATGTAAAGAAAACAAAAATCCTCACCACTGGACCAATAAACAAAAGTCTTATCAGTGGAGAAAAGATTGAAGTTGTCAAGGACTTCATTCTTCTTGGATCAACTATCAACACTCACAGAAGCAGCAGTCAAGAAATCAAATGACGTATTGCATTAGGCACATCTGCTGCACAAGACTTTTTTAAAGTGTTGACGAGCAAAGATGTCAGCTTGAAGACTGAGTTGCAGCTGACCCAAGCCATGGTATTTTCAATAACCTCATATGCATGTGAAAGCTGGACAGTGAAAAAGGAAGACCGTAGAAGAATTGATGCTTTTGAGTTATGGTGTTGGAGGAGAATATTGAAAGTGCCATGGGCTGCCAAAAGAAACAACAGATCTGTGTTGGAAGAACTGCAGCCAGAGTGCTTCTTGGAGGTCAGGATGGCCAAACTTTGTCTCTCATACCTCAGACATATTGTCAGGAGGGACCAGTCACTGGAGAAGGATATCATGTTTGGTGTGGTGGAGGGGCAGAGAAAAAGAGGAAGACCCCCAACGAAATGGATTGGCAAAGTGGCAGCATCAATGGGCTCACATGTGGCAACAATTGTGAGGCTGACCCAGGATCAGGCAATGTTTCATTCTGTAGTGCATAGGGTCGCTATGAGTCTATACTGACTCAATGATACCTAACAACAACAACAACAACAATATCTTCACAACTGGACTGATAAACAGCATTTTGATAGAGAAAAACAGATGTTGTCAAAGATTTCATTCCACTTGAATTTCCATTCAGGGAAGCAGTAGTAAGAAATCAAATGATATACAGAATTGGGTATATCTGCTGTAAAAGACTTCTTTTAAGCAAATATGTCACTTTGATGAACAAAATGTGCCTCACCCCAGCCTTTATATTGCCTCATACACAGGTGAAAGCTGGATAATTTTAAAAAAAGAAAAAGAAGTAGAACTAATGAATTTGAACTGTGGTTTTAGTGAAAATGTCTTTTTTAGTTGCCTCATACACAGGTGAAAGCTGGATAATTTTAAAAAAAGAAAAAGAAGTAGAACTAATGAATTTGAACTGTGGTTTTAGTGAAAATGTCTTTTTTAGTTGCCTCATACACAGGTGAAAACTGAATGACTAAAAAAAAAAAAAGAAGACAGAAGAATGAATGAATTTGGGCTGTGGTTTTAGTGAAAACTATTGACTATCCCATGAACTATCAGAAGCATGAATAAATCTGTCTTCAAGGTGGTATAACCAGAGTTTTCATTAGAAAAGTTTGCTGATGGAACACAACTCAAAATGAAGAGAAAATGATGAAACCAACCATTAACAACTTGATCATACCAAGTTAACAACTTGATGTACCAAGTAAGTTAACAACTTGATGTACCAAGTAAGAAAATAGGAGAACCAGAAGAAAAAAATGAAATAGAATGCATAAACATCTATAGCATAGGCATTAGTGTGTTGGAATGGATTGGTATTGACCATTTGGAATCATATGGTTTATATGTTTGGAATAACAAATTGACTAGCAATGGTGTTGCATTCATCATCAAAAATAGCATTTCAAGATCTATCTTGAAGTATAATGCTGTGGTACACTAATGTCCGTTGGACTAGAAGGAAGACCACTTAATACCACTGTTGTTCAAATTTACGTATCAACTACTAATGTCAGTGATGATGAAATTGAAGAATTCTATCAACTTCTTTTGTCTGAAATTGAACACCCATGCAATCAAGATGTACTGAAAATTACTAGCAATTGGAATGCAAAGGTTGGAAACAAAGAGGAAGGAACTGTGGTTTAAAAATATGGCCTTTGTGATAGAAAGGATGATGGAGATCGCATGATATAAATTTGCATGACCAATGACTTTTACATTGCAAATAACTTTTTCTTTTTTTAAGGTTTTCATTGTGGATTGAGTGAAATTTTACAGGGCAGATCATCAGTTTTACATTCAACAAATCATACATCTT
>NW_006408587.1:16261825-16271599 GCF_000296735.1 Chrysochloris asiatica
CTTCAAAGGGCAAATTCTGCAAGTCTGCCTCCTGGCCACCAGCTCTTAGTCCCTCTCTTCCCATGTATCTAGAGACCTCAGCCGCTCCCTCTCTTCTGGTCCCCATCTCTGCCTCCTTCTCTGGCATTGCTGCTTCTCTGGATAAGGTTCCACATTCTGCTTGCACTCTTCACCCTTGATGGCCCTAGGGTCCTCAGTTTTTGGACTGTAAGATTAACCACTCCTCTTTGTTACAAAACTTCTACCTTTGTAATTTTGACATGGTAACCATTATTCACTACTGAATCATGTGAATCTTATCCCCATCTCTTTTCACCAGATCTATCTAGATGAGACGAAAACTATTCAGTGGGAACTCTTTCTTCCCCCTCACACTCTTAAACTAAACTCTGTGAAACCTTGTAAGCCAATTGCTTCATGCCTTTATTGCCCCCTCATTTTAGGTAGCCAATGCCTTAGCTGCCCTTCCTTATCTACTCTGTTTCAGAGGGGATAGCATTGGTACTTTGTATGAAAACTCCATCCCTCTCTGTTGGTATTTAGAGTAACTACTTCTGCGAACTGCAAGGTCAGCAGTTCAAAACTACCAGCTGTTCTGCAGGAGAAAGATGAGGCGCTCTGCTCCTGTAAAGATTTACAGCTTTGGAAACCCTATACAAGGTCGCTATGAGTCTAAATCGACTCCACAGCACATAACAACAATAACAACCTACAAAAGTATAGGTCAGGTTCATCAAATTGTAGCAATTTACCCTTGTTTCCTTTATCCAAAAAAAGCTGGGGTTTTTTATTTTGTTTTTTGTTTTGGTAATCTTCATCTAGTGGGCTTCTGATTATCAAGCCATTGAGGCTAGGTCAAATGGGTACTCTCTGCAACTTTGGGTGTTCTTGTGCATCTCCCCTCACTTCTTATCAGCTGGATGCTTCACTCTCAGCTCTAGTCCTCTGTGGCTATGTCCTTGTCCATGGGCTCAAGTGTCCCAGGTTTTACCACATTTTGGACCAACCAGCCCTTCATCTTCTCTCTCTCATCTCCAGCTCAACAGTAGTCAATGTAGACTGTGGTTGAACTCAACCCATTTCTTCATTACTGCCTTTCCCCCTCTTCAACTCACCAGTAGACCAATGTGTTTGCCAGAAAGCTTACATGCCTGCTCATGTGTTCCCTTTGAGTTTGAGTCTTACAGGGGAGTTTGTCCTGAAGGAACTTGATTGCTTGCCTTGATTGCTTCCCAGAAAACAGCTTTCTTATTCTTATAGTAGCCTGTCATACTGACATTTTTGTTTTGGGTTTTTCCTGATGATCTTTCTTTGAATATGTATCTTCTGTTGCTCTAGCTGTTCTAGGCTGGTCTGCTTGTCCTTGCTAGTGGGGATGACTCACCTCAGAAGGTTCTTGATGGGACTCAGGATTCCACCTAAGGTCCTATATTCCACACAGGCTTTGCAAGAGATCTATTTCACTGGGAAAGTTCTAGAACCCCTTTTAGGTATGCCAATCAGTTATAGGCTGAAGACGGGCTTACAAGTTTTCTGTAATCATGTTTCCCAACATTCCTTTCTATCCCACTCAAGTGTCCATGTTACAATAGTAGGCAAGGGAAACCTATATTGATAAGACAGTCAGCATTTTAGTATTATTTCCCTTCTTCAAACTATGCCTATATCCCTGTATCACAGAGCCTGGTGTTCCAAGGTTGAGTATGCATCACCATTTACCTCTGTCCCACTTAGGCCATGCAAACCTGTCTCAGTGTTCCCCTATATATCTTGTTCTTCCACCTCCTCCCCATTCTTGTATTTCCCTCCCCAACACCTGAACTAAACTCCCCACTCCAACTCTGCTGTTGTGGTTACCTTATAGTCCATTAATTCTTCCCTCCATTTAAGACAGTCTATTTTATCCTGTAATCTACCTGATCTTCTCACCATCTGGATCTCTGTTCCTCTGTGTTTACTTTCTTTCACATTATAATTGTTTTGATCATATACTGACCTCCCAGATCCTCTGTTCTTATCATTTTGTTCTGTTCTTGACTCTTCCATTTGTCGACTGAGTTCAGGGTGATGCTACCATGTACATCATTCTCTGACTGTTGTCTTTTCTGGTTGGTTCTCAGTCCACAGAACTTCCTTTAAGATGTTTTCCATAGTAGGGTTGGCTTTGGAAAAATCCCTTAGCTTCTGTTTATCTTGGAATGTTTTGAATAAACCATCATATTTGATTGACAGCTTTGCTGAGTAGAGGATTCTTGGTTGGCAGTTTTGTTTTGTTTTTTTACTTTCAGGGTTTTTTATATGTCTCCCCATTGCATTCTTGCCTGCATGGTTTCCATTGAGATATCCGAGTTTAATCTGATCTGCTTGCCTTTATATGTTACACTTCTCTTTTGCCTAGCTGCTTTAAGGATTCTGATTCTGTTCTTATCTTTGATTTTAGAGAGCTTGATTATTATATGTATTGGTGATTATCTTTTAAGGTCTATCCTTCCTGGGGTTCGTTGAGCTTCTTGAATGCTTATCTTTTCACTATCTCCTCTGTTGACTTGTGTGATTCTTTCTGTTCCAGAATGCTGATCATTCTTAAGTTATTCCTCTTCATGTTGTCCAACATGAATCTTAGGCTGTCTTCAGACTTTTGTGTTTGCTCTTCTATCTTAGTAGTGTTGAGAGATTTACCTTCTAGCTCACTAGGTCTGCCGTCTATCTCTTCAATTCTACTCTTTTGCCCTTTCAGTGTATTGTCCATTTCTGATATTCTATTTTTAATTGTTTGGACCTCTTTCTGTAGGTTTCAAATTGTTTCCAATGCTGTATCTATCTTATTTGATTGCTCCTGTAGCACTTTCCTGACTTCTTCCTTATTTTTCTCAACTCCATTGTATAGTGTTTTGATACATTTTATCATCGTTTTTCTGAATTCCTTCTCAAGCATTTCCAAAGTCTGCCCATCTTTCAGTACGGAGTGTAGGTCTACTTCCAGCTCATTTGCCTCAGTCACTTTATCTCATTTCTGGACATGTGCTGATATGGTCATCTATTTCTGTTTTTCGGGCATATTAAAGAATTATCTGTAGACTTAATACTTAGATGGTGTGTATTTTGGTATTTTTTATGCTTTCTGATAGTCTCCAGGTAGATGTGATCAGGAGTTGGGCTTCCCTTTTCACTCTTCTTCCTGAGAAATTTCAAGATGCCAGTGTTGGTTGTTGTGATATAACTCTGGATTTAATTTTTGGCTTATTTCCTTTTTAGTGCCTGTCCTGATCCACAATCCCTGTTCAGGCCTTTTTGCTAGTGATAAACAGTTCAGGGCCAGCTGTGGCTGTTTTGCACTGCTGTTTGGTTTTAAGTGGAAACTGTCACTTTAAATTTTGAGGAGATCTTTGCTCATGTGTAGTAAAACCAGCCAGGGGTGGGGGTGGGGTATCCACTCCCTCAGGAACACCGTCTAGTCACCAAAATGGAGGTGTTCAGCCAGCGAGAGACCAATGAACAGATACAAACAAAAGAATGTCCACACCTTTGTCTCCACAGTTCTGTCAGGCGTCAGTGGCTGGTCTGATTTTTCCCTGGCTTGATCTTACCAAAGATGGTGGTTCCCGGAGAAGTTGAACATCCTGGATTAGAAAGCAATGAATTTCTTGATTCTGCTACCAATTCCTGTAGCTGTAAGCCTTCCAACTTTCTAAATATTCCTTTATATTTGGTTCAGAGTTCTGGGACCATCCTCTTAGCCTGCTTTGTCTTGTGTTCTGTGTTGTTCCTCATGGGACTCCTCACTGCACTTCTACCCAATCTGCTATCTTGTTTGTTTTCCTGCCAATACCTTTTTAAACAATATAAAAGAGTATTATACACACGTACCTCACCAGATAGAAGACACAGAAATCAAACTAATTACATCTGTGGAAAGAGATGGTGGAATTGCTACATATCATCAACCAAAGCAAGACCTGGGGAAACTGTGGAACAGACAATCAATTACTCATATGCAAGTTCAGGCTGAAGCTGAAGAAAATTAAAACAAGTTTATGAGGGTCAAAATATGACCTTGAATATATCCCACCAGAATTTAAAGATAATCTCAAGAACATATTTGATAAATTTGATATTAATAACCAAAAACTGGAAAAGATGTGGGATGAAATCAAGAACATCATACATGGGAGAAGCAATGATGAAAATGGATGTCAGAAGAGACTCTGAAACTTGCTCTATAGTATAGAGATGTTAAAGCAAATGGAAGGAATGAGAAGGTAAAAGCTGAATAGAAAATACCAAAGGGCAGCTCGAAAAGACAAAAACAAATATTATAATGAAATGTGCCAAGTCTGGAATAAAAAAAAAAAACAAAAAAAAGGAAGAACAGGCTCAGCATTTCTCAAGCTGAGAAAACCATGCAGTATTTAAGGATTCTATGAGCAAAATGTTGAGTTATGCAGAAAGCATCAGAAGAAGAGGAAGGATTACACAGAGTCAGTATATCAAAAACAAATGGTTGATGCTCAACCATTTCAAGAGGTAGTATATGATGAAGAATCAATAATACTGAAGGAAGAAGTCCAAAGTGCACTGGAGGCATTGGCAAAGAACAAGACTCCTGGACATGATGGAAAACAAAATGAAATCTTTCAAAAAATTGATGTGGCTCTGAAATGCCAAGAAATTTGGCAGGCAGCTACCTATTCAAATGATTGGAAAAGATCCATATTTGTACCCATTTCAAAGAGAGGTAACACAATGGACTGCAGATATCATCAGACAATATCATGAACGTCACATACAAGTAAAATTTTGCTAAAGAAAATTCAAATATGACTGCAACAGTGCACTGACCAGGAACTTCCAGATGTTCATGTCTGATTCAGAAGAGCATGTGAAGTGAGGGGTGCAATTACTGACATCAGATGAATCTTGACTGAAAGCAGAGAGTACCAGAAAGATGTTTACCTGTGCTTTATTGTTTCATTCTGTGGTACATATGGCCGCTATGAGTCAGAACCAACTCTACAGCACCTAACAACAGCAACTTTAGACAAGAGGACAAACTTTGGCTCATGTACTTCAGACACTATCAGCAAGGACAAATCCCTAGAAAAGACCATCCTATTTTTTAAAGAAAAAGATCATCAAATATAACAGAAACTTTCAGTGAGGTGATCTGACACACTAGCTGCAACAGTGAATTCAAATACATTAGAATTATGGAGATAGCATGGGGCTAAGAAATGCTTCATTCTGCTATACATAAAATTGCTACAAGTTAAAGTTGACTTGGGCAATCAACAACAGCAACATATACACATTATTTTCTGTGTCAGTTTGTTTATTTTCTTCCTAAAACTTTTTGCCAGGTGATCAAAGGATATGCATCTATGTCAGTTGCCTTCTTTTAAAAACTGGGCACTTTTGACCTCATGGAACAGTCATTGATTAATCAGGAATCAAAATTCTTAAAATCTCCCATTAATTTTGTTGGTTTGTTCTTTTTTGTCTCTTGACTGATTCTTGAGAGACTATGTTTGTTGTTGCTAAATGTCATCAAGTCAGTTCCTACTAATCACAACCCTGTATAAGATTTCCAGGGAGAAATTGGTGAGCTTAAACCATCAACCAACCAGTGGTTCAAACTGACCTTGCAGTCCAGTGCTTTATCCCTTAGCACCATACCAGGACTCTGAAAGCCTATGGATTCATTTCCAATCTAGGCAACACCTTTTTCAGGAATTCAAAAATTAATCATCTTGATTTTTTATTTTCATGCATTGAGTTGAGTCTATTCTGTATAATTGTTTGTTTTGACATTGTATGGTTATAGCATTTGAAGGCATAGAAAGGAACTCTGGAAATTAGAACAACAAACTGTCAAAGAGGTAGACATAATCATCAGGCCGGTTCTTTACACAGAAAACTCATTACAGAACCATCTAGTTTTTGTACAAATTAAAGAATATTGGGGGATGGAGGGTTTAAGTACTGGCAAGTCAGTTCTGAATCATAGTGACCATTTTAGGGTTTCTGAGGAGAGGATGATGAGTTTGAACTGCCGATCTTGACATTGGAAGTTCAGTATTTATCCTATAGCACCAGAACAAGACTCCAAAGAATACAGGGCTTGAGAATTTTAAGGAAAAAAAGAACAACAAAATTTACATAATTTCATTTCTTCTTAAGAGTTCCTGATTGTCTAAATTCTCTCCTGTCTGCTTTCCACACAAGCTGGTCTGAGCTCCTTCCTAATAACACAGTTCAATGTTCAACAATTGAATAAAACATAATTTGAGTGGGAATTTCTATTAACATCTAATATTCATTTAAAGATTCTATTTTCCATTATCTTAAGATTCCCCTTATGTATAGACTTTACAAAGTAGTACAAAATCTGCAATTATACATGTCCATGGTGAATAATATAGTCGAAATGCAATCGATGTGACTTTGGTAATTTGCATAAGGCAATCTGACCAACCAAAGTTGCTAATAGTCTTAAAAGTATAGAGACTACAGTTTAAGAAATAATCTGATTTCACGTTTATGACCTCTGCTCATTGCTTCTCCTCCCACTCTTTTTAAGCAAAGTCTTGAAGTAAGACAACAGAACAATCATATTCCAAGGGGAAGCTCATTACAAAGTCTGGTACTCAGAGGATCATGGTTTCATTCACTTAGAGGGGCAAACAGCTCCTTGAGCACCATTCCAGTTGAACAAAATATCGCTACTTAGACCTAAATGACTGAAAACTGTGTAAAGAAAGTATCTATTTTAGTGTATTAGTAGAATGAAAATTTTAAGGTGTTCAATTTTGGGCTTAAAGTATTTCTTCTCACTGGTAAGAGCCATGAATCAGAACAAAGATGAGGTTTAGGGTTAAGGGAGAGAAAGAAATCTAGAAAAAGAAGAAGCCTGTATAGCACTGTAGGAGAAACACTGGGCCTCAAGGTCAGTTTGAAGTGCAAGGCTGGCAGTTCAAACTCACCAACTGCTCTTCAGAAACTCTATACAGGGTCACTATGAGTCAGAATTGACTCAACACCACTTAACAGCAGCAACAACCACCGACTCTACAGTGACAATTATCCATTTAGCTGCCTCTGCAATATCATCCCACAGAGAGTACATCTTGATACAAAGGGACCTAACAAAAGATAGTACTTGATGGCACGTAGAGATGTTGTCAATTTCCCTCCAGTTGGTTCCAACTCACAGGGTTTCCAAGGCTGTAAATCTTTGTGAGAGCAGAAAGCCTCATCTTTTTTCCTGAGGAGCGCCTGGTGGGCTTGAAGCGACTAACTTTTGGTTCACAGTCCATTGTTTACCCAACAGAGCCAATGAGCTCCTTGTAGAGTTTATAGCTATCACAAAATATCACCTTGCTACCAGGCTCAAAGAATCATGGAAACTCAGAAAAGTTCTGGGGAGGTTTCTTTACAAAAATAAAACATTGATCTTGTATCCTAAAATTGCTGCCTCTTCTGTTGAATTCTGCAAATATTTATTGAGAGTGTCTTCTGTGGGGAACAGAAGGATAAAACCTGGACCCATGAGACCCTCAAAGGCAGGGAATTCCCAGCACTTTAACCATTCCTTACTTTCATAGTAAAATGTGACATTCAATATGCACACACAAATATACACTCAAATCCATCTCTGTCAACTTCCAATAAATTCAACCTGGGGGATGGGGGACAATAACTGTTGAGATAGTTCCAACTCACAGCAATTCCATACGTATCAGAATAGAACTGTGTTCCATAGGGTTCTCAATGGCTGATATTTCAGTCGTAGGTAACCAGGTCTTTCTTCTGAGGTATCTCTGTGTAGACTCAAATCTCCAACCTTTCAGTTAGCAGCTGAGAGTGTCAACCATTTATAACTTCCAGGGGACTCCATGTAAAATACTCATATTCTGTTTAGGGACTAAAACATCTTGAAATACAGCTTTAAACATTTGAACACTTTCAGACGGAAATGGTGACCAAAAGAAACAGAGTTTTGTTAAGTAGACGATAAAATGATATTATACAATATTTCAATCTCTTTCTGTTATCCTAGTCCTTCGTTAAAAAAATTGCTACATCTTGAAGTCCTGCAATAGTGTTGACTTGGAGATTTTGAAGGAATTGGACTCATTTACTTATTAGTTTGTTTGTTTGTTTTAGTGGATGACAAAGTAGTGGGATAACAATTTTAAAAAAGGTTAATTATGGAAGAGGAAGTATAAGGCAGGTTCTAAAATACACTGGAAGTAGGAATGTTGAGTACTAGGAACACAGAGGCAACTAAAGCTACATTGAATGTTGGGAAGTTTAGGACAGCCTGATGTATGGGTCCACCATCCATCTGTCAGTGACTTGTGTCACTATGATGCTGTAACTGTGCCATTGCTATTTCAAATACCAGTAGGCTCACCCAGTATGGACAAGTTTCCGTGGAGTTTCCAGGTTATGATAGACCAGGAAGAAAGGTGTGGCAATCTGCTTCTGAAAAGTAGCCAATCAAAATTTAGTGGATTGCAACAGAATATGAGCTAGTATAGTGTTGGGATTAAACCACATAAAATATGACTATACACATCTACCTCACCAGATGGAAGACACAGAAATCAAATTGGGAGGTTGGCCCAGGACTGGGCAGTATTTTGTTCTGTTGTACATAGGGTCACCATGAGTCGGTTTGGACTCGATGGCATATAGCAACAACAACAAATGGAAACCCAAAAGTGAAGAACATGCTCAGCATTCCTCAAGCTGGAGGAATTGAAGAAAAAATTCAAGCCTCAACTTTCATTATTGAAGGATTATCTGGGAAAATTATTGAATGATGTTGAAAGCATCAAAAGAAGATGGAAGGGATACACAGAATCATTGTATCAAAAAGAAATGATCGATGCTCAGTCATTGCAAGAGGTAGCATATGATCAAGAGCCAATGATACTGAAGGAGAAAGCACAAGGTGCATTGAAGGAATTGGCAAAGAACAAGGCACCAGGAATTGATGGAATCAACATTGAAATCTTTCAAGAAAGTGAGGCAGCACAGGAGACACTCACTCATCTATGCCAAGAAATTTGGAAGACAACTATCTGGCCAATTGATTGGAAGAGATCCATATTTGTGCCCATTCCAGAAAGGTGACCCAATGGAATGTGGAAACCATTGGATAATATCCCTGGTATCCCATACGAGTAAAGTTTTAGTAAAGGTTATACAGAATTGGCTGCAAGCAAACATTGACAGAGAACTTTCAGAGTTTCAACCTAGATTCAGAAGAGGACATGGAATGAGGGATATCATTGCTGATGTCCAATGGATCTTGGCTGAAAACAGAGAATATCAGGAAGATGTTTACCTGTGCTTTATTGACTATGCAAAGGTTTTCAATTGTGTGGATCACGACAAGCTATGGACAACATTGCGAAGTATGAGTATTCCGGAACACTTAATTGTGCTTATGAGGAACCTGTACATAGAACAAGAGGCAGTTGTTTGAACACATCAAGGGAACAATGAATGGTTTATAATTAGGAAAAGTGTGTGACAGGGTTGTATTTTTTCACATACTTATTCAACCTGTATGCTGAGCAAATAATATGAGAAGCTGGCTTCTATGAAGTATACTGTGACATCAGGATTGGAGGAAGACTCATTAACAACCTGTGACATGCAGATAACACAATCATGCTTGCCGAAATTGAAGAGGACTTAAAATACTTAATGATGAAGAACAAAGACCATAGCTTTTGTTAAGGATTACATCTCAAAGTAAAGAAA
>NW_006408587.1:16272824-16275739 GCF_000296735.1 Chrysochloris asiatica
CTTGGATCAACCATCAATACTCATGGAAGCAGTAATCAAGAAATCACACGACATATTGCATTAAGCAAATCTGCTGCTCAAGACCTTTTTAATGTGTTGAAGAACAAAGGTTTGAGGACAACAGTACACTTGACTCAAGCCGTAGTATTTTCATACATGCAAAAGTTGGACAGTGAATAAGGAAGACCATAGAAGAATTGATGCATTTATTTGAGTTATGGTGCTGGAGGAGAATATTGAAAGTACCATGGACTGCCAAAAGAACAAACAGACCTGTGTTGGGTGAAGTATAGCTGGAGTGCTCCTGGGAAGCCAAGGTGGCCAAACTTAACCTGTCATACTTTGGACATATTGTCAGGAGGGTTCAGTCACTAGAGAAGGTTATCATGTTTGTTAAGGTGGAGGGTCAGAGAAAAGAGGAAGCCCCCCAGCAAGATGAAATGGCACAGTGGCAGCATCAACGGGCACAAGTGTATCATGAGTTTGACACCTGACTGGGCAATGCTTTGTTCTGTTGTGCGTAGGGTCACTATGAGTTAGTACCAACTCAATGGCACTTAACAACAACAGTAATTTTGTAAGATGAGCCTCATTAGGCTGGAAAGTACTCAAAAATCTCAGTGACCACAACAATGTATTGGAGCATGATGATGGTTCAAAAACAGGCAATCTTTTGTTCTGTTACACATGATCTGGCCAACTAGACAGCAGTTACCAATAGTTTAGGGCTGCTGAGTGGCATATGTTATTCTTTACTCGACAAACATCTACTTTCTCCATGCATTTTGTTTCCATCAACTGATTGTAATTATACCTCCCCAGGAAGATCAAATGAAAAGTACCCTAATCAGTAAAGTTAATCACTGTGACGGAGTCTAGTCTCCTGGCACCTAAGTATATTTTCATGTGATTAACTAGAAACTGATGAATGTGTTTTGTTATAATAACATAGAAGTCAGAGTTCCAAATGTCCTGATGATCTGACAATTTTGGCTCTAGCATATCTTCAATCTTATTTGGATACACACTTACTGTACACTAAGCAAATAATCCAAGAAGCTGGATTATATGAAGAAGAACATGGCATCTGGATTGGAAGAAGATTCACTTTTGGTACAGTGGAGTGTCAATGAAGAAAAGGAAGAGACATGTTAACATGAGCTGGTTTCATGTCAACAATAATGGACTCAAATATAATGATAGTGACCATGATGCAATGTTCCATTCTGTTGCGCATAAGGGGCACTGTGAGTTGGAACTGATACTATGGTACCTTAATGACAGCAACTTTCTTCATCTGAAAAATGGAAGTAATGGTAATGTTGTGAAGAAAAATATCATCTATGTTGAAGTGTGCCCAACACAGTAATGGAGCTGGAAACCAAAATCAGACTGGGTTTTTGTACTCTACCTGGAGATGTCCTATTTTGATCATGTACATGAAATTGCTTTGTAAATAAAAATATATTATTCAATTTTTATGATTTACTAGTGACTCTTTAATTTAAAAACTTTTACTACAGATGTCAATGATAGCCTACAAGGAGTCTCTGAAAGTAGATATTTTAGTACATGTGATTTAGTCTTCTTTCAGTGGGTCCACAGGCTTCATCAGATTTATGAATTTTTTTCAACAGTTTATGTACAATACAGTAATACTGACTGTATTTTTCAAGTTGAACAATCTTCTCACCTACTTTTCTGAGTTGTTCCTACCCCATTAACATAAACTTTGTTGTTGTTGTTGTTGTTGTTGTTGTTACGGCCATTGAGTCGGTTCTGACTCATAGCATAATGCTATGCACAACAGAACCAAATACTGCCTGGTTTGCACCATCCTCCCAATTGTTGTTAATCTGAGCCCATTGTTGCTGCCATTGTATTAATCCATCTGCTTTACATTGAGGTTAAAACCAGACAGAAGGCTGTGGCCTTTGATCTTCATCAGTAAGTACTTTAAGTCCTCTTTGTTTCCAGCAAGCAAGATTGTATCATCTGCATATTGCAGGCTGTTAATGAGTCTTCCTGCAATTCTATTGCCACATTCATCTTCATGTAATCCAGCTTTTCAGATTATTTACTCAGCATACATGTTGTTGTTAAGTGCCATCGAGTTGGTTCCAACCCATAGTGACCCTTCATAGAGTTTTTGAGGAGCAGCTGGTGAGCTTGAACCACTGATCTGGCAGTTCAAGCAAATTTGGAGTCCAATACATTGAACTGCAGAGCCCCAAATATAGCCTTGGTGATAGAAATGATCCTGTAGATTGCATGATAGAATTTAGCCTTGACCAATGACTTGTTCATTGCAAATACCTTTTTAAATGACATAAAAAGTACCAGTATATATATATATGGACTTCACCAGGTGGAATATACAGAAATCAAATTGACTACATCTGTGGGAATAGATGATGGAGAAGCTCAAAACCATCAGCCAAAACAAGGCCAGGGCAGACTGTGGAATGCACCATCAATTGCTCATATGCAAGTTCAGAATGAAGCTGAATAAAACTGAAATAAGTCCATGAGAGCCACAATAAAACCTTGAACATATTCTACATGAATTTGTGGACCATCTCAAGAACAGATTTGATGCATTAAATATTAATGACAAAAGACCAGGAGAGTTGTGGGATGACATCAAGAACATCATGCAGGAAGAAAAAGGTTATTTAAAAGTCAAGAAAAAAATAAAATAAAATAAAATAAAAGGGCAAATTCCATGTCAGAAGAGACTCTGAAATTTGCTCTTCAGTGTAGAAATACTAAGGCAAGTTGAAGAGATGAGAACATAAAAGAGTTGAACAAAAAATTTCAAAAGTTAGTCAAGGAGACAAAGATAAATATTATAATGTAATATGTTAACACCTGGAGTTAGAAAACTAGTCAGGAAAAACATTCTCAACATTCCT
>NW_006408587.1:16275994-16284075 GCF_000296735.1 Chrysochloris asiatica
TAAACTAGTACTGCAAGCACTCATTCGTTTATGCTAAGAAATTTGAAAGATGGACACCTGGCCAACCAATTGGAAGAGATCCATATTTGTTTCCATTCCAAAGAGAGGTGACCCAGTTAAATATAGAAATCATTAAATAACATCATTAATATCACATCAAAGTAAAATTTTGCTGAAGATAATTAAAAAATGGCTGCAACAGTACATTGACAAGAAACTGTCAGAAACTCAAGCCAGATTCAAAAAAGGAGGTGGAATGAGGTATATCATTGCTGATGTTAGATGTATCTACACAGAGAATACCAGAATGATGCTTATTTGTGCTGTAGTGACTATGCAAATCCATTCAACTATTTCAACTATGTGGATCATGACACACTATGGATAACACTGTGAAGAATGGGTATTTCAGAACACTTAACTGTGCACATAAGAAAACTATACATAGACCAATAGGCAGTCTTTTGAACAGAAAAAGGGATACTGAATGGCTTATAACCAGGAAAGATTTGTGCCAGAGTGTATCCTGTAACTCAAATTATTCCATCTGTGTGATGGAATTCCCTCAATGTAACACCACTCTTCCCACGTCTTGACTGGGTTCTCTGTTTCTATCACTCCTGATTTGCTAACCCCTCCTGCCTTCTGAGTTGTGTTCTCTGCCTCTTAGTCTCCTATGGGGGATTATTCTGAGAAGAATGTTCCTCCCAGGGGTTACTGTTCACTTACAGGCTGGTCTAGTGTTTGGCTGAAAGGTGATCCCCCAGGGAGAGTAAGAACCCTTTCTGACTCATTTTCCCTGACCAACTTTCTCTCTAAGCTTAGCAAACCTCCAAGTTGCAGTGTGCTTACCGGTGGGATTTTTGGAGCAGAGCTTGTTTTAGCAAATCGTGATGCAGCTGAAAATTTGGTTTGGTGGGAATTCATCTCAGCACTTCTGGCCTTCCCTATTAGTGTCCTTTCCTAAAAGCTTTCAAGAAGCAACAGGAATCAGAAGGTGGATTTTCAGATACTCTAGTGTTTTAGATCATGGGCCTTCCTATGACCAAAACATGTTGAGCAGAATGCAGTAGGAATTGTACTCATAAATTGAGAAGTCCCTCAGTGTGCAGCCAATTAAATGCTCAGCTACTAACTAAAAAGTTGCAACTAATGTCTCAAAACAAGATATGTAGACATTTTTAATAGGAAATTAATTTGTTCTGTAAACCGTTCACTCAAATCACAATTAAGGGGGAAAAAAGTTATTTCTTTAAAGGGCCTGAGCCAAGGCTTCCTTTTTCCTTTTTGTGATTGCATATCATTTTCTCCCTTGCAATCATTTTCAAAGCCAAATTTTACAGTCAAGTGCTCTTCTTTCTACTGTGTTCTTTGGAACAAAAATATATGAAAACATTCCAGGAGGAAGAACACCTTCTGAGAGGAGATTAAGCTGAAAGGTGGTCAAAGAAATGGAATATAATGGAATGACTCAAAATCTGACTGTTTCTGAGAATGAGGCAGGTTTTATATAGTTCTTAGTGTAGTTGATGTTAAGTGCCGTAGAATCTGTTCCAACTCATAGCAACTCTGTTAAAGGTTTCCAAGGAACAGACGGTGTGGCATTGAACTGCTGACCTTGGGGTTTGGAGTCCAGTGCTGATCTTACAGCATCACACCAGGAGCCATATTGTTCCTAGGAATGGATATTTAGGACATTCTGCATGCAATGCCCAAGTAATGACTCACTCCATGTGGTGTGGCCATCTGGAAATTTCAGCTCCAATATCATTATGACAAAGTATAATTTTCTTAAGCTGTGGTGTTTGCTCTGATTCAACAGACACACAACCTACCACCTCTCCCTCACTTGGGTCATGACAAACATACATACTGGTAACTGAAAGAGTTATTATACTCTTCCCCCGAAGAAGTCTCTGGGGTTGTTATTATCATAAAGGGCACATTTGACATGATGACATTACCAAAACAAGCAAACAAGTGAAAACCCACAGTTGGGTTACTTGTTAACTAGCTCACATTGAATTCTTTGGAAGAAGAAATACATACTTATTGGTTCTTCAGGTCCCTTACCATATATTTACTTTCTAAAGGGTGCTTGGAACCAGTATCTAAACACTTGAAAATGAAATAATTTAAATTGAGAATTAAATAAAGTTCTCCATAAAACCTAAGAACATAGTCAGAAAGCGTCACTACGTTTTTCTGTTAAAATGCTGTATGTGAGCAATAGCTTTATGTTCTCTCCTAGACATGGGCATACACTATGACGGGATAATAGTTTTCAGATTTGTTGACGTTAGACCAAACATTCCCAGAGGTTTAGAAACCAGTGAATTTAAGGCAAAAGCTTTGTTATTTTTAAAATAAACTGCTTTAAATAGCCAGTGTCCAACCAGTCATATCCAAAATAAGACCAAAGTCAAAATCAAACAAGAAAAAAAACAAAAAAATTACCATTAAGTCAACTCTGACAACATGTCAGAGCAGGGCTTCCATTGGCTGATTTTTTTTTTTTTTTTTTTTAAGTCAATCTCTAGGACTTTCTTCTGGGGTAATTCTGGGATAATTCTGGGTAGATGTAAATCTTAAACCTTCAGTTAGTAGCTGAGTCCGTTAGCATTTTTCACTCCTCACAGAAACTGCATCCAAAATAAGAGGGCTCTAACCATAGGAATCCTGGTATGGTGCTGTGGGTTAATGCACCAGATTGCAAAGCTGTTTGAACTGCCAGGTCAGTGGTTCAAGCTCACCAGATGCTCCTTGGAAACCCTATACAGGGTTGGAATTGACTCGATGGCACTTCACAACAACAACAACCATAGAAGTTGCAGCATGGCACTGTCAGATAAGCACTTGATAGCAAGGTCAATTTGAACAGAAAGTTTGGCAGTTCAAAATCACCAGCTGCTCCTCAGAAACCCCATACAGGCTCACTATAAGTCAAAATTGACTTTATAGCACTTAACAACAACAAAAACCATAGGCTAAGCACTGCACTGCTAACCACAAGGTTGACAGTTCAAACCCACCATCTGTTCCTTTGAAACTCTAAGTGGGGTCACTCTGAGTCTGAAGTGACTCAAGGGTCCTCAACAACAATAGCACATTAATTGTTTCATTCCTGGGATATTCATAACCATTGTAGAGAAAAGAACAATGGATTTTTAAAAAGAATTGATCTGATGATATTGGATTCATAATTCTCTAAACCTGATATACTGTGAGTCTTGGTGTGGAGTTGTATGATAAGCACTAGATGCTACCTCCAAGGTCAGCAGTTCAAAACCAACAGTCATTCTACAGAAACCCCATACAGTGCCACTATGAATCAGAACTGACTCGAAGGCACTTAACAACAACAGCGTAGTAACAAAAAGTTAGCACTAAGTATTTAGCTAGCAAATGCAAGGATGACTGCATAAAAGAAAGAACAATACAGTCTTTTGAAAAGAAAGTCACAATAGAAATCTATTGTAGGTATAAAGAGCTGTGGAGCTGGTCCTGACTCATAGTGACCTTGTATAGGGTCTTCCAAGGCTGGAAATCTTTGTGGAAGCAGAAAGCCTCGTATTTCTTCTGCAGAGAAGCTAGGGATTCAAACCACTGATGTTGTTGTTAGCAATCTGGTGCATGTTGTTGTTGTTGTTAAGTGCCGTTGAGTCGGGTCCGACCCATAGCGACCCTATACAGGGTTTCCGAGGGTGTAAATCTTTACGGGAGTAGAAAGCCTCATCTTTCTCCCGCGGAGCAGCTGGTAGTTTCGAACCGCTGACCTTAAGGTTCGCAGCCCGATTCGTAACCACTACGCTACCAGAGCTCCTTAGTCTGGTGCATAGCTTACAGAAATTATTGTTATTGTGTGTCATAGAGTTCTGACTCATAGAGACTCTGGATAGAGTTTCTGAGAGCAACTGGTGGCTTTGAATTGCCAACCTTGTGGTCAACAGTCCAGTGCTTATCCTATAGTGTCACACCTTAAAGGAAAGCAAAATTCCTGTGAGGGACATTACTCCTCTTTTGTTAGGATGCATACCATCTCAGTTGTTTTTGATCATGAAAGTTGTTGTGCTCTATAAGGCATGGTCTAAATGTGATGATCTGAATAATCAGGTCCCAATAAATGTGTTGTTATTTACAGTAGCTCCATAGAAGGTTGTTTATTTGTTGTAAGTCAGTTCTGACTTAGAGTGACTCTATGCACAACTGAATAAAACACTGCCCAGTCCAGCACCATCCTCACAGTTATTGTTATGATTAAGCCCACTGCTGCTGCTACTGTGCCAGGCAATCTCACTGGGGGGGTCTTCCTGTATTTCACTGACCCTCCACTTTACAAAGCATGATAGCCTTCTCCAGGAACAGGTGCATCCTGATAACATGTAAAAGATGAAATTTTGTCATCCTGATTTGTAAGGCACATTCTGGATGCACTTCTTCTGAGATATTTGGTCATTCTTCTGAAAGTCATGGCGCTTTGGAAATTCTTTTCCAACACCATAACTCAAATGCATTGTTTCTTCTATGTCGGGGACAGGCCTTAACACAAGTGTTTGGTTCACGAGGAGGGGATATCTGGAGGTGGTAGGGATAGCAAAAGAATACACAGAAAGACAAAAGGAGGGGGGACAAAGACGGACCCCGAAACCAGGGTGGATGCATCACCGGTGGGCAGACTTGGGACTACAGGCATCGTGGCCTCTGCAGGCAGCAACTCACTGCCTTGCAAACTGTACTGCATGCCCTCCAACCTGTAATGCACACCTGGGCTGGCCTACGTCTCTGTTTTATTTAGGGGAGGAGCTTCACACCAAGCTGGGAAGGACTAAGACAAGGTACAGTTGACATCAGTAATTTTCCAGACATTCAGGTAACTTTACATCGTACTTCGCTGGTTCGAATCCCGGGCCCGCAACTTGGTTTCTCAGGCTCGATTAACGTATCCATAGCCCCTGAGCTCATTTGGGGGAAGGACCAAAGGATTGGGAGGAGTCCTGCTGCTTTGGCTTCCTGAGCCAGGTTTTCAAGAACTTGGCTGAATAACCAGCACCTGGGACAGATTTAGGGACGTTGGCTTTTTTGTCTATAGAACAAAGAACTGGGAAGTAGCTAAGTTATTTTCAGTTAATCCTTTGGAGAAAGGCTTGCCCTTGCAACCTTTACAATCTCGGCTTTAGGAAAATATTACATTTATCTGTGGATAATAATGTTTGGAGTTAATAAAACATAACTGAACACTAAGATGAAAAACAATTTGTTATGGCCAGAATCTTTTCCTCAGAGCCTGTGGCCTGCATTGTCTGCAATACTCGGGCCCAGTGGGCCTCAAACTTCTGACCAGCTTTACACGGTCTGCAACACTTCTACAATCTTCCTTACTCATTGTCCAACTTTCCTCAAGTAAGGAACAACTTAGTCCTCAAACTGATGACTTTGGTCTTGAACACTGTAAAGAGGCCTTGTGCAGCAGATTTGTCTAATGATCTCGTAGTGTTGTTGTTGTTGTTGTGAAGTGCCGTCGAGTCGGTTCCGACCCATAGCGACCCTGTACAGGGTTTCCAAGGGTGTAAATCTTTACGGGAGTAGAAAGCCTCATCTTTCTCCCGCGGAGCGGCTGGTAGTTTCGAACTGTTGACCTTAAGGTTCTCAGCCCGATTCGTAACCACTACGCTACCAGAGCTCCTTAATGATCTCGTAGTGTAGTGGTTATGAATTGGGCTGTGAACTGCAAGGTCAGCAGTTTGAAACTACCAGCTGTTCTATGGGAGAAAGATGAGGCTTTCTGCTCCCAGGATGATTTACAGCCTCAGAAACCCTGTACAGGGTTGCTATGAGTCAGAACCGACTCCATGACACATAACCACCACCACCATATGTCATTAGATTTCTTGACTACAACTTCCATGAGTGTTGATTGTGGATCCAAGTAAAACGAAGTTTTTATTTGGTAGTGCTATCAGGCCTGTTTTAAAAATTAGGAGATTAAAGTTCAAACATATTAAGTACATTTTGCACCAGGAGATAGGCTGTGATGTTTCCAACTTGATCTCAAGTATTTCTGAAATCGCAAAGTATAATCACATGCATGCATGCATAAGCTGGACAGTGAATAAGGAAGACCATAGAAGAACTGATGCCTTTGAGTTGTGGTGTTGGTGGAGATATTGAAAATGCCATGGACTGCCAAAAGAACCAATAGATCCTTTTTGGAAGCAGTGCAGCCAGAGTGCTCCTTAGAGGCCAAGATGACCAAACTTTGTCACTCATACTTTGGACATATTGTCAGGAGGGACCAGTTGCTGAAGAAGGATATCATGTTTGGTAATGTGGAGGGACAGAGAAAAAGAGGAAGACCCCCAGCGAGATGGATTGGGCAAGTGGCAGCATCGAAGGACTCAAGCGTGGCAACAGTAGTGAGGTTGGCCCTGGATCAGGCAGTGTTTCATTCTGCTGTGCATAAGGTCGCTATGGGTCAATACCGACTCTAATGGCACCTAACAACAACAACAACAAAGTATAATCTAACCAATACCCCACTTCACGTCTTACACAAGACAGACAGGAATCAGCCAGAAGGCTTCATTAGAACTCAGTTCATTTTCTCATCAATGTGACTTAAAATCCACTGCCATCAAGTTGATTCCAACTCATAGTGATTGAATAGGCCAGAGTAGAACACCTCCAAAAGGTTTCTGAGACAGTAAATCTTTACACATGCAGACATCCTTGTCTTTATCCCATGTAGCAACTGGTGGTTTTAAACCACAAACCTTGCAGTTCGAAACTTAATGCTTAACCCACTTAATGCTTAACTTTTTCGAAGTTACTTTGGATACTTAAATCCTGATTTGGTATTTCTTATGTCATATAACCTAGTCTAACCTTACTAATGCCTTTTGATTCCACAGACATATACAATTCATTCTTCCCGTTAAGCCGAATTCTTCAATTCTTATCTCCTTGTAGCTTGTTTTTCTGTACAGAAAGTGTGCTAAGAACAGAAATCAAACCAAATGCCCTAGTATTCTAGTTTGTGGAATAGTCCCACTTAAGTACTTACAATAGATCATTGTTGATCATGATAGGAGCCCTGGTAACATAGTAGGTTATAAATTGGGCTGCAAACTGCAAGATTAGCAGTTTGAATCTGCCAGTTGCTCCACAGAAGAAAGATGAGGCTTTCTTCTCCTGGAAAGATTTATAGTCTTGGAACGACAGGGTCACTATGAGGCAGAATCGACTCCACAGTACACAACCACCACCACTACCATATATCTTGGTGGCAAACACTTCATTATTTGTAAAGAAAAAAACCAAAAAAAGAGGAAGTAGGAATGTGGTCTGCTGAGGAGAAACAGAAAAACAAGCAAAGAAAACTGCACTTTTGAACAACACTTTGTCTGGAACCAACTTTACTATCTTTGGACTTGGGACCTTTGGCTATTACTCAAGCTTTCTGAACCTCAGTGACATAGTCCTTTGTTTATCTGTAAAATAAGGTTAGAACATTCTTTTTTTTTTTTTTTTAAGTTTTCATTGTGAATTAATTGAGTGATGGCTTACAGGGGGCAAGATCTGTTTTATACTCATCCTATCATATTTCATTTCATTGCAATGATTGCAATCCCCTCCATGCATCATCAGTCAACAATATTTGCTTCTATTCCCTCTTTTTTTTTTCAATGTACACAGAAACACTCAGGAATATATAAGCATTTAAACAACCAAAGGGCACATTTAGCTAGGCTGCCTCCTGGCCACCAGCACGCAGTCTTTCCAAGATGAAGACTCTAAACTCTTTTCAAGAGTCGAGTCCTCAGTTGCTCTATCTCTCCATGTCATCCTCTCTTCCTCCATCTCTGGGGTAGCTTCTTCTCTGTATAGGATCCTAGATTCCACTCATGCTCTTCTCCCTTGATGATCCTAGGGTCCCCTGTTCCGGGAATATAAGATTATCTATTCCCTCTTGCTTGCTGAAAGTGAAGAGGACTTGAAACATTTACTTATGAAGATCAAAGAGCACAGCCTTCTATATGGGTTACATCTCAATGTCAAGAAAACAAAAATCCTCACCACTGGAC
>NW_006408587.1:16285385-16288038 GCF_000296735.1 Chrysochloris asiatica
AAGGAGCACTCTGGCTGCACTTCTTCCAAAACAGATCTATTGGCTCTTTTGGCAGTCCATGGCACTTTCAGTATTCTCCTCCAACACCACAACTCAAAGACATCAATTCTTCTACAATCTTCCTTATTCACTGTCCAGCTTTCACATCCATATGAGACTTTTGAAAATACCATGGCCTGGGTCAGACGCACCTTAGTCCTTAAGCTGGCATCCTCTAGTGGAGTTCTAATCATCCAGCCATCTAAGCTGGGGCAAATGGGTACTGTCTGCAAGTTTGGTTGTTCTTGTGCATCTCCCCTCACTTTGAAGTCAGCCCATATCTTCATTGCTGACTTTCCCCCACTTCCACTCACCAGTAGACCAACGTGGTCACCAGCAAACTTACATGCTTGCTCATGTGTTCCCACTTGAGTTTTACTCTTGTAGGGGGTGGTTTTCCTGAAGGGACTTGATTACTTATCTTGATGGCTCCCTGGTGAACAACTTATAGCCATTTTTGTTTTTGACTTTTCCTGCTGGTCTTTCTTTCAAGAAGTATCTTCTGTTCCTCCAGCTGTTCCAGGCTGGTCTGCTTGTCATTTCAAGTGGGAATGTCCCACCTCAGAAGTTTCTGGATGGGGCTCAGAATTCAACCTAAGGTCCTATACACTACAAAGACTCTGCAGGAAGCCTATTTCACTAGGCAAAGAACATTCTTCTTTATATTAAACCAAAAACCAGTTGTCTTGGATTCGATTCCAAATCATGGCAACCTCATGTGCTACAAATTAGAACTGTACTCAGTAGGGTCCTCAAGAGTGAGCTCTTAGGGGATCAAGCCACCTGGTTTGTTTTAAAGTTGTCTCTGGGTGGGTTTGAACAACCAAACTTTCAGTTAGTAGCTGAGTACTTAAATGTTTGCACTACCCAGGGAGTCCTTTCATTATATAAGGGAGACTGAATGAAAAAAATAAGTTCAAATCTAGATAGTTGTGTTGGTCTCCAGTATGTCTTTGCCTCTTCTATTCTTTCTACTTCCCCTATTCTAATTTGCATTTACCCTGCATGAAAAGAGTGAATCTGTTGTGATCCATTGAAATGCTTCTGATTTCTTCTCTCTGTGAAGAGATGAAACAGCAGCCATGATGTAAAGGATCAAGAAATTTGATTGATTTGGGAATATTTTTCTCCTAGGATAGGCTATCTCAGAAGAAACTGTTAGTGTAATATTGAAACTGAATTTCACCCTAAGTCAGAAACCATTAGTCTAGCATGCTTCCTCCCCCTTGTGCCCCATCTCCACTTTTACTTATTTACTGAAAAGAAAACAGAAAGAGTCTCTTGTATTTTTGCAACCAAACAGAGTCATGACAAATGCTACTGAGTTAAAAAGTTCCCAGTATTATCACACCATGCTGGGCATAACAAATTCGAACTAGGAGAGTATTATCACTTAAGAGCTGGAAATCAGATTCAGTTAGGATACTTCAATGTCTCTGGTCACTCTGTGACACTTTTTAGGAGGTCTGAAACATGATAATAAATTGGACAGCCCACCACTAACAAATTGCTAGGATCTAAAATCCATCTAGTGGAAGATGTGGTACTTTCCAAACCTGGTTTGGAACACCATTTCAGTGAAAGAAGTACTTTGTTTGGACTTTGATTCATGATTAAGATAAAAGCATTCAATTCCTGTGGGACCTTCTTAGATGATTAACTGATTTGAATTTGAGACATCAGAACCTCACAAAATGGAACACTTTTATCTGAGAGTACTCATAAACTATGAGGAGAATTTCTGGATTATCTCATGGATTTGACTTCTTGGATGCCATAGTTATTTCATATTTCTTGAAATAAGCCTGCCATTCACCCATTTTGGTACCAAAGACTTGAAGATCAACCATTCTGACCCTTAGATGCAGTTTGCAATTGTTGTTGTTGTTAGGTGCCATCGAATCGGTACCGGCTCATAGCAATCCTATGCACAAAAAAGAACAAAACACTGCCTGGTCCTGGGTAAACCTCACAATTGTTGCCACGTTTGAGCCCATTGATAATGTCATTTTGCCAATTCATCTCACTGGGGGTCTTCCTTTCTTTATCTGACCCTCCACCTTAGCAAACATGATAGCCTCTCCAGTGACTGACAATATGTCTGAGTTATGAGAGATGAAGTTTGGCCATCTTGGCATCCAAGGAGCACTCTGGCTGAACTTCTTCCCAAACGGTTCTTTTGGCAATCCATGGTATTTCAATATTCTCCTTCAACACCAAAACTCAAAAGCATCAATTCTTCTATGGTCTTCCTTATTCGCTGTCCAGCTTCCGCATGCATATGAGGTTAGTGAAAATACCATGGCCTGGATCAGGCGCACCTCAGTCCTCAAGCTGTCATCTTTGCTCTTCAACACTTTAGAAAGGTCTTGTGCACCAGATTGCTTACTGCAGTACATTGTTTGATTTCTTGATTGCTGTTTCTATGAGTGTTGATAGTTGATCCAAGAAGAATGAAGTCCTTGACAACTTCAATCTTTTCTCTGTTGATAAGAATGTTGTTTACTGGTCCAGTGGTGAGGATTTTTATTTTCTTGACATTGAGATGCAATCCATACTGAAGTTTGGAGTACAAACAGTCAAATTCTGTGTTTTAAATAATAGACAGTGAATC
>NW_006408587.1:16288598-16291679 GCF_000296735.1 Chrysochloris asiatica
CCTTCTCCAGTGACTGGTCCCTGATAACAATAGGTCCTAAGTATGAGAGACAAAGTTTGGCCATCTTGGCCTCCAAGGAGCACTCTGGCTGAACTTCTTCCAACACAGATCTATTGGTTCTTTTGGGAGCCCATGGCGCTTTCAATATTCTCCTCCAACACCATAACTCAAAAACATCAATTCTTCTACAGTCTTCCTTCTTCACTGTCCAGCTTTCGCATGCATATATGTCTATAATATTTAGTTGTCTATCTCAGTTTTATCTGTCAGACTAATCATAATTATAACTATCTCATATCTCATAGGGACTTGTGTGTATCATAACTAGTTGTCATCTAATCAATTCCGGTTAATGGAGACTCCATGTACATCAGAGAAGAACTATACTCTGTAAGGCTTCCAATGACTAATTTTCAGAAATAAATTGCCAGGCCATTCTTCCAAAGCACCTCTAAGTGAACTTGAACCTCAAGCCTTTCAGTTAACAGCCAAGTGCATTAACCATTTATACCCCTGGAGGACTCCCTCATGTGCTTTAATTTAATTCAGGTTCATCTTTAGGAGAATGTCGGAAACATGGTCAGCACTTGCAAATGTTAGCCTGGATTTTTTTTATGCCAGTAGCTAGAATACTTCTTTTGAAAGAACAAATATTTAGACATCAGTGTACCGGGTGTTTCAGTTATTGTTATTTCAACTTATAAGCTCAATCATAGCCTCTATTTCCTTCACTTACACTCCATTTTAAGTTTAGAAAGGATTTGGTGTTTCAAAATAAGCATCAACTTTGATTAATTCAGAGAAAAAGAACTATGCTTGAGTTAAACATAATAATTCAAGTCAGAGGTTTCAGATGGCACTCATAGGGAGTAACAGAAATTTTTATACCAACATTTTTTTAATGTATCATTTTCCTTACTAAATAACATTAGTGCATTGCCGTATATTTAAATAAGTGCAAGGGGAAGATGAAGCCAAGATGATTAACATAAGAATTGCTCATTATTTTCACTAAAACTGTATCTTCTAGAATTTCTGCAAACATAGACTAATGAGATTCGTTTCTTTCTGGAAATATAAAAAATCTACCTATGTAGATTGAATGAGTTTGTAATGGTTTGTCATTGTTAGGTGCCATCAATCCATTCTGACTCATAGTTAACTTATTCACAACAGAATGAAACACTGCCGGGTCTTGCACTATTATTACAGCTGATGTTAAGCTTAAGCCACTGCACCGATCCATCTCATTGGCTCTCCACTTTGCCAAGCATGATGTCCTTGTCCAAGGACTGGTCCCTCCTGATAACATGTCTGAAGTAGGGTAGATGAAATCTCACAATCCTGGCTTTTAAGGAGCATTCTGGCTGAACTTCTTCCAACACAGATTTGTTTGTTCTTCAGGCAGTCCATGGTACTCACAATACTTGGAGGAGCATTTTGGCTGACCCTCCATCTCTCCTGATAACATGTCCAAAGTATGAGAAATTAAGTCTTGCAATCCTGGCTTTCATTCTTGCTGAACTTCTTCCAGCACAGATTGGTTTGTTCTTCGGGCTGTCCATGGTACTTTCAATATTCTCTTCCAACACCATAACTCAAAATACATCACTTCTTCAACAGTCTTCCTTATTCACTATCCAACTTTCACATGTTTATGAGGCTAATTAAATAGCACAGATTGGGTCAGACATACCTTACTCCTCAAACTGACAGCTTTACTCTTAAAAGAATAAAGAGGTCTTGTGCAGCAGATTTGCCTAATGCAATATGGCATTTGATTTCTTGATTACTATTTCCATGCGCGTTGATGGTTGATCTGTGCAAAACGAAATCTTTGACAATGTCAATCTTTTCTCCATTTATATGGATGTTGTTTATTAGCCCAGCGGTGAGGATTTTTGTTTCCTTTGCTTTGAGATGCATCCCATCCTGAAGGCTGTGGTTTTTGATTTTCATCAGTAAGTATTTTAAGTCTTCTTTGCTTTCAGCATGCAATGTTGTATCATCTGCATATCACAGGTTATTGGTGAGTTTTCCTCCAATCCTGATGCCATTTTCTTTTTTGTATAATCCAGCTTCTTGAGTTATTTGCTCAGCATACAAATTGATTAAGTAGGGTGAAAGAATTCAACTCTGGAACACACATTTCCTGATTTAAAACCATTCAGTAGCCCCTTGCTCTGTTCAAACAACTTGATCTATGTACAGATTCCTCAGGAGCAAAATTAAGTGTTCTGGAATACTCTTTCTTTGCAATGGGATGGTTTGTAAGCAACCAAAAACCTATTCACACACTTGGAAATATTTAAAGTATTTAACCCTCAGGATGGTAAAGTTTTTCTGTAAAGACTTAAAAGTGCCTCCTGAAACTCACATCTGCACTATCTGCTCACAATCAAACTTGGGTTGTGTGGCTTATATGTTAGCAGGAGGGACCAGTCCCTAGAGAAGGACCTCATGTTTTTGTTGTTTTTATGTGCCATTGAGTTGTTATCAACTCATAGTGACCCCATGGACAACAGAACAAAACACTGCCTAGTCTTGGGCCGACCTCACAATTGTTGTCATGCTTGAGCCCATTGATGGTGCAACTTTGCCAATCTATCTCATTGGGAGTCTTCCTCTTTTTCTCTGACCCTCCACCTTACCAAACATGAGATCCTTCTCCAGTGACTGGTCCCTCCTGACAATATGTCTGAAGTATGAGAGACGAAGGTTGACCATCCTGGCCTCCAAGGAGCACTCTGACTGCACTTCTTCCAACACAGATCTGTTTGTTCTTTTGGCAGTCTATGGTACTTTCAATATTCTCTTCCAACACCATAACTCAAATGCATCAATTCTTCTATGATCTTCCTTATTTACTGTCCAATTTTCGCATGCATATGAGGTTATTGAAAATACCATGGCCTGGGTCAGGCGCACCTTAGTCCTCAAGCTGACATCTTTGCACTTCAACACTTTAAAAAGGTCTTGTGCAGCAGGTTTGACCAATACAATATGTCACTTGATTTATTGACTGCTGCTTCCATGAGTATTGATGGTTGATCCAATAATAAAGTCCTTGACAACTTCAAT
>NW_006408587.1:16294664-16296235 GCF_000296735.1 Chrysochloris asiatica
CATCTGAAACCTTTCCACCATAGGTGACCCTGCTGGTTATTTAAAACACCGGTGGCATAGCCCTCAGAATCACAGCAACTCAGACCACCACAGCACAACAGATAGACGAGTGGTAAACCAGAGTTTAGTGGTTTTCAAATAAACTCCTACTGGCAGTTACCTTCATGCATAACTGATCAAAACGTTTCCCTGTTCTCCACTTTCACCCTCATTGGTCTTTTTTACCCATTGCTGCCGTCACAGTATCAGTCCCTGGCCTGAGGGTCTCCAATACTTTTCACTAATCCACTACATTGCCAATCCTGATGTCTTTTCCAGTGACTCATGTTCAGGTATGGACAACCTACCTACAAGAGTGTGGATGGACTCAAGTGAGGGGTGATGAGTGGGGATGCATTCTTCAAGAGAAGGAATTTTGACAAGAAATATCATAAATGGCTAGTATGAGAAAATGTATTCAATAATTATGATTTTGAGTAGTGTAAAATCCTTCTGCATATTTGGGAAGGCCCATCAGTCCACTTCCATATATGTCTGTTCATCATATGGACCACTAAAACACAGGTGAGTCATAGGAGATTGCGTAATCAGAGTCTCTCACATCCAGAGAGCCACTGACTAATCACAGTGAATGATTTCTTGCTCTGGGTATGGCAAGTGGCACAAATTATGCAATGAGATCCTGCTGCTTCTAAAACTGTAATGTGCTCATCATGACCAGGCTTAGAGGACCTCAAGTTTTTTGAGTTAATGTTAAGTTTGATGCACTAATGATAGGATAGAAAAGTAGTACTTGAATCTTAATTCAATGGTTGCCAATTGAAAAAGGCATCAGTGAGCATCAATGTTATGGTTGGTTGGTTGGTTGGTATGTGCCATGAAGACGTTTCCAACTCATAGTGACCCTGTATAGTGTTTCCGAGATCATAAATTTTAAAGGAGCAGAGAGCCTCATCTTTTTCTCACAGAACAGCTTATAGTTTTGATCTGTTGACCATGAGGTTAGCAGGCCAACTTGTAGTCACTACACTACCAGAGCTCCTGATAGATGTTATAGAAGTTAACAATAATCGCAGTTACTACAGATATATTCCAGGAGAATGGAGAAAGAAATTTCAAGAGTATTAAAATATTAGTTGCTAAGACTTTTCAAAATTTCTTTGCCAAGATGTAGTAGCCTTCATCAAAGGACTGTACCAATTGAGTGGAGAGACAGGGATTAATATCTGGAATATATAAAGAATTTCTAGAACTTAACAATAAAAAATTTTTAAAAACTCAGTAAAAAAGGGGCGCAGGATATGAGAAGATATTTTATCAAGAAGATATACAAAGAGCCAACAAGCATATGTAGCACATAAAAAGACAAGAAACATCATTAAACATTGTTGTTCTTGTTATTAAGTGCTGTTGAGTTGGTTCCGACCCATAGTGACCCTATATAGGTCCTTATTCAACCTGTATGCTGAGCAAATAATACGAGAAGCTGGGTTCTATGAAGAAAAACGTGGCATCAGGATTGGAGGAAGACTTATTAACAACCTGCGATATGCAGATGATAAAACCTTGCT
>NW_006408587.1:16297325-16313852 GCF_000296735.1 Chrysochloris asiatica
GCGTCAAGTGTGGCAGCGGTAGTGAGGTTGGCCCAGGATCGGACATTGTTTTGTTCTGCTGTGCATGGGGTCGCTATGAGTCGGTTCCATCTCGATGGCACCTGACAACAACAACAACAACAAGGAGCAGCTGGTGAGCTTGAATCACTGACTTTGAGGATGAAACCAACTTTGCTGCCCAGCACATTAGCCCACTGCACAACACCATGACTCCATCATTAAACATTAGGAAAATGTAATTTAAAACCATAACACGATGCTGTTTCACCTTCCACTAGGCTAGCTTTTATCAGAAAAACTTAAAACTACAAATTCCAGTGAGCATGTGGACAAATTAGAACCCTCATACAATGTTGGGAGGGGTTGTAAGAAGATGCAGCAGCTGTAGAATAGAGTTTGACAGTCTTTCCTCCAAGAGTTGAAGCACAGTAGCTCTGTGGGGTAAGCACTGGACTGAGGACCACAAGGTTTGAGCCCACCATCCATCTCCTCTGAGGGAGAAGGATGAGGCATTTTACTTCTGCAAAGATTCACAGTCTCAGAAACCTTATACAGGGTTGCTATTAATCAGAAGCAACTTGTTGGCCCTTTACAACAGTCTCAAAAAGTTAAACATAGAATTACCATTGTTGTTTTTATTGTCAAGTGTCATCAAGTCAGTTCTGACTCATAGTGACCCTATATAGGGTTTTTGAGGAGTGGCTGGTGAGATTAAATTGCCGACCTTGCAATGAGCAGTCAAATGCTTATACTACAGCACTATACCAGGACTCCATATGATCTAGCAACTACAGTCCTAGGTATGTACCCAAAATATTTAAAAGCAGGATTCCACTCCTAGGTATGTACCCAAATGCCTTAAAACAGATATTTGTGCAGCAGTCTTCATTGCAGTATCATAATAGCCAAAAGGTACAAACAACCCATGTGTCTATCAGTAGATGAGTGGATAAACAACATATGGCATATTCATAAAGTAGAATAGCATCCAATTATAAAGAAAAATGGAATTATAATACAAGTTATAACATGCATGAATCATGAAAATATCATTGCTGTTTTTGTTGCTGTTAAATGCCATCGAGTCGATTACAACTCATAGTGCCCCTATACAGGGTTTCCAATGAGAAACTGGTGGGCTTGAACTGCTTACGTTGTGATTCACAGTACAGTACTTATCCTACAGCGCCACACCAGGAAACTATTAGGCTGAGTGAAATAAGTCAAACTGAAAAAGACAAATATTGTATGATCTCATTTATATGAAATATCTAGAATCTGCAAATGCAATGAAACCAAAGTGACTCCCAGGATTGGGTAAGAGGGGAAAGGGGAATCTATTGCTTAAGAACCATTGAGTCTGTTGTCATCTGACTCAAGCCATGGTATTTTTAATCACCTCATATGTATTTGAAAGTGGGAGGATGAAGAAGGAAGATCATAGAAAAATCGATGCATTTAAATTATTGTGTTGATGAAGACTTTTGAAAGCACCATAGAGTGACTGCCAGTGTGAACAAATCTATCCTGGAAAAAGTATAGCAGAATGTTCTCCTTGAAAGCAAGGATGATAAGACTTTGTCTCATATACTTCGGAAGTGCTATCAGGAGGGATCAGTCCCTGGAAAAGGACATCATGCTTAGTAAAATGGAGGATCAATGAAAACAAGAGAAAGCCCCAATGACATGGGATCACACAGTGGCTGCAGCAATAGGGTCAAACATAACAGTTGTAAGGAGGCACACGACTGGGCGGTGTTTCATTCTGTTGTGTGTAGGGTCGCTGTGAGTCAGAAAGAACTCCATGACATTTAAAAACAGAAATGATCTTACTGGAGGCAGACAAGCAGGTCTTTTTTCTCACAGAGCCACTGACTTGGTTCTACCCTCCAATCTTTCCGTTAGCAGCCGAGGATTAAACATTGTGCCACCAGAGTTCCTTTAGTCTTTGTTAAGGATGATGAAAACATTTGGTAATGGATAGTGATGAAGGTTGTGAAGCATGATAAATATAATTAATGTCACTGTGAATTGTACATGGAAAATAGTTAGAAATAGTAAATGTGTTGTTATATATATTTTTTGCTGTAATTAAAACAACAACAACGAAGTCCCTTTACCAATAACGGAGCTTCAGTTTCTTTTGGTTGTTGTTGTTAAATGCCCTCAAGTCGGTTCTGATTTATAACAACCTTGTATAGTGTTTCTGAGAAGTGGCTGGTGAGTTTGAACCAACAACCTTGAAGATCAAACTTACCTTACAGTGCACCAGGACTCCCCACCAGTTTCTTTTAGCATGATGCAAATTTGTGATGATGCAAATTTATCACCTTGCCTTTGTAGTGTTACTTGTATTAGTAATTATCATTTCTCACATTTTAAAACACAATCTCATGCATAAACCTAAAGAGCAGATTTTAAAATAGGAATGTGTGTTTGCCATGATTTCCCTTTACTTTTTACATCTGTTGTTGGCTTCCATATTTGCAATGATTATTTATGCCTATGTTTTATTATTATTATTGAAACTTATGTCAGATGTCCCCTTGATGCGTTTGCTTTTCTGAGTTTATAGGAATAGAGTTAAACAGATTTAGGATGCATCCTGCAGGAATTTGACAGTTCAGCAAAAAGATGAGATAAATATAAATAAGAGGACAGAAATAACTGTACAGATATTAATGCATAAATAAAAGATAATCTGCACCAAGAAAAAATTACAATGCAAAGATTGTGTGGTTTGTGTGCCTGGTGTGGTTCTGTGGGAGAAAACACTGGACCACAAGGTCTGTTTGAACCACAAGGTCGGTGACTCCAAGTTCCTTGGAAACCCTATACAGGGTCACTGTGAGTCAGAACTTAACAGCAACAACAATACAACTTAAACACGTGGTGTCCTTGGGTGATTCAAAAACCATGTTCAGCTACTAAGCAAAAGGTAGGAGGTTTCAGTTACTCAAAGGCAACTCAGATACAAGGTCTGATAGACTACTTGCAAAGAATCCGTCCTTATAAATCCTGTGGAGCCCTGTTGTACTCTATATACATGGGGTTGCCCTGCATTAAAGTTGACATGACAACCGTCTGGTTAGCTTAAGCCGGTGGCTTATCCCCATATGTTAATGCTAATCTCAACACCAACTATTTCTAATCTTTAGACTTATAGAATAGGTATATCTTTAAAACAATTTTAATTAGACCTTAATGTAATGGTTTTTATAATAAAGGCATGGTATTTTCTACCTTAAGACCTTTGTTGTTGATGCTATATACCATTGAGTCTATTCTGGAAGTCTGCTTCTGTATGACTGTTGTTGTTGTTGTTGTTGTTAAGTGCCGTTGAGTCATTTCTGACTCATAGTAACCCGGCAAAGGGTTTCCAAGGAGTGGCTGGTGAGTTCAAACTGACCTTGCAGTCTAGTGCATTAACCCCACAGCACCACATCAGCCAAGAAGTTCAACTCTGTCTCATGGGGTTGCTATGAGTTATAACTGACTTGACAGGACACAATAATTCAGCACCAAGTGCCCAGTGAGCTTTCTCAGATTTTCCAAGACTGAATTAGGTGTGCTTCCTCCATATTTCTACCTGCACTAATGCTCATCATGTTGTTGTTGTTGTTGTTGTATGCCATCGAATCGGTTCCAACTGATAGGGGCCCAATGTAGGGTTTCCAAAGCTTGTAAATCTTTACGGAAGCAGAAAGTCTCCTCTTCTTCCCACTGAGTAGCTGGTAGATTCAAACTGCTGATCATGTCAGGAACCCAATGTGGAATCTATCAGCCACCAAGGTTCCCTTTCTGTGAAACTCGATTATCTCTCCAAATGCAATGGACCGCAAAGTTCATTTGAACTGCAAAGTCGCCATTCAAATGCCTCTGAAACCCTATACAGGGTCACTATGTCCCGGAACTGACTCTATGGCACTAAACAACAACAACATCTTAAGATGCTTCTCATAGCCTACTTAAGATTTTGGATAGATAAAAGGGAGTAATAGGAATGATTGAAGTTGTCAAGATCTTCATTCTTCTTGGATCGACTATCAACACTCGCGGAAGCAGCAGTCAAGAGATTAGACGACGCATTGCATTGGGCAAATCTGCTGCACAGGAACTTTTTAAAGTTTTGAAGAGCAGAGATGTCAGCTTGAGGACTAAGGTGCACCTGATCCAAGCCATGGTATTTTCAATAACCTCATATGCATGCGAAAGCTGGGCAGTGAACAAGGAAGATCGTAGAAGAATCGATGCCTTTGAGTTGTAGTGTTGGAGGAGAATACTGAAAGTGCCACGGACTGTCAAAAGAACCAATAGCTCCATTTTGGAAGAAGTGCAGCCAGAGTGCCCCTTGGAGGCCAAGATGGCTAAGCTTCGTCTCTCATACTTTGGACATATTGTCCAGAGAAAACAGTCACTGGAGAAGGATGTCATGCTCGGTAAGGTAGAGGGTCAGAGAAAAAGAGGAAGACCCCCTAACGAGATGGATTAGCCAGGTGGCATCATTGATGTGTGGCAGCGGTAGTGAGGTTGGCCCAGGATCGGACATTGTTTCGTTCTCCTGTGCATGGGGTCGCTATGAGTCGGTTCCGACTCAATGGCACCTGACAACAACAACAACAATAGGAATGAAGATGGCCTTACTAACTTGATTGAAGAATTAGATTCACTACTCTAAAATCCAGTAAAGGGAGGGAAATGTAGGGGCTGATGCAATGCATCGGCCCTCCCTCTGTGGCTCTGTTCACCCAAAACTGCCCTGATAACTAACTACTTAAGTGTTTGGGATTTCGCCCTCCAGGAGAATACATTCAAAGTTGGAAGTCAGCAGGCAGGCTTCATTGAACAGCTTGGCTATTCAGAATACATGTTGAAGTCAATGGCAGCCAAGTATACCTTAGCACACCTTAATGGGATGAAGTCTCACTGAAAAGGCCAAATGAGCAAAGAGATTAGTATCCAGAGTAGAGGAGGGGGAATCTGAGGGGGATCACAGGCAGGAAAAGCTCCTAAGGTGCTCACATAAAGACCAACTAAATGAGGGATCTATTGTTTTAAACTGAAAAAAAAAAAAAAATGGAGAAGAGGAAACGCCATTAAGGAGACCTAACAGTGACCCAGGGAGATACTGAATCTGTACCCAAGGAGTGACAGTGACATTCTAGTGGGGAAAAGAAAACAAAGAGAAGGTGCCCTGTGTGTAAACTGCTTTGTTTGGAAGCCTTCCTGATACTAAGTGGGAAGAAGAGATTGAGGTACTCCAAGCAGGAAAGGATACTGGGAAATTTCCAGAACTCCTGGTATGGTGCTATAGAATCAGCATGTGACTGTAAATCAGAAGATCAACAGTTCAAACCCACCAGCTGCTCCTGGGAATCTATATACAGGGTCGTTGTGAAGTCAGGGCACTTAACAACAACAAGTCTCTATTGGCAAGATCAGTGAGGGAGATACAAGAGCTTGCAGGACCCTGAGGGCCAAGGAAAGGGGAGATCAGAAATGAGAAAAAGCAGTACAAGACATTTTATGCTTATAAAAGCATGGTGTCATTTTGAGGAATAAGGTGAGCCTGATCCAAGCCATTGTATTTTCAATTGCCTCATATGCATCTGAAAGCTTAACAATGAATAATGAAGACCAGAGAAGAACTGATGCATTTGAATTATGGTGTTAGTGAAGAATAGTGAAAGTACCACAGACTGCCAGAAGAAAGGACAATTCTGTGTTGCAAGAAGTACAGTGAGAATGCTCTTCATAAGTGAAAATAGATAGACTGGTCTCACATAGTTTGGACATGTCAAGAGGGACCAGTCCGTGGAAAAAGACATCGTGCTTGGTAAAACATGCTGTTACTGTTAAATGCTGTCAAGTCAGTTCTGACTCATAGTGACCCTGTATAGGGTTCCCAAGGAGTGACTGGTAAGTTTGAACCGATGACCTTGCCATTCAAACTGACCTTGTGGTCTAGTGCATTATCCTACAGTGCCACACCAGGACCCTGGTAAAGTATAAAGTCAGTGAAATAGAGAAAATAGATTGACTCAGTCACTGCAACAATGGGCTCAAACATAACAATGTTTGTAAGGGTGGCGTTGAACCAGACAGTTTCGCTATGACTCAGAACTGACTCAATGGCACCTAACAACAACAACAACAACAAATGCACGAGTCCTAGAAACTTAGTGTTATATTTTTGTCAAAGTAGTACATGTGAATAGTCCCAACAGTCAAAGTATATAATTAGATTTGCAAAAAAAAGAAAATAAGAGTCTGTTTTCTGTCCTTCTTTATCCTCAGTTCCTAAACAATTTGAGGACTAAGGTGCATCTGACCTAAGCCAGGGTATTTTAATAGCGTCACAAGCATAGGAAAGTTGGACAATGAATAAGGAAGACTGTAGAAGAATTGATGCATTTGAAAGATGGTGTTGGAAAAGAATATTGAAAGTACCATGGACTGCCAGAAGACCAAACAAATCTGTGTTGGAAGAAGTACAGCCAGAATGCTCCTTAGAAGCCAGGGTGGCCAGACTTCATCTCTCCTACTGCAGACATATTATTAGGAATGACCAGTCCCTGGAGAAAGACTATCCTGCTTGCTAAACTAGAAGATCAGTGAAAAAGAGGAAGACCCCCAAGGAGAAGGATTGGCACAGTGGCAACAGCAATGAGCTCAAGCTTAACAATTGTGAGGATGTGCAAGGTCAAGCAGTATTTCAATCTGTTGTGCAGAAGGTTGCTATGAGTTGATACCAACTGGATGGAACCTAACAACAGTTAATTTTCATAGTCAGCGCTTTCAACCCTTCAGCTCTTTCTCCCAACACGTATGACCTGGTTTCAATACAGGAGTCTCCGGGTGAGGCAGAGAGTCAATGTACTTAGCTGCTAATCCAGAGGCTATAGGTGAATTGAGAGGAAAACCAGGCATTCTGCTTCCAAAAATCCAGCCATTCGGTAAAAAGTCTTGGACAAAGAAGGAGAAAAAGGAAAAAGAGCAAAAATCAAAAACATAAAAAAGACCAGACTGGTCTAATAGAACCTGGTGGAACCCTTGAGACTCTGGCCCTTAGACATCTGTCAAGCCTGGAACTGAAACCACTGCCATGATCCACTTGCAGAGAAACAATAGACCTATAAAGTGAGAAACACCAGAAGCCTACTCCTCTATACAATCAACCACAGGAGACAAAGAGGGCAGCAGTTGTCCCCAAATAAAGCCCACAATGCAGGAAGGGACAAGAAGGAAGGGCAGGTAGAAACTTGGACTCCAGGGAGGAAGGGGGACGTGTGCTGTTGTACTGAGAGGATCTCAGCCAATATCCAAATAAAAATGTATGGAAATAGTTGAATGGAAAACTACAATATTTTTTAAAGTTTTAATTAAAATAAAACATAATTCTTAAAAGTATACAAACCAAAAATCCTATAGAACTCAGTTCTACTCTGACATACATGGAATTATCCCAAGTCAGAGTCAACCAGATGACAACTGATTTTTTTATTTTTGGTTTAATATCAAAATAATATCTCTGATTTACTATTTCTTAATTTTACAGGTTAGACATGATTTAATTCTCTTACTAAGGAAGACAAGGAGTCCTGGCATGGTGTTGTTGGATAAAGCACTGGAAGGCAAAATCTGTTTGAACCATAAGGTCAGCAGTTCAAACTTACCACAGGCTCCTTGAAAACCCTGTAGAGGATTGCTATGAGTGGAAACCAACTCAACTCAACAGCACTTAATAACAACAAGGAAGACAAGGATGTTGTTCGCTCAGTGTCCTTGATGCTGATTATTACTGCATCCTTAAGCCCTTTGTAATGTGAGAAATAGCTGTTGGGGTGATCCATCTTCAGAATCAAGGAAATTTGGGGGTAACAGGTTGGCATGACACAAGGGAACTCTGAGGAGAGGAAGAGACTAGTTTGACTCTTAAAATAAGAATACACCCATCAAGGAAGTAGGGGAAGTTACTAGGGATGGGGTGAAACTAACTTTAAATGAGAATGCTCCCTGTAGGAACTAGTAGGCACCATTTGGAAAAGATTGTAAACTCCAAAGTACCCAGTAAAGGGGAAATGGAGGAGGGGCTTTTTCTGAATTAGGTTAATAAAACTCTTAGTCAAATGGCTATGTGTCTGCCCTTGTGCCTGGGTTGGGCTCCCGATTTTTCAAAATTGTATAAAGAAAACTTCACTCTTACTAAAAGGAGTACAGACTGGATTATTTGAGCGAACGTTTCTCACAGTAAGAATTGTAAAACACTGCTTGATAAAGTCAAACACATCAAGTATTTTATCTGCTTTATTCCTTGAAACATCTCTAGTGGAACCCCATCCTCTAATGTAGGACAGCTTTCCCTTTCACCCTGGTCAGCTGGCCAGTAGGTATAAGAAACCTTCTCTGCTCGTTCCTTTCTCTTCTCTAATCATGATGATTTTTCAGTGGATTGATAAGCCTTTCTTCTGAGTTATCTCTCTGTGGATTCAGATCTTTAACCTTTCATGTTAACAGCCAAGAGGGTTTGGGATTGACTTACTGGCAACTGGTCTGTTTTCCTGAGGACCTCCTATTTCCCAAACCTCATGTTTTCTCATTTGTTTCATCATCTGAACTAATATCCATTGATTGAAATCTTGCACATCTGAAAAAGCTATTCCACCTTTGACTAGATTTCTAGTTTGTTTGAGAATGTCATTCCAGGCAGAAACCATTGTCCTCAGGAGTGTGAAGGCCTTTCTCTATTTTCTCTAAACTGCCATTGCTTCTGTTGGCAAGCTTGATATCATTATCATTCCAGCTCATATATGAACTGCTTCATTTTTCTACTCTGGAAGCTTTTAGAATTCTCTCGTTAGTGCTAATGCCTTGCATTTTCTTGATGAAAAACCTTGCTGTAACTTTTTTTTTTTCCTTTCCTTCTGCTGGGTATGGACTAGGCTCTTTAATTTGGAAATCTATGACTTTCAATTAAGGAAAATTATGTCATTGTTCTATGGGTCATTGAATGAAAAATGATATGTTTCAATTATATTCTATTCTTAGAAGTGACATTTTATCAATAGGCTTTATTCCATTGATGTCTTAGTTTTCTAGAGCTGCTATAACAGAAATACTACAAGGAGGTGGTTTTAAAGGACAGGTACTTATTTTCCTAAAATTCTCGAGGCTGAAAGTCCAGACAAGAGTCTCAATCATGCCAATTTCTTCTTTGTTGGTAGTTTCTTTGGCGATCCTCTCATGGCATATATCTTCCCTTTGTGTGTTCTCCCATCTCTGAGTCCATGCTACTCTTGGTATAACTGAGAAGCGATTAGATTTAGGTTCCACCCTACACTGATGTGACCTGAAATGACTGATTACATCATATTACATTATATCCACATTTTGCTTGTTTTGAAAATCAACTTCCAGTCAACTCTGAGTCACGATGACCCATGTGTGTCCAAGTAGAACTATGCCCCGGAGGGTTCTCAGTGGTTGTCTTTTCAAATGTAAATCCCCCAGGCTTTTCTATGACGTGTCTCTGGGTGACTCCAACCTCCAACCTTTTGGTTAGCAGGTGAACATTTTAACCACGGGCTGCGAACCTTAAGGTCAGCGGTTCGAAACTACCAGCCTCTCCGCGGGAGAAAGATAAGGCTTTCAAAGATTTACACCCTCGGAAACCCTGTACAGGGTCACTATGTGTCGGAACCGACTCAACGGCACTTAACAACAACAACAACATACCACCAGGAACATCCATAAGTATAGCTTTGAGGATTCCCAAACATACTTTGAAGGACATAGTTCAATCCATAGTAATTAATTCAAGGCCAGTTGGTAAATTTAGTCCCCATGCAAGTGGGAGCAGATTATATAAGATTGTGAATACCAAATGTCAGTGTCACTGGGGTCCATTGTAGAGGATGCCTACCATATCTTCCTTAAAACAATATACAAGAGTCATAAACTCTTTATAACATCTGCTCCTCATAAGAGGCAAACTATACTAGTTGGCTATCAAACAGGGTCTCAGGTCTCACACAGAGGATAAACTTAGGGTTTCCTAGAAGAACGTGGGCATTTTTGTGTGTCAGGACCAGTGGGGGGTAGATCTGATTTTCTTTTACATTTGTTGTTGTTTTTAAGTGCCGTCGAGTCAATTCCAACCCATAGCAACCCTCTTTAGGGTTTCCGAGGAGCAGCTGGTGAGCTTTAACTGCCCACCTTACAGTTTAAATGGGTTTGCAGTCTGGCACATTAACCCACAGAGCCACACCAGGTCCAACTCATAGAGACCCTGTAGAGGGTTTCTGAGGAGTGGCTGGTGAGTTTGAACCACGGATCTTGCAATACAAACCAACCTTTCAGTCCACAGCAGGACTCCATATAATACTTTTGTTATGGAGGATGAAGGATTTAACAAAGGCATGGTTAATCTTCAACATTGCATAGTATTCCATTGCAAGAATGTGTTATAGCTTGTTCATTCACTCTTCCCTTGATGAGCACTCACCTGTAAAACACCCCATAACATGAATGAAACTGGAGGACATTGTTCTAATTGAAACACATCAATCACAAAAGGACGAATAGTGTATGGACTTATAAAGAGTCAAGAAAAGGTAATCACACTAATAGAAACATTATTTGATGGTTATTAGGGTTGGGAAAGAAGGGAGGGCAAATCACAAACTACAGAATAGATGAATACTGACGTGGTTAAAGGGGAAGGCCAGAAAAACACGAAAGCATGACTAAATATAGCAAATTCTGCATAATTTTTTTACTATGGAAGAGATTTTTTTTCCCCAAATGACAACTACAATAGTTCTTTGAGAGAGGACCTTAACCCAAGAAAGGCATTAATAAGAAAAATAACTAACAGCAAATTTAAAACGAAATTTAAATGGGCTTAAGCATGGCAACAATTGTGAGGTTGGCCCAGGATCGGGCAGTGTTTCATTCTGTTGTGCATAGGGTCGCTATGAATCGGTACCAACTTGATGTCACCTAACAACAACAACAACAAATCATTCAATTAATTCAAATAAAATATGCATTTGTCTTAATAGTAAAAGTTGTTATTGTTAAGAGCCTTCAAATTGGTTCTGACTCATAGCTACACTGTACAGTTTCTAAGGCTGTAAATCTTTAGGGAACAAAAAGCCTCATCTTATTCCTACAGAGCAGCTAATGGGCTCGAACCACCAACCTTGTAGTTATCAGTCCAGTGCTTATCCTGGAGTGATAGCACTCCCAATAGTAAATGTGTGCAAGGAGAAAGATTATTTGTCCAAAATTATACAAATCATTGTTTCAAAATTTATTTTTATTTTGCCAACAAAGGCAACCATTTAAAAAGTGATTACTCAAACCTTTGTATCCTTATCCGATTTCTTAACGAAAAGCTCAAAACCCAGAGAATTACAAGTGGGTGTTTAAGGATGTTTTCATGACTCCATCACTTACAATAGGGAGAAAACTCATATCAATTATAGTACATTTAACACAGACAATCTAGTTGGTGATTTGAGTATTTCTTACTTTTGAATTGATGGTTACCACCATAGCACAAACTAGGTTTTTTTCCCTTCACAGCATTTGTTGTCTGATAAATTAATTGTTACAAATCCCCAGCCTCCAGGAACACTGCATTTGGAAGACATTCAATGGATAATTAAACAGCACTTCTTACCACCAGCCCTCTCTTGGTGTGTGTTATCAATGTGCTATTCTTTATATTAGTCTTCTCTCAAAAAAATATTGTGAGTTACTATTGATTTTTAGGCGTAATATATGAGCTATTTTCATCTCAGTCTAAGGTGAACAAAAGTGAAATTTCAGTGTGTTCGAAATTGGTTGGACATCACATGATATCTTTGCCCTCAGTGCCAACAACATTGTTCCTATCATCAAATTCCAGTCAAACTCAGATCTGCCAAAATGGACCAACCCTGAAAAAGTTATATAGTATAAGGGATGCCAAACATGCTATTAAATTAAACTTGCCTTAGATTCTGATGGGATATATCATGATTCATTAGTATATTACCAAACCAATGCTGCAATATTATTCTAAAATATATAGGGCTTAAAGAAATATGCGAAGTCACTTAAGAAGAATAAACTGTGCATGCTTCAGAAGACAGACATTTTCAGCCTCATGTTTCTATATGTAACTCTGTGCCTGACGTTGTGGTACAGACAGGAGTGGTCGACTCTACAATATGACAACATTGTAAAACACAACCCATGTGAAGGAGCTAGACAACAACAGAAGCTTGTTGATGCTCATTCCTTGCTCATGTAACTCTAATCGGTAAACAGCACGATTCATGTTCCATTACTTCTATTATCATGCCTGACACAGTATCTGAAACACAATGGTAGGTACTTAAAGATGGCTTAAGGATCCATGAGTGAATCAGTAGGTGAGTTACTAAATACATCTGTAAATGAGCTAGATGCATAACACAGAATGCTATGGAAGTTAAATGGAGGCAGACAGCCCTAAAAACTACTGAACTAAGGAAAGAATTTAAAGAAGAGATAGCATTTACCCTAAACTTAGAAAATTAGGAATATTTTGGTTGGATAGAAAGAAAATAGAGATAACATAGCTGAGTTGTTTTCCTGAGGGGTTGGCTGAACCAATACCAGACTAAATCTTCTGACATTGAATTCGGACTCATAGCGACCCTATATGACAGCATAGAACTGCTTTATAGGGTTTCTGTGCTGCAAATCTTGATGGAAACACAATGAAACATCTTATGTGAAAAGCTGGTGGGTTAGAACCATTGCTCTTTTGGGGTTGCCAACCAAATGCTTTAACCACTACAGCACCAGGACTCCTTCATCTATACAATTGTTGTTAAGTGTCGAGTCAATTCCAGTGTTTATCCTACAGTGCCAAACCATAACATCAATAGAATTGTTGTTGCTGTTTACAAGAACTGTCAAGTTGATTCCAACTCATAGCAAAGCTGTATAGGGTTTCAAGGAGCAGCTGCTGGGTTTGAACCATTGACCTTGCAGTTCAAACTGACCTTGTGGTTCAGCGCATTAGCCTGCAGTGCCACACCAGGACTCCATTCTATATAATTGTGCTGGTTGTGTGCTGTGGAGTTGGTTCTGACTCATAACGACCCGGAATAGGGTTTCTGAGGCTGTAAATCTTTACAGGGAGAGAAAGCCTTATGTTTCCCCCATGGAATGACTGTTAATTTTGAACTGCTGACCTGGAGGTTAGCAGTCTGACTCTTAATCACTATGCTACTAGAGTTGCTATTTTATATAATAGGAGTAGTAAAAGAATTTAGCTAACAGGTTGTTGTGAGGAGGAAATGCTTAAAGCAGTTCTCAGAACATCAAACCAAAGCCAAATTCACTCCGTCAAATCAATTCCGACTCACAGTGACCCTGTAGAACAGAGTCGATAACAGTTTCTGAAGCAGTTAATCTTTATGGAAGCAGAAAGCTTCATCTTTCTACTCTGGAGTGGCTGGTGGATTTGAACCAACAAACTTATGGCTAACAACCCAATGCTTAACCCACTAAGCCAACAGGTCTCCTACTTATCACATTGTTGCTGTTGTTAAGAGCTATTGAGTTGGTTCCCACTCATAGAGACCCTGTATAGGGTTTCCAAGGAGCTGTTGATAAGTTTGAACAGCTGACTTTGTAGTTCAAACTAACAATGGTGCCACACTATTGTTGTTGTTGTTGTTGTTCTTGTTAGGTGCCATTGAGTCAGTACCGACCCATAACGACCTTATGCACAGCAGAACAAAACACTGCCCGATCCTGGGCCAACCTCACTACTATTGCCACTCTTGAGTCCATTGATGCTGCCACTTTGTCAAGCCATCTCATTGGGGGTCTTCCTCCTTTTCTCTGATCCTCCACCTTACCAAACATGATATCCTTCTCCAGTGACTGGTACCTCCTGACAATATGTCTGAAGCATAAGAGACAAAGTTTGGCCATCTTGGCCTCCAAGAAGCACTCTGACTGCACTTCTTCCAAAATGGATCTATTGGCTCTTTTGGCAGCCCATTGCACTTTCAAAATTCTCCTCCAATACCAGAACTCAAAAGTATCAATTCTCCTGTGGTCTTCCTTATTCACTGTCCAGCTTTCACATCCATATAAGGTTATTGAAAATACCACGGCTTTGGTCAGGTGCACCTTAGTCCTCAAGCTGACATCTTTGCTCTTCAACACTTTACAAAGGTCTTGTGCAGCCGATTTGCCTAAGGCAATACATCATTTGATCTGTTGACTGCTGTTTCTGTGAGCGTTGATAGTTGATTCAAGAAGAATGAAGTCTTTGACAACTTCAGTCTTTTCTCCGTTGATAAGAATGTTGTTTATTGGTCCAGTGGTGAAGATAATAAGTGATAGCTAATTTTGGCAAAGATGGCTAAAATTAAATTCCCTGGGTAACACTCTAACTGAAAGTTTGGAAATTTGAGTCTATCCAGACATGCCTTGAAGAAAGACCTGTTGATCCACTTCTTAAAGATCAGTTACTAAAAACTCTATAGAGCAAACTACTCTGACACATGTGAAATCACCATTGGTGGGAGAAGACTGGGCAACAAGTGATTCCTCCATTGTTGAGAGCTGAGATTGAAAAGAGGCTTTCAGGAATAGACAACATTTATCAGTCTTTCTGCATCTATGAGAAGTCAGGAGTAGTTATCACTCATTGACTGTGAGCAGGAATGCCCGGACCATTTTCAGGAAGGGCACTTGTAATGCAGATGTGATTTCTCTAAGCTCCCTTTTATTTCTCCTCTTCCCATTTTGTGAAATCAGTCCTACAACCAAAAATGGAATTAGATCCAGATTAATGGACCATTGACCAGAATTAGTATTAACACATCCTGCCATTATAATTAGGGGAACTTTCCTGCATTTTCATCAGGATTACCTTTAATAGGGAACAACCAATGGACATGCCAATGATGAAACTTATGTATCTTTTGGATTTGTTTTCTTACTGAATGAGATGGGGGGAAGGGGAGTACAGTATTTATTAGTGTGCCAGAAAAAAAATCTTGATGTCAATACAACAAAAGAAACACATTCAGTGATAACATCAAAACAGCTGGCAATATTTCGCATGAGCGAGAGGTTTGCTTAGAAAAGATGATAATGTTATTAAAATTTAAATTTGCCGTAAAAGAAACACCTTACTTTGAATATCCTCCAAGAATGCTTATCATATTGCCAAGGAACAGACATCTCTATCTGAGCAGCAAGAGTCTAGAGAAGCCATATGACCAAGAAATGAACAAATTGAAAAATGAAGAAGTGCTTCTATCAGCATAATCCTCTCCAAAGTTGCTCGGAGTTCTACTGTGATGCTGTGAATCTACCTGATGGGGCTTTTCTCTCCAAAATCTTCTTAACTTCCCCCAAATGAATGGATGACACCAAGCAAATAGGGTATGCTGCTGTTTTTAAGCTATCAAGTTGGTTCTGACCCCCCAGTGACCCTGTATAGGATTTCTGAGGAGCAGCTGGTGAGCTTGAACCTCCAAACTTGTGGTTCAAATGGACTTTGCAATCCATTGCAGTAATCCACAGTGCTACACCAGGACTCTAAAACTGTGATTGGTTAGGTTTGCCATCTTACTAGGTTTAAATGAAGCCATCTCTGAAGTAGAAACAGACAATCCCAGGACCATTAAGAAAGAACATCCATGAGCTCAGAGTGAGATTCCTACGTGGAAAATCAGCAGCAGAGCAGCAGAATGAAGAGACAGAGCAAGTGCCGGTTTCCCGGCCCGTGTACTGAATACAGCTGAATACCAATGGGCTGGAGGTTGGCTCATAGAAGGCATCATTTGGGCATTTACAAACACACCAAAGGAACTTTGTAACATTTGCCCAGGAAGGACAGAGGTTGAGGGGCCACATGACTGAGAGGCCAAAGATTAGATAAGGCATGCCTACAATATGGAGAGAAGAGGCATTCCTGACTGGAAAACTGTCTTGTTGTTAAGTGCTGTGGATTTGGTCATAGTGACCCTGTATAGGGTTTCCAAGGAGTGGCTGGTGAGCTTGAAATACCAACCTTGAGGTTCAAACTGACCTTGCAGCTCAACACATTATCCCACAGTGCCACACCAAGACTCTGACTGGAAAACAACTGCATCCTAAGTTATTTCTGATCCAGAATTGTACCGTGTTCACTTCCCTAATAAAGCCCATAATCATGACTGTGCTCTACGAGTTCTATGTAGTGACTGCAGTACTTTACTGAAGCCATTGCATTTACAAACAGGCTAAAGGAGCTTTGTAACATTAGCTCATGCAGGTCAGAGGCTGAGGAATAACATGACTGAGAGGTCAAAGACAAGAGTCAGGCAAGCCAGCAGTATGGCAAACAAGAGGCATTCCTGACTCTAAAACTACTGCATCCTAAATTATTTCTGATCCTGAATTGTACTCTGCTCATTTCTCTAATAAAGCCCATAATCATGAACATGGTCTATGAGTTCTATGTGGTCACGGCACATGTGA
>NW_006408587.1:16334267-16347166 GCF_000296735.1 Chrysochloris asiatica
AACAACAAGGTGGAGGATCAGAGAAGAAGAGGAAGACTCTGAGCGAGATGGATTGGCCAAGTGGCAGCATCTATGGACTCAAGCATGGCAACCGTAGTGAGGCTGGCCCAGTATCAGGCAGTGTTTCATTCTGCTGTGCATAAGGTCTCTATGAGTCGGTACCCACTCGATGGCTATTAACAAAACAACAGATATTGCAGCTGTCATTCATGTAAATATTTTGTTTTTCTACTCTAATGAAGAAGGACTTTATGTCCTGAGGTTTCCTTGCTTGGTCCTGAAATCACGGACAACCCACAATACTAGAAACGTGGTCTAGCGCTTTGATAACGAACACTGTCATAGGAGCTAGGTTTGAAATCACAACATTTTCAAAAAGTTTAGTTAGGAAAGGACGCAGACTACCGAGATGTTTTCTGCATGGATGTTTCCTGGCACATAAAGGAATTGATTGAAATGTGGTCTGATGTTGCGTTATTTATTAATTTTTTTTAATGAGAAAAGTAAATCATCTTCTCAGAAGAGTCTGATTGGCTGTAATTCACATATATCTTGACTCATTTGGCTGCTTTTTGAGCATTTAAGAATGGGGTGAATCATTTATTTGGAACTTCTGTACTCATCACTGTGCATGCTGCTAGACAATTGTGAATTCCATTGACCAATTTGTCACATTGGAAGAAGAGATTAGAGTCAGAAATTTGTGAAAATTTTGCAATGCAAAAGGAAGCATTTCAGCAGACTGAAGTCAAAAGAATGATAGTCTAGTGAATTTTTCAAAAGTCTGTAGACACTCAGAAATACTACAAAAGTTTTCTGAAAATTGCTTCTGCTAAGGTGAAAAAGGGGCACCTAATTCTTTTCTTGCAAACATACATAGCAACCATGATGAAACTTGTGGAAGAGATACCTTCATTGATTTGAGGACAAAGAGAATGAAATTATTAATTCAACTCCAAAAGAAAGAATCTTGGAAATATCTGATATTTTATGAAATAAACAATCCTCACTTAACAAAGTGTATAATGAGAATGAATATTCAATTTGCCTTTCATATTGTAAATCAGGGTTTTCAGCACCTATTTCAAGAAAAATAAAAGTAAAAATTGGATAGATATCAAAGATGGTCTGTACATTGCCATTTCAACAAGTACCCTAGGCTCTTAAAATCAAACAAAACAAAACCGATAGTGCAATTAGCTTGCTTTCAATTTTTTATTTCAGAAAGCAGGGATAATTTGTGTAAGAAAAAAACAACAACAAGAAGAGTAATAGAGAATTTTATTATTAACATATTATTTCTTTTCTTTATTGTGACATAAATTCCTATTGAATTACTTTCATTGTGTTCTAGGAGCACAACCAAGCCCTAATCAAACTGGTGACAAGTGTCTAGCTAGATTCAGAGGTAACACAGCCCAGTTAATATGGTTTCTGTGTGCCTGCTACCTACTCCCTTTAGAATGAGGCGGACTATTGCAGTTATCCTATCCCTGGGTCAGCATTGTATATTGGGTTTGTTGGGTACAAAGAACTTGCCTCTTATCATAATAGATTTTTGCATTCAGAACTGTGAGAAAGGAACCAAATCCAAGTTACCATGCTCACACCTGAACTCCATTTAAATAATGAGTTCCTTGACTTGCAGCCAGACGCCAATGCCCTAGTGGATGAGATGTTTGCAGGGCTTTGGGACTGACTGAGCATGTTTTGAAGTGTTACTATTGGCTGCCAGTTGTTTCCCACTCAGGGAGCACCCATCTGTAACAGAATCTTCACAATCAAGCAAGAATCCAATCAGACAATATTCTCTTCTGATCCATACAGTTTTCATTGTTTATGGGTCAGAACTGACTCAATGGCACTTAACAATAACAACAATTTTAAGAATTAGACAGCCAGGCATTTCTTCCCATGTGTCTTAATCTGGAAACTGTCATAGATGATCTGACAGGTCTTTTAAATGTTTTTAGAACAGCTTTCAACATCATTGGATGCAAACCATTATAGTACAACAAATTGACTGAGGGATAGTAGACTTTGCAATTAGTTGTTGTTTTTAAGTGCCTTCGAGTCAATTCTGACTCACAGAGACCCTACTCATAATAGAATGAAACATTGCCCAGTCCTGCACCATCCTGTAAATATTTTTGAGTCCATTGTTGCGACCACTGTCAATCCATCTTGTCTTCGTCTTTTTTGTTGACTCTCCATTTTTCCAAGCATGATATCTTTCTCCAGGGAGGGACTTGTCCCTCCTGATAATAAGTCTAAAGTATGAGAGATGAGGTCTCATCATCATCACTTCTAAGGAGTATTCTGGTTGTACTTCTTCCAAGAAAGATTTGTTTGTTCTTCTGGTAGGCCATGGTACTTTAAATATTCCTCACCAACACCATAATTCAAATGCATTTACTATTCTACATTCTCTATTCATTGTCTAAATTTCACATGCATAGGAGGTAACAGAAAATACCACGATTACAGACAGGCACACCTGAGTACTCAGAAATACTCAAACACCTTTGTTCTTGAACTTTAAAGAGATCTGTTGCAGAAGATTTGCCTAAGGTAATAATATATCATCTGATTTCATTCAAGACTGCTGCTTGCATGAGTGTTGATTTTGTATCCAAGCAAAATGACGCCTCTGAAAACGTCAATCTTTTCTCCATTAATCTTGATGTTATTTATTGGTAGTGTTATAAGGATTTTTGTTTTCATTACATTGAAGTGCAAACCATACTGAAAGTTGTAGTCTTTGATTTTCATCAGGAAGTATTTGTGCCATTTGTATATCACAGGTTGTTACTGACTCTCCAAACCTGGTGCCATGTTCTTCACAAATCAAGCTTCTTTGATTATTTGCTCAGCATACATTGAGTTTGTTGTTGTTGTTAGATGGCATCGAGTTGGTACCGACTCATAGTGACCTTATGCACTGGGTAAGTATTATGCATATACATAATACTTGTCACAGGTAGGGATTTGGCTAATGGATTTGTAATGTGTAAACACCAAGGAGGGAGAGAGATGAAAGTGAAGAGAAGGTGAGTGTCATCAGGGTCCAGTCAACTTCTATAAAAATACTGAGAAACTAGATGATTGTAGAGGCATTAATGACCTATGGCAAGAATAAATCCCTCCATTACACCTAACCTGAAACTCCAGGGCTAGAAGCAATCTTCTATTTGGTTCTCATGCTCTTAAAAAATTGCCTCCTTGTCTCCTCTGTTTCTATCCAGAACCCTCTAAGAGGCCTAGGTGCCCTAATGTCACACTCTCTTTCCCACTCTCATTTCCTGAGTCCAGAGATGAGGCCCTCCATCCTCAACCTCAAGGTTTAGTAAGTTCTCTTCCAACTTTTCAAGGAAAGGAGACCAGCTGAGATTAAATTCTAAAGTTTGGGAGTAAACCAAAGATATATATTCCACCCAGAAGAGGCAGTATTACTTATTTACATAGGGATGAGTTTTAATATATTCTTAACAAAAGGAAGCAGTGGGAACATAGAAGAAACAAGTTACCAATAAATTACTTCCACCAAGAGCAAAGTGACAGTGCACATACATTCATACTCTCTCAAGTGTGGGCTACATTGTTCATATAGTCAGATGATTCTAAAGGTGGTCTATTAGGAAGATTCAAGTCCCCTAAAAGTGATAAAACAGACACAGACAAGCATGCCATGACCCTAAAGCAACACACTTAAACTAGATAAAAATCATTCCAGAAAAATCCTCTACCACAGCTGAGCTTACAAATTCAAGTTAGTTATGAATATTCTCCTGAAAATTCCTTTAAATCTATGGATTAAAACAAAATTTTAAAAATCAACAATTAAAATCTTCTAAAGAACAAAATGGAGAAATACTCTATTATGGGTAGTAGGAGTATTTCAAAAAGGAGGAAATGGTTTGATCCAGTGAAGGGAGATAGGATTTCTAGAAATAACCTTCCCATCTCTGGTCTCCATCCAAAATTCGAACATATCAACCATCATTAATTACAATGCCCATCTTAAGTAGCAATCCTAGATGAATAGTTATAAAACTATTTACCATCAGTTCTTGATCATATGGTACCTCTTGAAATGATTGAACATCGACCAATTCTTTTTGGTACAGTGACTCTGTGTATTCCTTTCATTTTCTTTTGATGTTTCTAGTATCATTGAATATTGCAACCCAAGGCTTGATATTTCTCTTCAGTTCTTCCAGCTTGAGAAACGCTGCGAATATTCTTCCTTTTGGTTTTCTAACTCCAGGTCTTAGTACATTCCATTGTAATATTTGACTTGTTTTCTCAAGGTGCCCTTTGAAATTTTCTGCTCAACTCTTTTACCTTTTCATTTCTGCCATTTGCTTTAGCATCTCTACATTGATACCAAGTTTCAGAGTGTCTTCTGACATCTGCTTTGAACTTTTTCTTCTTTCTTGTCTTCTAAATGATCTTCCGCTTTCTTCCTGTATGATGTTGTTGATGTCATTCCACAGTTCTTCTGATCATCAGTCACTAGTGTCTAATGCATCAAATCTGTTCTTGAGATGACCTCTAAATTCAGGTGTGATATACTGAAGGTCAAAAACAACAACATACTGAAGGTCATAGTTTGGCTCTAGTGGACTTGATTTAATTTTCTTCAGCTTCATCCTGAACTTGCATATGAGCAATTGATCGTCTGTTCCACAGTCTGCCCCTGACCTTGTTTTAGCTGATGAAATTGAGCTTCTTCACTGTCTCTTCCCACAGATGTCGTTAATTTGATTCCTTTGTATTCCATCTGGTGAGGTCCAAGTGTATAGTCACCTTTTATATTGTTGAAAAAGAGTCTTTGCCATGAATAAGTCATTGGTCTTGCAAAATTCTATCATGTGATCTCCAGCATCTTTTCTATCACTAAGGTCATAGTTTCCAACTGTGGCTCCTTCCTCTTTTATTTCCAACATTCACATTCCAATCACCAGTAGCTATAGTATCTTGATTACACATTTGATCAACTTCAGACTAAAGAAGTTGGTTGCTGTTGTTGTAGTTGTTATTAAGCACTGTAGAGTTGGTTACAACTCGCAACAATCCTGTATAGGGTTTCCAAAGAGTGGTTGGTAGGTTTGAACTGCTTACCTTGCAGTTAGCAGCATGGTGCTTATCCTACAGAGTCACACCAGGACTATGAAGAAGTTGGTAGAATTCAATTTCATCATCAGTGAGTTTAGTAGTTGGTGCATAACATTTCATAATAGTGGTATTAAGTTATTTTCCTTGTAGGCATATGGATACGATCACAGACAGCACTGTACTTCAAGACAGATCATGAAATGCTCTTTTTTACTATGAATGCAGTATCATTTCTCATCAATTTGATATTCCCAGCATCATAACCATATGTTAGTCTTATTCAGAAGGGCCAATACCAGTCAATTTCAGCTCACTACTTTCTATGATACTGGTCTTTATGCATTCCATTTCATTTTTGACAGCTTCTAATTTTCCTAGATTCATACTTTGTATAACCCATGTTCTGATCATTAATAGATGTTGGCAGCTGTTTCTTCTCATTTTGAGGTGTGTCACATCAGTAAATGAAAGTCCCTAAAGTTTAATTTCATCCATATCATTGTGATAAACTCTACTTTAAGGAGGCACCTCTTCCTTAGTCTTATTTTGAGTGCCTTCCTACTTGAGGGGCTCATCTCTGGCATAATATCTGACAATGTTCTATTGCTATTCATAAGATTTTTCAGGGCTAATCACTCAGTAATTGGTCACCTCTCATGATTTCTAGTCTGTCTTAGTCTGGAAGCTCCAATGTAACCAGTCCACCATGGGTGATCTTGACAACAGGCATAACTTCCAGTATCACATCAACACACAAGCCACCACAGTACAACAAACTGACACAGGAGTAGTGGAATTTTTTATTTTGATTTTTTTGCAGTTACAGGAATACAAATAATTTGTGATCAGAGAGCACAATAAGAAAATTATTTACCCATGCCAAAAATCCATTGCCTTCCTCCTAGAGAGAAAATTATTTTTGGTTCTCCTAGAACATTCACACTGGAAGAAGTCAGACCATATAAGATGTCCAGTTACCTTCAAATGACTTGTAAAGGCCAAGAGTAGGCATTCTAATGGATGGCCCCATTAAACTACCAATCAATAGCCAACATCAACCATTTCTTTTTGGTACAGTGACTCTATGTATTCCTTCCATCTTCTTTTGATGCTGTCTGCATCATTCAATATTTTTCCCATAGAATCCTTCAATACCACAAGTCAAGGATGGAATTTTTTCTTCAGTTCCCTCAGCTTGAGAAATGCTATCATTGTTCTTCCCTTTTGGTTTTATAATTCCAGATCTTTGCACATTTCATGATAATATTTGACTTTGTCTTCTCAAGCTGACCTTTGAAATTTTCTGTTCAGCTGTTGTACTTCTCGGTTCTTCCTTTTGCTTTAACATCTCTACGCCGGAGAGCAAGTTTCTGAGTCTTTTCTGGCATCCATTTTGGTCTTTTACTTGTCTCTTGTCTTCTTAGTGACCTTTTGCTTTCTTCCTGTATGATATTCTTAATGTCATCCCCAAACTCTCCTGGTCTTCAGTCTTCAGTGTCTAATGTGTCAAATCTGTTCTTCAGATGATCTCTAAATTCAGGCGGGATATATTCAAGGTTATATTTTGGCTTTCGTGGACTTGTTTTCATTTTCTTCAGCTTCAGTCTGAATTTGCATATGAGCAATTGACGATCTGTTCCACAGTTTTCCCCTGGCCATCTTTCACCATATTTATTTAATCAGTATGCTGAGCAAATAATCTGAGATCTGGATTATATGAAGAAAAAATGTGGCATCAGAATTAGAGAAAGGCCTTTTAGCAATCTGTGATACAACATTGGTTGCTTAAAGTGAAGAGGACTTAAAACACTTATTGATGAAGATTAAAACCACAGACTTTTGTATGGGTTACACCTCAATGTGGAAAAAAACAAGAATCCTCACCACAGTACTAATAAATAACATTGTTATAATTGGAGAAATGATTGAAGTTGTCAAAGACTTCATTTTGCTCAGATCAAGTATCAACACTCATGAAGCATCAGTCAAGAAATCAAACGATGTACTGCTTTGGCAAATCTGCTGCACAAGACCTCTTTAAAGCATTGAAGAGCAAAGATGTCAGTATGAAAATTAAGGTGGGCCTGACGCAAGCCATGACATTTTCAATAACCTCATATGCAAGTGAAAGTTAGACAGTAAATAAGAAAGACCAAAGAAGAATCATCTATGGTGTTTGAGGAGAATATTAAAAGTACCATGGACTTCCCAAACAACAGACTGATATACTTCCAAAACAACAAACTGAAATACTTCAGATATATTGTCAGTTGGGACCAGTCACTGGAGAAGGACAGCACTTTTGGTAAAGCAGAGGGCTTGAGAAAAAAAGGAAAAGCCCCACAAGATGGATTGACACAGTGGCAGTAGCAATGGGCTCGGGAATAGCAACGATTGTGAGGCTGATCCAAGACTGGGCAATGTCTGGTTCTGTTGTGCATAGGGTCACTATGAGTCAGTACCAACTCAATGGCACCTAACAACAACAACAACAAGGGTTAGTCCCATGTCAGCTAGAGAGCTCTAGTAATCTTTGTTGGAATCATTCTTGTGTCTAAGATTTCTTTAGACCATGGCCCAGAACTGATACATCTTCACCCTTACCTCATTCTGGAGGGTAAACTCACTATGTAGAGGTGGGGAAAACACAGGCCATTGCTTCTATGAAATAAACTGCTTTATTTCATGGCAAAGTGCATGGATATAAGGAGGGGAAAAATTCTGCACCATTGAAACAATTGCCCATCCTCAGCAAGGCTATACATATAGGTAAAAGGCAATGTACTAATTAAAAAGAAAAAAACTAAAATCTCCCAAGTGGGTTTAAATTAATTCTGAGAATCTAATTATAACAATAAAGTAAACTTCATACAAAATACTGAGCATATTTACAAGTACATTTAGATCTATTTGTTAGTAAGGAATGTAAAGTTTTCGTCAGTTCTAGATTTAGAGGAAAAAGCCATCTCCCAGTGCTGTACCCTGTAGTGGAAAAAAAACAACATACACGGAGTCTGAATCAAGAAGGTCAGTTCAGTGTAAACAACCAAAAAACCCAAGCCAGTTGCTGCCCCATCCCCATGTGTTTCAGAGTAGAACTGCATTCCATAGGGCTTTCCAAGTTCATCTTTCAGAAACTGTTGCCAGATCTTTCTTTTAAGACACATCCATGTGGAAGTGAACCTTCAGTCTTCCTGTTAGTAGCCAAATGCCTCAACCATTTGTAACTTATAGGGACTCCCTCCATCTCAGTACTTTATCTGTAAAAGTTCTGAGATATCTCTGCACCATCAGAGACTTAACTTCCTTATTTATAAACATAAGGTGCTGCTTAGCTGATGTTGTTGTTAAGAGCTGTTGATGGTTTCCAAGCAGTGGTTGATGAGTTTGAACCATCAACCTTGCAGTTCAAACCAGCCTTGTGATTGAGTGCTTAACCTGCAGCATCACATCTTGATTCCTTAGCTACTTCGTATTTACTGAATGTTGTTATTAAGTGCCCTTAAGTCAGTTCCAACTTATAGAGAACCTGTATAGGGTTTCCAAGGATGTAATTTTTTCTGAAGCAGATAGCTACATCTCACACTACCCACGCCCTGAGATGCTGATGGGCTCTAACCACCAACATTATAGTTCTCAGTCCAGTGTTTATCCTACAGGACCACCACCCTCCTTATTGAGTGTAAGGCTGCATTGTTGTTTTTGTTGTTAAGTGCCATCACGTCGGATCTGACCTATAGCAATCCCATATAGGATTTCTGAGGAGCAGCTGATGCGCTAGAACTACCAACCTTGCAGTTCAAACCCACCTTGTATCCAGTACATTAACCCACAAAATCACATACCTAAAACATCTGTAAGACATCTGGGAACATGTAAGTTACTGAGATATTTTAAGTTTGTGCTTAGTTTTCAAATACCTACAAAAGTAGAGTAACAAGATTAAGAGAGCAGACTCTAAAGCCAGAATACCACAATTAAAACCTGTGTTTTCTATAGATACCTGGTGTGATGCTGCATAAAGGTGAGCAGTTCAAACCCACCAGCCACTCCTTGGAAACCCTATTTAGGGATACTATCAGTTGGAACTAACTCAACAACAAACAATGACAATAACTTTGATATATTAGCTGTGTAAATTTAGGGAATTTACTTAACCTCTCTGTGCTACCCTTCAGAGTTGTTATGAAGATAAGTGAAAGGCAGAAATCAGGGATGGATTGCAGAACTTTCTTGTTCAAAAAAGTTAGAAAAAAAAAAAAAAAGTGCAACCCCTACCAAGGACTAGAGCATAAGCCAAATCAGGGCCAGGGCAGACTGTGAAATAGACCATCAAAATATGACCGTGAATCTATTTGATATAGATATATATTCAACAACCCCACTTGACTACAATCTGGTGATAGGAGGCCACTAGACCCAATACTAGAACTTAATTATGCCCTAGTCCTTGCAGACCAACAAGCCTCCAAATCTGGTGGGTCTGTATGAGGATGTTGCTTTGTAAAGGCCACTAACACAGCCACAGAGAAATGTGGCCTCCACTACACTCTCACCTTCCAAAACTTAGATGAATATATTGTTTTGGTAGCAGTAAGGTAATATTGAAAACAGTTCTGGGAAATGAAGACTTCTCTTTGTATCTTTCCACTTCTGTTGTAGAACAAGGCACCGTCGTCACCATGCTCATATGCCAGCTTGTCCCAAGAGGAAGGGCAAGGTAAAAAAAAGACCTTGATAGTACATAGGGTTAACACACACGCTGCTACACAAAAGTTGGAGATTTGAGTCAGCCCAGAAGCACCTCAGAAGAAAGGCTTCGTGATCTACTTCCAAAAAAAATCAAACCTTGAAAACTCTAAGAAGTTTTCAACCACAGGTTAAAGTTGACTTGCTGGCAACTTGGTGATTTGGTACAGGCAAGAGAAGGGGGAATTTTCCTAGGAAGACAGGCTGATCTCTGTAGATCCCATATAACAACAGCAACGAAACTTTGGGAAAGTGAACCAGACACACACTACATCGCCATATGACACTAAGCAGTATTTTACCTCACTTATATACCAATCAAATATATTCACGGTCGTATTTTGAGGGTCTAGTTCACTGTCTGTCCTGATCCTGATTTGGCTTATCATACAGATTTTTTCTACATCTCTTTCCACAGGACCTCAATGTAAACAAAACAAAAATCCTCATCACTGGACCAGCATATATATATTGATATATATATATCAAGATAAATGGAGAAAAGATTGAAGCTTGTCAAAGACTTCATTTTGCTCAGATCAACCATTAACACTCATGGAAGCATCAGTCAAGAAATCAAACGAGATATTGTATTGGGCAAATCTCCTGCACAAAACCTTTAAACACTTTAAAGTTGAAGAGCAAGGAAGTCAGCTTGAGGACTAAGGTGTGCCTGACCCAAGCTATGGTATTTTCAGTAAACTCACCAACATGAGAAAGTTGGACAGTGAATAAGGAAGATCACAGAAAATTGATATATTTGAGTTATGGTGTTGGAGGAGAATATTAAAGGTACCCTGGACTGCCAAATGAACAAACAAATGTATGTTGGAAGACGTACAGCCCGAATGCTCCTTAGAGCCAGGATTTAGAGACTTCATCTCTCATCCTTTTTACATATCAGGAGGGTCCAGTCCCTGGAGAAGGACATTATGCTTGGTAAAATGGAGGCTCAGAGAAAAAGAGGAAGACCCCAATGAGATGGGTTGGCACAGTGGCAGCAGCAATGGGCTCAAGTATAGAAACCATTGAGACTGATGCAGGACCAGGAACGGGCAGTGTTTCATTCTGTTGTGCATAAGGTCTTCATGAGTCAGTACTGACTCAACGGCACTTAACAACAACAACAACAACAACAAAATACCAACACTATTCACAAAGTCATTAGTGAAAAGTTAATGAGATGATTTATAAGAAAGCAGGCATTGCAACAATGACAAGTCTACTCTATTCTACTGAGGACCAATCTGAATTCTTGAGGGTAGAGGATGTGCCCTATTCTTTGTAATTTTTGGTCCATAATTAGATACCAAAAGGAGTCCTGGTGTGGTGCTGTAAGATAAGCACTGGACTACCAACCACAAGGATAGCAGTTCAAACCCACCAGTCACCCCTCGAGAACCCTATACAGGGTTGCTATGAGTTGGAACCAACTTGATGGCACTTAACAACAATTGTTGTTGTTGTTAAGTGCTGTCGAGTTGGTTCCGACCCATACCGACCCTGTACAGGGTTTCCGAGGGTGTAAATCTTTACTGGAGTAGAAAGCCTGATCTTTTTCCCACGGAGCAGCTGGTTTCGAACCGCTGACCTTAAGGTTCACAGCCCGATTCGTAACCACTACGCTACCAGAGCTCCTTAACAACAATAGCAACATGTTTATAAGTCATACTAGCCAGGAGGTTTGATTCTAATGTGAATGACTGTTGTTGTTGTTTCATGCTGTCAAGTCAGTTTCAACCCATAGATACACTGTATAGGGTTTCTAAGGAGCAGTTGGTGAGCTTGAAAGGCTGACCGTGCAGTTGAAATCAACTGCAGTCCAGCGTATTAGCTTACAGCACCACATCAGAACTCCAATGTCTATAGAAATCTGAGGAGTGAGGAAGGTGAGAAAAGAGAGAAATTATTTTACAAATTCCGTAACAGAGGAGGCATGCATGTTACCTTTTGGTTGACTAGGCTTAAACTTCACTGGAGGAACATATTATGTATTCAGTTGTCTTTCCTGCCAAGAGTTCTGAAAAATTGGATTCATTGACTTCTCGAGCAACAGACAGGTCTATAAGGGGAACGCAAACACTGCTGCAGTACACACTCCTTAGAATAATCAACCATTTGAGAGAAAAAGGACGGCACTGACATAAGACAAAGTTCAGAAGGGTTAGGAAAGAAGGAGGGATGGAAACAGGAAACCCAGAGCGGATGTGGGATAAGTGATGGTACCTTGTGAGGGTTATAATCCATGAGATGAAATAAATGTGTGTGAATTGTTGAATGCGATAATGATTTGCTCTGTAAGCTTTCACCCAATTCATAACATATATTTTTTTAAAGATAAAGAAGGATTAGAAAAAAAAAATTTTTCACTGGCTGTTCTTGTTGTTAAGTGCTGTCAAGCCAGTTCCAACTTACAGTGACCCTGTATAGCTATTCTTTGCCCACGTTACTTATGCATTTCAGGACTTCATCTTCAAACACAATGACTAAAGTAACGTTGAGAATAAACGCAATGGGCATATTGTCATTAGGTTAATTTCCTGCTCTAAAAGCTTTTATTTTTTTCTATATCAGAATTTATTAAAGAATCTTCTAAGAGGTAAGGGAATTTGCTTATTATAATTTATTTCTAGAAAAAGAAAATGTGCCCAAACAGGGAAGCAAATACAATGAAGCAAACCTTTCTTGGGCCTTTACTATGTTAGTCACCCTGCAGAACGCTACACACAAGTTATCTTTGTTGTTAAGTGCATCAAAACGGTTCCAACTAATAGCATTCTGTGTAGGGTTTCTGAGGCGTGGCTGGTGTGCTTGAACCACCAACCTTGTGATTAGTAGTCCAGTGCATATTCTCCAATTATGTTTTGAAAGACAATACTAAAAGGATCTCTGGTAGCGTAGTGGTTACGAATCGGACTGTGAACTGCAAGGCCAGCAGTTCGAAACTACCAGCTGTTCCACGGGAGAAAGATGAGGCTTTCTGCTCCCGTAAAGATTTACAGCCTCGGAAACCCTGTACAGGGTTGCTATGA
>NW_006408587.1:16356426-16360969 GCF_000296735.1 Chrysochloris asiatica
CCAACCTTTGCATTCCAATCAAAAGTAATGATCAATACATCTTGATTGTGTGTTTGATCAATTTCAGATTGAAAAAGTTGGTAGAATTCTTCTATTTCATTCTCACTGGCTTAGTGGTTGATGCATAAATTTGAATAATAATGGTATTAACTGGTCTTCCCTGTAGGTGCTTGGATATTTTCCTATCACAGACAGTGTTGTACCTCATTACTAATCTGGATATATTCTTTTTGACAATGAATGCAACACCATTCTTCTTCAGTTTGTCATTCCCGGCATAGTAAACCATGTGGTTGTCAGATTCAAAATGGCCAATACCATTCCATTTCAGCTCACTAATGCCTAAGATATCTATGTTTATGCATTCTATTTCATTTTTTACAATTTCTAAGTTTCCTAGATTCATACTTTGTACATTCCATGTTCCAATTATTAATGGATGTTTATATCTGTTTCTCTTCATTTTGAGTTGTACCCCATCAGCAAATGAAGGTACTGCAGGATTTACTCCCATGGGCTTTTTCCATTCACATCATCACGGTCAATTCTACTTTGAGGAGGAGATTAGGTGGGACCATGCAAATAAGTTATAATACGACTATAAGAAGCTGTGGTAGCACAGTAGTTATGAGTTTAGCTGCTAACTTCAAGGTCAGCAGTTCAAAACTACCACTCATTCCATAGGGGGGAAATAAGGCTTTCTGCTCCCATAAAGATTTTCAGGAACCCCATGCAGGGTCATTATGAGTCAAAACCGACTTCACGGCACACCACCACCACCACCACCACCACCACCACCACCAGCAAGGCTGGGATTGGTTAGTTGTACCTTTCAGCTAGGTTTAAAAGGATATCTCAGAAGCAGAGACCAAAGATCCCACGATCATCAAGAAGGAAAAGCATGAGTGAAGCATGAGATACCTACCTGGAGAACCAATGATGGCAGAGGTGTCAGCAGAAGCAGTGACACAGAAAGACAGACCAGCTTCTAGGCCTATGGACTGGGTATAGCTGAATGCCTAAGGGCAAGAGACTGACTTGAAGAATGTGCCCTTTGGGCATTCACAGATTGGCTAAAAGAAGTTAGTGACACATGTTTCAGCAGGCAGAAACCAAGGGACCATATTGCTGAGAGGCTGAAGACAAGAGTGAGGCATGCCTGCAGCATGGCAGACAAGAGGTATTTCTGACTGGGAAATTGCTGTGTCCTGAATTGGTTTTGATCCTGAATTGTACCCTACTCACTTCCCTAATAAATCCCCTAATTGTGAGTATTATTATGAGGTCTATGTGGCCATTGCAATGAATTATCAAGCCCAGATATGAAGCAGAGAATGTTTTCAGAGGGATCTAGTTCAAAATTGGCTTTGAGCTGATTTTGAGTTTGGTTATCTTTTCCCCTTGTGAATCCAGGGGAAGACAGACATAGCTCCCAGAGGGTTTTTGCAGGGTTTTTATGGGCCAAATCCTCTCTGATAAAGGAAGATATGTTGGCTATTCCTTCATGACATTTTTCAACAAAGATCAGTGAACATGATGTTGATGCATTTCATATTTCCACTTTGGATGTCAGAGTCATTGCACTCTGGAGGTATTGCTCAGAGGTAGAGTATGTGACTGAAGAATCATTGCAGCCATCAGCAAAACTCTAAGAAAGTCAATGAGGGTGTTACTTTCAGGAAACTTCCAAGAACCATTCCTAGATCTTTGCATTCCCTCTGAGCAGTGTTAGTCTAAAGGAATGGCTCAGTTAACCTTAATCTCCAATTACACCATCTTAATTCTCTTCATCCCACGTAAAGTGATTGGCAAAGGTAGCTCCAAGATTCATCCTTACCTCTAGAAAGACAGATTGCTTCTCAAAATTCTTTGCAGAAGTTCTGGAGACATCACCACATTTGGATGATGAACACGATAACAATAAATCCACTCAGAAAATGCGTAAAAAAAATCATTTGTCCAAAGTCTGTTTCTTCTGCATCTTTCCAATCTACATCAATGGCAATTGGTAAACTCTATAAAATTGGCCCACCACTCCTCTGTCATAGCGTGGGGATTTGAAGGTTATTGTGATGCTGGAAAATATGACACAAGTATTCCAAATACCAGCAGGGTTAACCATGGTGGACAGGTTTTAGTAAAGCTTCCAGCCTAAGACAGACTAGAAAGATAGAACTGGCAATCTACTTCCAAAAATCAGTCAATAAAACACTTTGTATTAAGCTTAATATTACCTGATACAGTGCTGAAAGATAAGCACCCCTAGATTGGACGGCACTCAACATGCACAATGGTCACAACAATGGCCTGAAGCACTCAACATGCACAATGGTCACAACAATGGCCTGAAGCACTCAACATGCACAATGGTCACAACAATGGCCTGAAGCACAGCAATGCTTTTGAAGATGGCATGGGACTGGACAAGGTGTAGTTCTGTTGTACACGGGCTGGCCATGAGCTGGAGCGAACTCAACAGCTACAAACAACACAGAGTAGGAACAAGATGCCTACCTTACAAAGGCCATTGTTCTGCACACATGTTAAATATATTCTTAAAGCAAATCAGTTCTCTTCTCTTTGGTTTATTCTGTGAACACCAGTGGGACCTTTAGAACATCTGGGTTTCTAACAAAATTTCTGCATCTAATCACAAGGTATAAAAATGGGAGAATGGAATGATTGATTGATTGATTGATTGATTGATTGATTGAGGCAAGCCCATCTTCAAAATACTAAAAAAAAAAAAATCAAAGCATAGTTTTCCTCAGTCTCAGAGAGCACTGAATATTTGATTCCAAAAAGCTGACATTTTTCTCTTTTTTGGAGAAGTGAATCTTTATAGCTTTATAGGGTTCATCCCTTGTCTGAATAGAAAAGTAGACTTAGAGTTTTCAATATGAACTAAGTATATACAAATAGATCTTTTAAAATGCTGACAAAAGGTTCTAGAAACCTTAAATTCTAAGACTGAATCATTTCCAACATTCATTAAAATAATGATAAGAGGAGATGGGCTGGAAGATTGGCCTTCTCGTGGCTGAAATTGCCTTTTAAAGTCAGGAATGGGCGGGGAATAAACTCAGGGGCATATGGATAATTCTTAATTTGGCAATGGAACTTCCTTGAGACTGGAGCCATTGTCCTGAGTGTATTAATGGATCTATGAAAGCAGTTACATCATTGTGGTTTGGGGAATGGTTTTAAAGCTTAGCAAAATGTGAAATTAATTTCTGATGTTTGGCTCCAGGCTCCACTTCTAACCCTTATGTTCCAGTTTTTCTCTGCTTTTAAAACATTTGTTCTATCATTTTGTTGGGAGTAGGTTGTATCTCTTTCCAAATATTTGTTCTTTACTTATTTGAATTCATCAGATTCATTCTTGAAAATACGTATGAAATATTGGAGCTGCGTTATAGGATAAGTTGGACTGCTAACCACAAGTTTGGTGGTTGGAAACTACCAACCAATCCTTGGGAACACTACAAGTCAGAACTGACTGTACCTTACTCGATAACAACATGAAATCCCTCAAACGTGTCAAACTCTAGATGTGGAACTAGGAGGACAATGGTCTTTCCATCAATGGACTTAATAGTTTAAAAACCTAAAGTCCGCTGCCATTTAGTCCATTCTGAATCATAACCATCCCATTTGTTAGAAAGTGAAACTATTTCATAGTGTCTTCTTTCCTGTAATTGTTGTAGGAGCAAATCACCATACCTCTCTTCCATGGTAATGGAATATTTTCATCAACCAAGGATTTCATACTTAACAATTCAGATGACCCAAGGACAAAGTTATTGAAATTGTTGCTGTCCTTGTTAAGTGCCATCAAGTCAGTACCAAATCATAGCAACCTTACTGAAAATTACACGAAACACTGCCAGTCCTGTACAAACCTTACAACCATTGCTGCACTTGAGAAAACTGCTCGGCTACTGTGTCAGTCCATCTCCTTGGGGATCTACTCTTTTTCCTACTGTCAACTTTCCTAAGCATGATGTCCTACTCCAGGGACTGGTCACTCCTGATAATGTGTCTAATGTATGAGAAAAGAAGCTTGGCCATACAGGATCCTAAGGAACATTCTGGTTGTACTTCTTCCAACACATATTGGTTTGTTCTTTTGGCAGTCATGGGACTTTCAATATTCTCCTCTAACACCATAATTCAAATGTTCCACTTCTTCTATAGTCTACCTTCTTCATTGTCCAACGTTCACATGCATATGAGGTTAGTGACAATGCCATGGCTTGGGTCAGGTGCACCATAGTAAACTGACATCTTTGCTCTTCAACACTTTAAAGAGGTCCTGTGTAGCAGATTTGCCTAATGCAATATGTCCTTTGAATTTTTGACTGCTGCTTCCACAAGTGTTAGTGGCTGATCCAAGCAAAATGATGTCTTTGACAACTTTAATCTTTTCTCAATTTGTCTTAATTTAATTTATTGGTCCACTAGCCAAGATTTTTGGTTTCTTTACATTGAGGTGCAACCCATACCAAAGGCTGTGGTCTTTCATCTTCATCAGTAAGTATTT
>NW_006408587.1:16361069-16364288 GCF_000296735.1 Chrysochloris asiatica
GGCTTTTCAGTCTGGCGCATTATCCCATAGTGCCAAACCAAGACTCCAGACCAGCCTGTAGGATTACTAAAATCAGATCTATGATAGTAAAATGTGAAAATAAAAGAATTTGCTTGCATGAGACATTGTAAATGTTGATCAATTTATAGAGTTTTCATTATTAACATAGTCAATTTATTGCTATGATATACTTATAAGATGTGTTTTAAAATACAAATCTGAATATCTGAAAAATTACTTTCAATCTGAGGAATTTTCAGAAATTTAACATGGGAAACACTGATGGCATGTCCAAGGTTATGAAAGAAAGACAAACTTTAGAAGCATTTCTAAACTCCATATTCAAATTGTCCAACACTCTTCCTACCAATGTGTTTTCAAATCAGCAAGAGTTTCTAAAACTATCTTTAAAAGTATAAGTATTCTTGAAATAACTTTAATGGAAATTTTTACTTTGCTTAAACTGATCAAGACTTACATCAGATAGGGAAAATACCTCTAGAGAAAGAAAATTAAATTGCATGCATTATACACTTCAGGCTTTCAGGCAGTAAAATCAAAGCTGGCTTGTCTACAAAGATTACAAATTATGAGGCTGAATTTAGAATGATCAGAGTTTGGACTTTAGCATCTCCTGAAAGTCTAGTTCTTAAGAAAAACAAGAAGAAGAGCCTAGAGTTACCTAAAAACAAATGACTTTGTAAAATAGGAGTCTCGTCCATCACCGAATGCCAGATTCCATGATGATTATATCCAACAAATCTTCCTAGATTATGACAGTTACTGCAAAAATATGATTACACAAATTGTCCAGGGATAATTTGTTATTTACCTGCAAAGGCAATAACTTAAAGTGGAATAGGAAAAAACGAAAAAAAAAAAAAAAATCTTGCTTATCATAGCATCAATAATAAACAGTGTGAGAAGAATCAATATTATTTCAGTTAGATCTTCCCAACCATAGTCTAGGATATCAGAAAGCAATGGCTGAACTTGTGAAATTATTAAGGATTGTTGTTTCATCTGTATTTTGTTTTCATGCTATTGTTGCTGTTAGACACCATGCATAACAGAACAAAATACTGCCAATCCATCTCACTGGGGGTCTTGTTCTTTTCTGTTGACACCGCACTTTTCTAAGCATGATAGTCTTCTCCTGGAAATGGTCCCTCCTGACAACATGTCCAAAGAACAAGACACAAAGTCTCACTATCCTTGATTCTAAAGAACATTCTGGCTGTACTTCTTCCAAAACAGATGTTTGTTGGTCTTGCAGTCCTTTGTACTTCAGTATTCTTCTCCAACAGAAATTCTACTATTCTTCTATGGTCTTCCGTATGCATTGTCCAACTTTCACAAGCACATGAGGTGAATACCATGGATTGGGTCAAAAGCACCTTAGTCCTCAAAGTAACATCTTTGCTCTTTAACACTTTAGAGAAGTTGTATGCAACAGATTTGACTAATACAATATGTCATTTGATTTCTTGACAGTTGCTTCCATGAGTGTTGATTGTGTACACAAGCACAATGCATTTGGTCACAGTTTACAATTTCACTTGTTTGCAGGAAATATTTACACACCATACAATTTTTCCATAATATCTCTAACATTTATGAGCTCTGGTAGCGTAGTGGTTAAGAATCGGGCTGCAAACCGCAAGTTCAGCAGTTCGAAACTACCAGCTGTTCCACGGAAGAAAGATGAGGCTTTCTGCTCCCGTAAAGAATTACAGCCTAGGAAACCCTGTACAGGGTCTCTATGAGTCAGAACCTACTCCATGACACATAACAACAAAAACAATATCTAACATTGAATTTAAAAAATCAAAAACAGAGAATGAGGAAGGATGTATGTACTGTGTTTGATTTTGAGCTTCCTGTCAAACAAGGTGCAGAAAGAAAGAAGATAGTCTACATTATATACAACACATGGTTCTCATTAACTGAGTAAACAGCATACTTGTTCCTCAAAAGACGCTTTTATTTGGGAAGAGAGGAACTGATTTCTAAAAGGATAAGTTATGCAACAACTCAGTCTTTCTTCTATGAAATCTCCAGGGATTCCCTGCAATCTGTCTTTTTTTAAAATCTGCCATTGCCAACTCAATCACTTGGGATGTTTCTTCCAAAAAAAATCTCTGACAGTGAATGTGTCATAGCTCTCCCATTCCTTACTGCTACTTTGTATGAATAAGAATGAACCACCACAAGGAAAATAAAAATAATGCAGGAAAATTATAAAGCTTTAAAGTCAAGCAAAGCTCTCAATAACTATCGGTTCTATTCTCTAAGACCTGACTCCAACAGTCCTGGTGTGGCACTGCAGGATAACCATCCCACCTCAAGGGTAGTTTGAACCAAGTTAGCAGTCCAAACTCACCAGCCACTCCTCAGAAACCCTATATAGGGTCACTGTGAGTCAGAACTGACTCAACAGAACTCAACAACAAAGGCCTGACTCCACACCAAGACACTACCTGAAACTCTGCACAACTAAATCCTTTCCATACCTGAGCATTCATGTATGATTTTCCTTCTTCTCCCACCCTTCTCCTACTCTGTTCTGAACTGCATTTGTAGGATCGTTGCCAATCATGTTTCCAAGACCTCTGACTCCAGGTTGGAAAGCACAGAAAGAGACTGAAGGACGCAGGAACAGGAAAACCAGTGTATTTCTCCCCTCTCTACATTCAACAGTCTTTGCCATTGTTACATCTGCTCTGTGGATCCAGTTCCCACTTAGTAATCCTGTTAAGGTCCCATTTCCGTTGGCAGTCCCAGCTACTCTATTTGTTACTCCAATTCCAGGGTAGGCAGCAAGTCTTATGGCTCCGTCACCTTCTGGATGCTCTTCCTAATATTCCTATTTTGTTGTTGTCATTGTTAAGTGCTGTGGAGTTGGTTCCAACTCATAAGACCCAGTATTGCGTTTCTGAGGCTTTAAATCTTCATGAGAAGAGAAAGTCTCATCTTTCTCCCAATAACTGCCTATAGTAGATTCTTGTTATTAAATTGCTTAGCATGGGGTTGTGTGATACCTTAAATTTACTTACCATGGCTTTTCTATCCAATGTCTTCTTAATTCTCCCTAGGTGATTACATTATTGTTAGGTGCCATAGAGTTGGTACTGACTCATAGTAACCCTATGTACAACAAAATGAAACACTGCCCAGTCCTGGGACAACCTCACAATTGTTGCCACTCTTGAAACCATT
>NW_006408587.1:16367976-16368801 GCF_000296735.1 Chrysochloris asiatica
TGATATGAACAGGTTGGAATGAAAGGAGCTTGAGACTGTCCTGGAGGTCAGCAAAGGCTTTCCAGAGGAGGAAAGAAATGCTTAAGATGAAATGTCACAGATTATCAATAGAGTTTCACCATGCAAAAACATAGACAAATCCATGACTAAGTGACAAACCATGATGCAGTGGGGACAATGTGGAACAGATAAGTGGTTTACAAGGGAAATGCAGAGCAGAGCAGATGTGTTGAAGGGTGGTCTGCAGGGTTGGAAAGGAGAAGGCATATCCTAGGACCAAGGACAACAAGTAATGAAGTTCTTGTTGAAAACTGGATGCAGGGGAGAGCTCAAAACCTGGGGATAGCAGGCGGCTCATAAGTCAGACCACTAACCAGACATTACATTCAAATCAGTACAACATGAATGCAAGACTGAAAAAGTTTCACATTCTGTTCAGCACAGCATGGAACGTGCTCTTGGTTCTGATGGATGGATGTTGTTCTGATGGATGGATGGATGTTGTTCTGATGGATGTAGCAATTCTACTTCTTCCTGCCTTAAAGCAACTGTGCAAAGAAATGTTATTAATGAATCTGAGCCTCAGTTTCTCAACTATAAAATGGAGGTGATAATAATAGCACCTGTCTCATGAGGAATCTTGAATGGCCTAAATAAGAAATGCATAGCACAGTGACTAACAGAGAATAAACACGCAACAAACCTGCTAGCTATTTGTAATAGTATCTGTCAAGACATTGGGACTCAGTCAAGGAAAACCAGCCTAAAAATGGTATGTTTCTAGCTCACATTACAAGGATGATGATGTTGTTCTTAGGTGTTGTC
>NW_006408587.1:16371161-16372504 GCF_000296735.1 Chrysochloris asiatica
ATGATATCTCATTGTTGTTTTGATTTGCATCTCTCTAATGACTAGTGTCACAGTGACATTTTGCACAACAGAATGAAACACTACCCAGTCCTGTGCCATGTTGTTATGCATGAGCCCAACAAGTATGGTACTCGGTGTCAATCATGCTTTTGAAGTTATCAATGAAAAATAAAACAAAAAAAAAAAGCTTATATATGGCACACAAATTATCTCTCTCTCACACTAACCCCAAAACAAACTTCTCAGGAACAAAATAAAACAAAGACCTTTCAATGTGAACCAGCTCAGTAAAGTGCTTATTTGCATCAGTTATCACACATTTATGTTAACGTTTCATTGGGTATCTTCTTCAGTTAAGACAAAACACAGCAAAAACAGAGTGCCATAACTGTTCAGATCTTTTAAATATTTAATGGCTTCACTTCATCAAGTTCATTTTAGTTGCTGTTGTGATTTTTAATTGGCAACGCTTTTGTTTTCTTCTCCTTACACAAAATATATCCAAGAAATTCATTACTCTAAGTAATTTCATTACTGGAATAGTCATTAAAAATGTTTGCGATATAATTTGCACTTTGTTCAACAGCTTACAGGAAGAAAGCTTTCTCAGTTTCAGAGTAACAAACACTGTCAATTTCTTGCTCAACCTTGGCCTCTTATAAGTAAGTCATGCTTTTTCTTGGATGGGAGTTCTGTTGTAACTTATGACCCAACTTTTCTTACCTTGGATCTCTGTTTTCGTCTTTGTGTCCTTACTCTTCCTCTCAAAATTGTAATTTTCTCTCTAACATAAGAAGTGGTTTCAGAAAGTTCATGGAAAATGTTCATTATCTTTTCATGTAGGGAGTGGGTATAGGTAAGAGTGAGGAGTTAGACTCCATTTAGGCTAGGCCTAGACCTTCATTTAGTGTTAGGGTTATGATTATTAAGGTTAGTGTTAGAGCAGTGGTTAGGCTACAACTAAGAGAAAGGCTTGGTCTAACTTTACAGTTACAGTTAGGTTTACTTTTACTTTTATTGAAATATACTTGATTTCTTTCTTTGGAAGATTTGTAACTATTTTCTCCTTTGATTTCGGATTTTATGTTGTTGTCGCAAACTTTGGTTCCCTATTTTCAGTCTTTTGGGTTTATTTTACTTTGTTCTCTTGTTAGGTGCTAATGATTCAGTTCTGACTCATAGCGACGTTCTGCACATCAGAACAAAATAATGCCCTGTCCTGTACCATCCTCACAATTGTTTTATGCTGGAGCCCCTTGCTGCTGTCTCTGGCCAATCCATCTTGTTGGGCCGGGGGTGTCTTTCTTGTCTTCGCTGACCCTCCACTTTACCAAGCATGATGT
>NW_006408587.1:16374049-16376940 GCF_000296735.1 Chrysochloris asiatica
CTTGTCTTCAAGCTCATTAATCCAGTCTTCTGTTCATTCAATTCTACTTCACTGTTCTTTCTAAGTATTGTCTAATTTTGAAATTTTAGTATTTATCTTCTGACTTTCTAGTTGCTGTTTCTAATTTTGGTATCCACTTTTTATTTCTTCTGTGCATTTGTTTTTGCAGTGTTTCCCTAAGTTCTTCTAAAGTTTGTTTGTTTGTTCTCTGATTTCATCTGCAGATTTTTAAATCAGTTTCTCAATTCATTGAATGTGACTAAATATCATTCTTTTAAATACCTTATCAAGTAGTTCAGATACCATTTTTGTTATTATACTTTCTGACAGTATTTTAGTTACATGTTTGAGGCATTTTGTCTTGTTTCTTTGTCTAAGCTGAAATTTTACCTTTACTCTGTGACATTGTGGTATCATATTCATATTTACCACCACTCATCTGTCAGTTTGCTGTACTATAGTGGCATGTATATTTCTGTGATGCTGGAAGCTATGCCTTGGGTATTTTAAATAACAGCAGGGTCACCCATAGTGGACAGATTTCAGATGAACTTCCAGATGAAGACAGATTAGGAAAAAGGAGCTATGGATAGTCTCCAAATAATTAGTCACTGAAAACCATATAAATAGAAGTCTAACACTGTCAGGACCAGATTATTGAATATTGAAACATGATGAAGAGCACCAGAATGTTGTCAGATATAGTACCAGCGGATGAGACCCTCAGGTTAGAAAGAACTCAAAATGGGACTAGGGAAGAGATGTCTCTTCAAAGCAGAGTTTACTGTAATGATGTGAATGAAGTAAAACCCTCAGGACCTTTTTTTGCTGGTGGGGTACAACACAAAATGAAGAGAAACAGCCATAAATATTCATTAATAACTGGAACATGGAATATGCAAGGTATGAATCAAGGAAAATTGGAAATTGTCAAAACTGAAATGGAATGCATAAACATCAATATCCTAAGCATTAGTGAGCTGAAATAAAATGGTATTGGCCATTTTGAATTTGACAATCACATGGTTTACTATGCCAGGAATGACAAATTGAAGAGGAATGGTGTCGCATTCTTCATCAAAAAGAATACATCATTGTAAATCATGAAGTACAATACTGTATGTGATAGAATAATATCCATCTGTCTACAAGGAAGACCAGTATTAATAACACCACTATTATTCAAATTTACACACCAACCACTAACATCAGTGGTGATGAAATTTAATAATTCTATCAACTTCTTCAGTCTGAAAGCTGCAATCAAAATGTATTGGTAATTACTGGTGATTCAAATGCAAAGGTGGGAAACCAAAAGGAAAGATCAGTAGTTGAAAAATATGCCCTTGGTGATAGAAACAATACTGGAGCTTGCATGATAGATTTTTGCAAGACCAGTGAATTCTTCATTGTAAATACCTTTTTTAAAACAAAATAAAAGATGACTGCCCATATGGACCTCACCAGATGGAATACACAGAAATTAAATTGACTACATCTGTGAGAAGAATGGTAGAAAAGCTCCATATCATCAGCCAAAACAAGGCCAGGGAACAGACTATAAATTGTTCATATGCAATTTCAGGCTGAAGCTGAAGAAAATGAAAATAAGTCCACGAGAGCCTAAATATGACCTTGAATATATCCAACATCTAAATTCAGGTGGGACATATTCAAGGTCATATTTTGGCTCTTGTGGACTTGTTTTCATTTTCTTCAGCCTCAGTTTGAATTTTCATACAATTGATGGCTTTGTTTTGACTGATGATAGGGAGCTTTTCCATCATCTCTTTCTGCATATGTTGCCAATTTGATTTCTATGTATTTTATCTGCCAAGGTCCATGTGTATAATCATCTCTTATGCTGTCTAAAGAAGGTATTTGAAATAAACAAGTGATTGATATTCAGGTATTCTATCATGCAATCTCTAGCATCATTTCTATCACCAAGGCCATATTTTCCAACTACTGATCCTTCCTCTTTGCTCCCAACTTTTGCATTCCAATCACCAGTAATGATCAATACATCTTGATTGCATGTTTGATCAATTTCACTTGAAGAAGTAGGTAGGATTCTTCTGTTTAATCTTTACTGGCTTAGTGGTTGGTGCATGAATTTAAATAATAGAGGTATTAACTGCTCTTCCTGTAGGCACATGGATATTATTTTATCACAAAAAGCATTGTATCTCATGACTGATCTTGATGTGTTCTTTTTGACAATGACTTCAACTCCATTCCTCTTCAATTTGTCATTCCTGGCATAGTAAACCAAGTGGTTGTCAGAGTCAAAATGGCCAATACCAGTCCATTTCAGCTCACTAATGCCTAAGATATCAATGTTTATGCATTCCATTTCATTTTTGACAATTTCTAATTTGCCTAGATTCATATTTCATATATTCCATGTTTAGATTATTAATGGATGTTTACAGATGTTTCTCTACATTTTAAGTGTGCCCCATCAGCAAATGAAGGTCCTGTGGGCTGTTTTCCCACAAGCTTTACTCCATTCATGTCATCATGGTCAACTCTACTTTGAGAAGGCAGCTCTTCCCCAGTCACATTTTGAGTGCCTTCCGACTTAAAAGGCTCATATTCTGGCACTATATCTGATAGCAATTCTTTGATATTCCTAAGGTTTTCACTTAATTGTGCTCATGAGGAATCTGTATATGGACTAAGACACAGTTGTTCGAACAGAACATGAGAACACTGAATGGTTTAAAATTAAGAAAGGTGTGTGACAGGGTTGTTCTTTCACCATACTTATTCAAGCTGTATGCTGAACAAATAAACCGAGAAGCTTGGTTATCTGAAAAACAAAGTGGCATCAGGATTGGAGGAAGACTCATTAAAAACCTGCAACATGCAGATGATACAACCTTGCT
>NW_006408587.1:16377120-16386151 GCF_000296735.1 Chrysochloris asiatica
AAAGACTAAGGTGAGCCTGACCCAAGCCATGGTCTTTTCAATAACCTCATATGTATGTGAAAGCTGCACAGTGAATAAGGCAGATCATAGCAGAATTGATGCTTTTGAGTTATGTTGTTGGAGGAGAACATTGAAAGTGCCCTGGGCTGCCAAAAGAACCAATAGATCTGTGTTGGAAGAAGTGCAGCCAGACTGCTCCTTGCTGGCCAGGATGGCCAACCTTTGTCTCTCATACTTCGGACATATTGTCAGGAGGGACCAGTCACTAGAGACTGGTGTTAAGGTGTTGCTAAGGCGGTGGGTCAGAGAAAAAGAGGAACACCCCCAGCGAGATGGATTAGCAAAGTGGCAGCATAAATGGGCTCAAGCATGACAACAATAGTGAGGTTGGCCCAGGATCGGGCAGTGTTTTGTTCTGCTGTGCATAAGGTCGCTATTAGTCGATACCAAGTCAATGGCACCTAACAACAATATATCCCACCTGAATTTATAGATTTTCTAAAGAACAGATGTGATGCATTAGACACTAAAGACTGGAGGACAAAGATCTGTGGGATGACATCAGCAACATCATAAAATAAGAAAGCAAAAGTTTAGTAAGAAGTCAAGAGAGAAGGAAAAGACCAAAATGGATGTCAGATGAGACTCTGAAACTTGCTGTCCAGTGCAGAAAATCTAAGGCAAATGGAGGAAGTGAGGAGGTATAAAGAGCTGAAAAGAAATTTTCAAAGGTTATCTCGAGAAGACAAAGTCAAATATTCTAATAAAATGTACAAAAGACCTGGACTTAGAAAACCCAAAGGGGAGAACATGCTCAGCATTTTTCAAACTGAGGAATTGAAGAAAAATTCAAGTCTTAATATGCAATATTGAAGGATTCTCTTTACAAAATATTGAATGATGCAGAAAGTATCAAAATAAGATGGAAGGAATATACATATTCACTTTACCAAAAAGAAATCGGTCAACTAGTTCAAGAGGTAACATATGCTCAAGAGCCAATGGTACAGAAGGAAGAAGTCCAAGGTTCATGGAAGTCATTGGCAAATAATAAGTTTCCAGGAATAGATGAAATACAAATTGAAATCTTTCAACAAAGTGAGGCAGCACTAGAGGTACTCACAAATGTCTGACAAGAAATCTAGAAGAAAACTTTCTGGCCAACTGACTGGAAGACATCTGTACTTGTGCCCATTGCAAAGAGAGGTGACCCAATGGACTAGAAATCATTGGAAAATGCCACCAATATCCATGTGAGCAAAATGGCATTAAAGGTAATACAGAAATGGCTACAAACATACATTGACAGAGAACTTCCAGAGGTTCAAGCCAAATTCAGAAGAGAACGTGGAATGAGGCATATCATTGTTGATGTCACATGGATCTTGGCTAAAAGCAGAGAGTATCAGAAAGATGTTTATCTGTGCTTTGTTGACTATGCATAACCTTTCAGTTGTGTGGATCATGACAAGCTATGGACAACATTGAGAAGTATGAGTATTCCAGAACACCTAATTGTGCTTACGAGGAGCTTGTACATAGACCAAGAGGCAGTTATTCAAACAGAACAAGGGGACGCTAAATGGTTTAAAATATATTGTGCTACCATTATTCTTTTCTTCTTTTCTGGAGAAGGCTATAGTGTTTGGTAAAATAGAGGGTCAGCAAAAAAGAAGAAGACCCTCAGAAAGAAAGATTGATACACTGGTAGCAACAATGGACTCACAACAGTTGTGGGGATGGTGCAGAACTGGGCAGTGTTTCGTTCTGCTATGCATAGAATCACTATGACTTGGAAAATGACTTGATGACCCATAAAAACAACAACCAATATTCTTAAACTTAATTTTTGGTATAAATACCTATGTTGTTGTTGTCATTAAGTGCTGTTGAATCGGTTCAATCCATAGCTACCCTGCATAGGGCTTCCAAGGAGCAGCTGGTGAGGTGAGCTTGAACCACCAACCTTGCAGCTCAAGCAAACTTTGCAATTCAGTGCGCTAACCCACACAGCCACACCAGGACTCCATAAACAATGAATTGAATACTATATAAATTGCATAGAACTACATAAAAACAAATATATGTATAGTTTAAAAGATGCCAACTGTTACAGACTTAAATATATGTTCAAATTTTAACCCATATATTTGAGACTTTAATCCCATTTGGGAATAGGGTTTTGTTTGTTGTATTAATAAGGTCATATCAGCATGTTGTTATTGTTAAGTGCCATGGAGTCAGTCCAATTCATAGTGAGCCTGTATAGGACTCTTGAGGAGTGGCTGGTGGGTTTGAAATACCAACTTTGTGGTTAGCAGTCCAGTACTTATCCTGTAGCACCACATCAGGTCTCAGCATAGGGTGTGCCTTAAACCTACTGATTTTTTAGAACATAAAAAGAGCAGAATAGAGACAGAAAGAAGGAAGTGCAAATGGGAGAAAGATAGATAGGCAGAAATTCAAAAAACACTATCATCTCCCCCCAGAGCATCTAGAAAGAAAATATTTGCCTTAAGCTGGAGCCAGAAATTCAGATGTCTGGCCTCCTACATTTGAGAATAGATTTTCTTTTCTTTAAAACCACCCATTTATGATAGTTCTGTTAATGTCAGCACTAGGAAACTAAGATACCAACCAGATTCTCCCATGCCATTTCTGACACATGGTGGTCCCATGTGTGTCAGAGCACAATAGTCCTTCATAGGAGTTTCGGTGGCTATTAGTGGTGCAGTGGATAAGCTCTCAGCTGTTAATTGAAAGGTTGTTTATTTAATCCCACGAACCACTTCCCAGGAGAAAGATGTGGCAGTCTTCTTCCATAAAGATTACAGCGTTGAAAGCCCCACAGGGCACTTCTACCTTATCCTATAGGATTGGTATGAACACAAATAGAGTTGACAGCAATGATGAATGGGATTGTCTTTTGGAAGGAAATCAACAACAATTTTTAAACTAATATTTTATTGTGCTTTCGGTGTAAGTTTACAAAGCAGTTTAGGTTCCCATTCAATAATTTATACTCAAATTGTTCAGTTACATTGGTTACATTCATCACAATGCGTGGACATTCTTAATATATCCATTCTGGTTGTCTATTTCTATTCATCTATTTCCCCTTATACCTTACACTCTCATCTTTGTTTTCAAGTAATTTTCACTCCATCTCAATGAGGATCTTCCTCGTTTTGCTGAACCACTACTTTCTACAACATAAAATCCTTCTTCAGGGACTGGTCACTCCTGATACATGTACAAAGTACATGAGTTGAAGTCTCCTCATCCTCACATTAAGGAGCATTTTGGCTGTACTTCTTCTAAGACAGATTTGTTTGTTCTGACAGCCTCTGATATTTTTAATATTCTTTTTCAGCACAATATTTCAAAGTTATTGATTCTTCTTCAAACTAACTTATTCATTCTTGACTTTTTACAGGTGTTTGAGAATACCAGGTCAGCTGCACCTTAGTCCTCAAAGTGACATCTTTGCTTTTTAATATTTTTAGAAGTCATTTGCAGCAGATTTGCACAATGCATCATGGCATCTGATTTCTTGACTGCTGCTTCCATGAGCATGGATTGTAAATCCAAGTAAAATGTAAACCTTGGCAACTTCAACATTTCTCTGTTTATCATAATGTTATTTACTGGTCCATATGTAAGGATTTTTGTTCTTTTTACACTGAGGTATATAATCATACTGAAGGCTGTAGTCTTTGATCATCACCAACAAGTTCTTCTTTCAAATCCTCTTCACTTCTGAAAAGCAAGTTTGTATCATCTGCATTTTACAGAATGTCCTCCTCCAATGCTAATCCTGTTTCCTTCTTCAGATAGTCCAGCTTCTCAGATTATCTGCTCAGTATAATAATATGGTGAAAAGATATAATGTTGACACAAAACATTCCTGATTTTAAACCAGACAATAAATCTTGTTCTGTTTGAACAAGGTTCTCTTTGCCTGCCATATGAGTATAAATAAGTGTTCTGGAATTCCCATTCTTTGCAATGTTATCTGTAAATTGTTTTTTTTTTTTTTAACATTCACACAGTCCAATGCCTTTAAATAGTTAATAAAACATCTTTCTGGTATTCTCTGCTTTCAACCAAGATTCATCTATTATCACACATTATATCCCTTAATCCAGATCTTCTGAACCCAGCTTTAATTTCTGGTTGTTCTCTCTCAATGTATTACTGCAAATGTTTTTTAAATTATCTTCAGGAAATCTTACTTGATATTCATAATATTGTTGATATTGATTGATCACCTTGTTTTGGAATGTGAATCCAAATTCATATTTGGGATGTAGGCATGAATACAAATCTCGTCCACTTTGTTGGCCAGGTAACTGCCTCCCAAGTTTCTTGGCATAGAGATCTCTTCTATCCATACTTCAGACATTCCTCATTCAAATTAATAAAGGATGTTTGGAGTTGATCCTTCTTATTTTGAGTTCATAACCTTAAGCAAAGTTCTGACTAACCTGACATGCACAAACCCTCCTCATGGCTTACTTTCCCCCACATCTTTTCGAGCTTTGTATTCTTGCTTTGTATTTTCCCTTTGTATAAATCCTGTTTATTTTTATCCACAGGCTTGTTACCCAGCTTTTACCTTTTAGCAAAGACATTTTAAGGTAAACCTAAAATTAAGCTGTGCATTGGCAGAGAATTCAGCAGACACAAGATAAAAATAACTGTATCCCAGATTTAAAAAAAACTCTTATTTTTACTTATCTTTTGCTAAGGAATTTGAACATATATACTCTAATGGTAATTCATATACTTTATTTATCATGAAACATGAAACAATTGTCTTAGCAAGTCATATGTCAAAGCAAAGTGTACTAGAGGAACAGTAGGTTTTTACAGATACTTGTTGTTTGTTGTTGTTGTTAGGTGCCATCGAGTCAGTACCAACTCATAGTGACCTTATGCACAGCAGAATGTAACACTGCCCGATCCCTGGCCAACCTCCCCACTGTTGCCACGCTTGAGTCCATTGATGCTGCCACTTGGCCTATCCATCTCATTTTGTTTTTACAGTCTGTAAACTTTATAGAAAAAAAAATTCTAGTATATTATTTTATCTGTCCTTCACAAGCACTTATAAGACAAATGGTTACTCTCACTTTACATCTGAATAAATTGGAGTTTAATAATAAGTGACTTACTTAAAATTACATTGTAAGTGGCTTCATGTTGAAAAATATTTTCTATATGTCATCTTTCATTTATGTACCCTTCTTCTTTGTTCCATGTCTTTTCAATGGATTTACCCTACATTCTACTCCACCCACATCCAAGTTTTAGGAGAATGTGACCTTAATTGAGTTAATGATAGTGTTCCATTCTCCTGCCCATAGTGACTAGTTTGTGGAGCCAAGCTCGATGAATATTATCCATGGAAATGCTTTTTTTTTTTTTTAATATTTTATTGTGAATTATGTGACAGTTTACATGGGAGAACATTAGTTTTACATTCATCCTATAGTATATCATTTCATTGCTATGGTTAAAATCCCCTCCATGCATCATCAGCCAACCAAAGGGTATACACTGCAAGCCTGCCCCCCAGTCTTCAGCTCACAGCCCCTCTTCCTCTCTGTGTCTAAAGTCCCCAACATTTCCATCTCTCCATGTCATCGTCTCTGCCTCCATCTCAGGCATCACTGCTTCTGTGGGCAGGGTCCAGCTCTCTGCTTTTCTCCCATAGAAATGCTTCCCCCCTACCCCTTTCTGAGACAAGCTATAAATACAAACTAATTAGAAGCAAATTTCCCAGGTCAAATTTTGATAATACCTTCAAAGATATTCAAGTTTGACCCACCCAGAATCCTAAGCCCTTCTCAGTTGGGACATGTCCTACTTGCAAGGATAAGCAGAAGGACAAGCAGCCAGCCTGGAAAAGCTAGAGGAACAAAAGATACATCTTGAAAAAAATACCAGCAGTAAAAATAATTAAAAAAAAAAAAATGGTAGTTTGATACAAGAACAAGCAAGCTGTTTGCCAGAGAGCCATCAAGGCAAGACAATCAAGTCCCTTCAAGACAAAACCCCCTCTAAGACTGAAACTCAAAGGGAACACATGAGCAGGCATGTAAGTTTGCTGGCAAACATGTTGGTTGACTGGTGAGTGGAAGAGGGAGAAAGGCATCAATGAAGAAATGGGCTGAGTTCAACCATGTTCCATAGACTCCTGTTAACCTGGAGATGAGAGTGAGAAGAGGAAGGGCTGGTTGATCCAAATTGTGGTGAGACCTGGGGACACCTGAGCCCATGGACAAGGACATAGCCATGGAGGGCTAGAGCTGAGAGTGAAGCATCCAGCTGATATGAAGTGACACACAAGAACACCCAAACAGGTAAATCGTACCCATTCAAACTAGCTTCAATGGCTTGATGATAGAACTCAACTAAAGGAAGATTTAAAAATAAAATTTTTGATAAAGGAAACGACTGTAAATTGCTACAATTTGATAAACTTGATGTAAACTTATGGATGTAGTAGCTCAAAATACCAGCTGAGAAGGAAGAAGTCTTTACACCAAGTATAAATCTTATCCACTCTGTATACAGGGTTGATAGAAAACGACAACATATGGCTACCTAAAATGAGGGGACAATAAAGGCACAAAGTGACTGACTTACAAGTTTTCATGAGAGAGTTTAGTTTCAGAGTGTGTGGGGAAGGTAGAATCCCCACTGAATAGTTTTCATCTTGTCTAGATGGGTCTGGTGAAAAGAGATGGGGATAAGATTCTTATGATTCAATAGTGAGTAATTGTTATCATGAGTAATTGTGACTGTCACAATTGTAAAGGTAAAAGTTTTGTAACAAAAATGGGGAGTAGTTAATCTTACAGTACAGAAACACAGGACCCTAGTACCATCAAGGGAGAAGAGCACAAGCGGAATGTGAGAGCTTATTCAGAGAAGCAACAATACCAGAGATGGAGGCACAGATGAGGACATGGAGAGAGAGAGAGAGCTGAGGACTCTAGACTCATGGAAAGAGAAATGCTGTGTGCTGGCAGCCAGGAGGTAGGCTTGCAGAATGTGCCCTTTGGTTCTTTAGATGATTATATATTCCTGAGTGTTTTTGTGTATAGCTCCTACCCCATACCCCTTCCCCCCCCAAAAAATTCATGAAAAAAAAAAAAAAAACAGAGGGAATAGAAGCAAATATTGTTGAATGATGATGCATGGAGAAGATTGTAATCATTGCAATGAAAGGATGAGTGTAAAACCCATGCTCTCCCAAGTAAAGTATCACTAAATTTACAATAATAATAATAATAAAAAAGGTTGACCCACCAAAACAGAAACAAAGTTAGAGAGATCTGAGTCACTAAATTTCATTTATTCATTAAGCCAAGCTTGAACTAGATTTATGGTCAAGATTCCTCACCATTTTCCTTGTTATTACTGTTGTTAAGTGCCACTGAGTCAGTTCTGACCCATACCGACCTTATATAAGGTTTCCAAAGAGTAGCTGGTGAGCTGGAACAGCCAACCTTGCAGTTCAAATGACTTTGCAATCTGGCACATTAACTCACAGAGCCACACCAGGACTCCGACCATTTTTCTTAGACCATACTAAAAGGAAGACTGGGAAGAAGTTGATGCATTTGAATTATGGTGTTGATAAAGACTATGAAATATACCATGGATTGCCAGAAGACCAAATAAATCTATTTTGGCAGAAGTGCAGCCATATTGTTCCTTAGAAGTGACAATGGTTAGACTTCATCTCACATATTTTGGGCATGTTTTCAGGAGGGGACCATTCCCTGGAGTAGGACATCATGCATGATAAAGTGAAGGGCCAGCAGAAAAGAGGAAGACTGACAGTGTCAGCCACAGTGAGCTCAAGCACAACCACATTTGTAAGGATACCACAGGACCAGACAACTTTTGTTCTGTTGTACATAGGGTCACTATGAGTTGGAAATGACTCAATGGCAACTAACAACAACAACATTGAACACTGTGACCCTCCAAGAGAGTTCTTTAATCTGATCTGTACATCTCCAAAATTTATTTGGCCACTTAACACGTTTTTGGTTTTGCCTCTACTTTCATTTTCAGGGACCTATACTAAAAAGAAATTCACTAAATAATTTAATTAACAGGAAGAAGTGGTTGTTTTTATTTTACAATGTTGAAGAAACATAAAGGCCAAGGTTGTCTTGCATGGTGAAGAAGTTGAATCTTTGAGCAGAACTATAACAACAATAAATACCTCTTGATAATGTAATCCCCATCTAAGGTAGTCATGAAATATGCAAAAAAACCGAAGATATTTTGTAGTTACAATGAGTTAGGTGCTGGAAATACTGTGTACATCATCAGAGCCATAGCCTTCCCCTAACAAAACTACTTTACAGTTATTTTTGCACCGTGCAATTAGGGCAGGAAATCTATCTGAGGAAGACCTTCTTTGTGGATGCTAAGGGATTATTTTTAGGTTGCTACAAAGCCTGGATTTCACACCTAAGATGGTGGATCAGGTAGGCATGTGGTGAGGAGCTCTGTCACCAACAACACAGACTACTGGACCAAGCAGGCTCAGGGGATGGTGCTAGAACTCTGAACCACATATAAGGGAATATTTAGAAGCTTAGAAGGCTTGCAGCTAGGGGAATTTGTAGCAGAATCAAGAAATCCATTGCTTTCTAATTCAAGATGCTCAGCAATTCCTGGAGCTACCATCTTGGGAGACAACAAACAGGGGAAGAATCAGAACAGCCACAAATGCCTGAAAGAACTGCTAAGATACAGGTGTGGACATGGATTATTTGGTATCTGTTCATTGGTCTTTTGCTGTCTGCGCACCTCCATTCTGGTGACTAGAGGGGATGCCTGAGTGAATGGACACCCCACCCGCACCCCTGGAGGGTTCTACTACACATGCTCACAGATCTCCTTGAAATTTAAAGTGATAGTTTCCACTTAAAACCAACGGCCACCACTAGTCTGTCACTTGGTCATACTGTGATGGCTTGTGAGTTGCTGTGATTCTGAA
>NW_006408587.1:16389246-16391360 GCF_000296735.1 Chrysochloris asiatica
AGATCCGTTTTGGAAGAAGTGCAGCCAGAGTGCTCCTTAGAGGCCAAGATGGCCAAATTTCGTCTCTCATACTTTGGACATATTGTCAGGAGAGACCAGTCATTGGAGAAGGATATCATGTTTGGTAAGATGGAGGGTCAGAGAAAAAAGAGGAAGACCTCCAGCGAGATTGATTGTCCAAGTAGCAGTATCGATGGATTCAAGCATGGGAACAGTAGTGAAGTTGGCCTAGGATCGGGCAATGTTTCATTCTGCCGTGCTTAAGGTCACTATGGGTCGGTACTGACTTGATGGCACCTAACAACAACAAACAACACAAAGCCAATTATTACTGTTACCCCAAGGGGAATCTTGGTGTGATTCTTCAGGATAATCACTTGACTGCTAACCACAAATTCAGCAGTTCAAACCCACCAGCCATTCCTCAGAAACCTTATATAGGGTCACTATGAGTAGGAAGCGACTTGACAGCATTCAACAAAAACAACTCCAATCTTAAGAGACTGGTATTGGAGACAAGAGAACTTGAAAGAAGTGGTGTTCTAGGGGTTAGTGAAATGTCATAATTAAACAAAATCCAGCTGTGCATACAGTGTGTAGCTACACTTTGGGACTCATGAAAGAGATGGATAGTTTGCTTGCCTAGGTATTTGTATTAGAATGATGAGAAAAAAGATGATAATTAACACAATGTAATGAAACAAGAAAGGAGCTCTGGTAGCGTTGTGGTTATGAATCAGGTTGCGAACCGCAAGGTCAGCAGTTCAAAGCTACCAGCTGTTCTGTGGAAGAAAGATGAGGCTTTCCTCTCCTGTAAAGCTTGCAGCCTCAGAAACCCTGTACAGGGTCGCTGTGAGTTGGAAACGACTCCACGGCGCATAACAACAACAACAATGACACAAGGAAACAAGCATGCTGTGCACCTAGTGTTGTTTTAAAGTATGGTCAATTATCAGTTGGCCTATTCTTGAAAACCTTGTCTTCATTTATATATGTGCTATTGTTATTGTTACATACAGTCCAGTTGCTTCTGACTCATAGAGACCCTCTATAGGGTTTCCGAGGAGAAGCTGTTAAGTTTGAACCACCAACTTGTGGTTAGCAGTCCAGTGCTTATCATATAGCACCACATCAGTACTCCATTTATATATGTAGGTAAGTATTATTCCTGTTTCATAGATAAAGAAAGAAGGTGGAAACAAATTTTAAACACACAAGTGATAAGTGAAAAGTTTGGGATCACTACTAGAATTTTTAATTATAATTCCACTGTGGCTCCAGTAGAAAATAGGCAGTTAGATGGAAGTTCAGAGTCAGAAAGAACAGAAGGTAACATAATGGGGAGGAAGTGTATTAAATTGTTAAGGTCGACATAACAAAATCCCAACAAGTATGCGGCTTTAAATAACAGAAATCCATTTCCTCTAAGTTTTGGAAAATAAAAGTTCAAATTAGGGTCTGAACTGTGTGGATTTCTTCTGAGGACTTTGAGAGAGTAGCTGTTACAAGTCTTTCTTCTAGTTTCTAGTGGCTGCCAGATAGCCATGGTATTCCTCAACTGTTTACAGAAGGATCTGCTTCTATCATCACATGACAAGTGTCTTCCCTCTGTGTATCTCCCTGTGTCTACTTCTCAGACCTCCCTTGTATAAAATATCACTCAGAAGGGGGAAAGATTAGGACCTATTCTACTTTTAACTATAAATGCCTTCAAAAAAAGACTCTACTTCTCCAAACAATGGTTCTGGGGTAAAGGTAAGAGATACAATCTAATCCAAATCTGGAATGTGTGTTGTGAGAGACAGAATTGGCAAAAGACTTCTCTTGGAACAGTGATTAAGTTGTTAAAGACCCTTCTGTTGGCAGTGCTAAGCTTACTTCTAGGAGTTTATGAGCTGAGGGTTGTTGTACTGGTTCATAGTGAGTTAGAAAGTGGACCGTTAGTGAAGGCAATGGAACCTTTGATGAGATGGACACAGTGACCTAAGTAATGGGCCCAAAAATAGCAACGGAGATGGCATAAACCCAGACAACATTTCATAAAGTGCCACAGAGATAGAGTTGAATTAAAGGCAACAAACAACTGTGGCCCTCTGGGTTACTGTGCTGGGCTG
>NW_006408587.1:16392693-16394888 GCF_000296735.1 Chrysochloris asiatica
TTGGGTACAAAAAGGAAGGATCAGTAGTTGGAAAATGTGGCCTTGGTGATAGAAAGGATGTTAGAAATCACGTGAGAGCATTCTGAAAAATCAATGATTTCTTCATTTCAAATACCTTTATTTAGATAGCATAAGAGATTATTATACACATGGACCTTGCCAGATGGAATACACAGAAATCAAATTGACTACATCTGTGGAAAGAGAGAATGGAAAACTTCCATATCATCAGTCAAAGCAAGGCAAGTCAGTACAATTGACTACTATGAGAACAAGCAAGTTGTTCACCCAGGAGACATCAAGGCAAGTGGTTGAGTCCCCTTAGGGCAAACCCCCTTCCAAGACTAAGACTCAAGGGGAATACACGAGCAGGCATGTAGACTACATTGGTCTACCAATAAGGGGAAGAGGGGGAAAAACAGCAATGAAGTTGTGAGTTAAGTCCAACAATGCTCAATAGACACCTGTCACGTGGGTTGATGCTTGATTGGCCAGCAGTATGGCAAGACCTGGGGACTCCTGGGCTTAGAGACTGTGACATGGCCACAGAGGACTTGAGCAGAGAGTGAAGCATCAGCTGATATGAAGTAAGAGGAGATGCACAAGAACACCCATACTTGCAGATAGTACCCACTTGACCTGGCTTCAATGGCTAGATGATCAGAACTCGACTAGAGGATGAAAGAAGAAGGAAAAAAAGTAATCTGCTACAATTTGATGAACTTGACCTATACTTATGGATGTAGTAGCTAAAAAAAGGGAACAAATCTTTACAGCGAGAATAATTCTCACTCACTTAGTACACAGGGTTGACAGGAATGGACTACTTAGACACTGGCTACCCAAAATGGGAGGCTTACAAAGGCAAGAAGCTTACAAGCTTTCAAGAGTGAACCTAGTTCCAGAGGGTGTGGGATAAGGTAGAATCTGCACTCAATGGTTTCCAATCTGTCTGGATGGGACTGATGAAAGGAGATCGCAGTTAGACTCTTATGGTACAATAGTGAATAATTGCTATCAGGACTGATTGTGAGAGTTGGAAATATAAAGGTAGATGTTTTGTAACATAAGGAGGGGAGTGGTTGATTTTGCAGTCTAGGAGCGGTGGTCCCTGGGACCATCAACAGAGAAGAGTGGAGTGTGGGACCCTATCCAGAGAAGCAATGATGCCAGAGATGGAGACAGATGATGATATGGAGAGATGGAATGGCTGGGTACTCTGGACTCAGGGAGAGAGACGGGCTGTGTGCTGGCGGCTCGGGAGAAGCCTTGCAGGGTGTACCCTTTGATTGTTTGATGATGCATGGAGGGGATTCTAATCATTGCAATAAACAAAATATGATAGCATGAATGTAAAGTCAATGTTCTCCCATGTAAACCATCACATAATTCATAACAAAAACATTAAAAAAAAAAAAAAAGGGGGTCAGGAGCAAATTGTGAAACAGATCATCTATTGCTCATATGCAAATTCAAATGAAGCTGAAGAAAATGAAAACAAATCCACAAGAGCCAAAATATGACCTTGAATATATCCCACCTGAATTTAGAGATTATCTGAAGAACAGATTTGATATATTAAACACTAACGACCAGAAGAGTTGTGGGATGACATCAAGGACATCATACATGAAGATAACAAAAAGTCATTAAGAAGACAAGAAAGAAGGAAAAGGTCAAAACGGATGTCAGAAGAAACATTGAAACTTGCTCTCCAGTGTAGAGATGCTAATGGAAGCAAATGGAAGAAATGAAGAGGTACAAGAGCTGAACAGATAATTTCAAAGGTCAACTCTAAAAGACAAAGAGAAATATTACAACAAAATGTGCAAAGACCTGGAGCTAGAAAACCTAAAAGGAAGAACACACGCAACATTTCTTAAGCTGAGGTAACTGGAGAAATGATTCAAGCCTCGACTTTCATTATTGAAGGATTCTCAGGGCAAATTATTGAATGATGCAGAAAACAGCAAAAGAATATGGAAGGAATACACAACGTCACTGTAACAAAAGAAAATGGTTGATGTTCAACCATTTCAAGTGGTAGCATATGATCAAGAGCCAATGATACTGAAGAAAGAAGTGCAAGGTGCATTGAATGAATTGGCAAAGAACAAGGCACTGGGAATTGATGGAATACAAATTGAAATCTTTCAAGAAAGTGAGGAAGCACTGGAGGCACTCACTCATTTATG
>NW_006408587.1:16395618-16416717 GCF_000296735.1 Chrysochloris asiatica
TTCTTATCATCGGAGAAAAGATTGAAGTTGTCAAGGACTTTATTCTTCTTGGATCAAATATAAACACTCATGAAAGCAGCAGTCAAGAAATCAAACAACTTATTGCATTAGGCAAACCTGCTGCACAAGATCTTTTTAGAATGTTGAAGATCAAAGATATCAGCTTGAGGACTAAGGTGCTCCTCACCCAAGCCACGGTATTTTCAATAACCTCATGTGCATGTGAAAGCTGGACAGTGAATAAGGAAGACCATAGAAGAATTGATGTTTTTGAGCTATGGTGTTGGAGGAGAATATTGAAAGTGCCATGGACTGCCAAAAGAACCAACAGATCTATGTTGGAAGACATGCAGCCAGACTGTTCCTTGGAGGCCAGAATTGCCAAACTTCGTCTCTCGTACTTCAGACATGTTGTCAGGAGAGACCAGTCGCTGGAGAAGGATATCATGTTGGTAAGGTAGAGGGTCAGAGAAAACAAAGAAGATCCTCAGCAAGATGGTTTGACAAAATGGCAACATCAATGGGCTCAAGTGTGGCAACAACTGTGAGGTTGGCCCAGGATCTGGTAGTGTTTCCTTCTGTTGTACACAGTGTTGCCATGAGTCAGTACTGACCTGATGGCACCTTAACAACAACAACTTGATGGCAGTGGGTTTGGTTGGTTGGGAACAAGTGTTCAGCTTCATGGCTTTCCACGGGTGATCATCTGATTCTTTAGCAGTATTGCTTGGAAGCTCAGCTAACCACCCTTTTCCAGACTTGCTTCCTTTCCTTCCTTCTATGGGTGTTCATTCTGGAAATGCTTTCAATAACCTTTCTGTATGCTACTCCTCATTCCAGAGTTTGCTTTCCAGTAAACCCAGCCTACAGTAATAGCATGAAGGTTATATAAGGAACATTTAATCTATTAAAGATATACACTGAAGAATTTATGCATATGATGGTAAGAGACATGAAAACTCTACGATAAAAAGCAGGACTGGATAAAATACGATAATAATGGTGGTGGCGGGAAAATGAGCCTATGGGGTGGGGTTCCTTGGAATATTCTCTATTCTTTTGTGTGTATTTGAAAGTCTCCATTAAAAATTTACTTTGTTGTTTCTTAAAATTATTTCCCAAGATTCCAGAGTAACTTCTTTTCCAATAACAGCTGGAACTTGAAAGATTGCCTTGTTTTTCTGGGTTTATCTAGCTGTCCACCTTTGACAGGGTGCAGTCTGATTGCTCTTCTGGCATTCATTTTAGTGGAAAGTATTTTGAGTTTTTCTTCTCTGACAAGATTCCACCTTACACAGGCTCCAGCTTTCATAGATTTTACTGTATTATCATCTTGGGACAAATTTGATGACCTAGACATCAATGTTCCTTTGGGTCATAACTAAGTCCTAAATAAGGCAGGCAAAATTTCCCCAATCACTTCCTAAAGCATAAATTAATTCCACTCAAACTGGGTCTGTGTTTTTCAGTAGGGCCTCATTAATGCTAATGAAAATGTTACAGATGCAAAGGAACAGCCAGCCCTCTTTAACTCCACAGATAGTCAGCCAGTATAGCTGCTGAAGCTTGGAAATCAATTGTTCCCTAATGGTACGTCCACCCCTACAGATAACCTAAATGTAGCAAAGCTTGCTGGACTGTGAAAATTCCCCAAGACATGCGAGATAGAGGATGATGTACAAAAGCCTCAGGAAAACAGACCAAGATAGCAAAGCCAATTAACCATCTGAGTTGTCACTTGGACAGTTGGAAACCAAGAGCTGTAATTACTTCTCATCTGGAACATTAGCCTTCCTTGAAATCTGGGAAATGAGCTGGGGGCAGTTCAAAGCATCTTTGTAAATAAGGAACACAGTTCTTTTCATCTCAGATCTGAGTAGCCCAGGATTTAACAACTCATGATTGGAAGAATAATATTATATATGGAAGGCTAACAGGTTTGCCTTATTTTGGGCTTCTTTCTCCCTTGTAAAGAAGACTCCCTGTCTTTGAGGACCTTGAAGTTTTCTGTTCATGTTCATCAAGCCATCTGCTCTGCCTTCATTTTGTCCTTCCCTCATTTCCTCCCAGAGGAATCTTTTCATCTTCAGGACATGGGGAGAAACCTGCTCAGAACTGAATTTGCAGCGCTCACTGGATCTATTTTAAGCTTTCTTTTTAGAACATAATGGCCATCTCTAGTCATTTTCCCATTTTCAGCAACTGATTGCATCTCTTCTGAAGACTCCTAGGAGGGCCTGTTTCTCCCCCAGGGTTCCTGTTTGACGTAGGCATGCTCTCTCCACCATGGAAACTGTCTGGCAGAGCACTGTTTGCTAGAACTTTGCCCTCATCCCTCAGGAATAGGAGAAAACCAACCTCTCCCAAACTGTCTTTTCCCTCATTCTCAGACAAGCTTCTCACACAAGAGGATCTTTGGGCCAAGCACAGGGTAGGTTCTCCCTTGACTAAATTGCTTTTCTTGACTTATCAAGTCATTCATGACTGGCTTCTTCCTACCACTCTGACCTTCTCTTTCATTGTCCACATGCTAGCCACACTGCCTTTATCTTAGGTCCCTGTAACATAGCAACCTCACCACGTGCCTGCTGAGAGACTTTATACTTGTGTTCCACTCCTAGAAATAAAATCAGTCCCCAGATTATGGGTGAGATCTATTCTTAACTGTGGCTTTAGGAATTTGTAAGTAAGTTGAAATAGGGACATACGGTTCTTCTTTGTTGTTGTAGTCGCCATCCTTGCTAGAAGCCATCCACTTGGTTCCAAGTCATTATGACCCTATGCACAACACAACCAAACACTATGCAGTCATGTGCCATCCTCACAATCATTATTACATTGCAGCCCATTGCTGCCACTGTGCAAATCCATCTACTAGAGGTCTCCCTGTTTTACACTGAGTCTCCATTTTACCAAGCATTATGTCCTTCTCCAAGAACTGGTCCCTTCTGGCAATATATCTGAAGTATGAGAAACAAAGTCTGGCCATCCTGGGTTCTAAGGAGCATTCTAGCGGTACTTCCTCTAACACAGATTTGTTTGTTCTTCTAGCAGTCCATGGTACATTTAATATTCTTCGCTTCTAATTTGTTGGGGTTTTTTGTGCTAGCTAGTCAGTTCTGACCCATAATGACCCTATACAGGGTTTCTGAAGAGTGGCTTCTAATATAGTCTTACTTACATGCAAGAAAAGACACCTAGAGTTTTCAATGATTTAAATGCTGCATGTGCAGAAAAGGTGATAGTGATGAAGACTTTGTTGCTAATAATTAATTCACTTCTTTAAAAGTGAGGTCAAATTTGCATAACATGAAAAGGCAAGGAGTGTCAATAAGTCAATTATTACTAACTCAGTAACTGTCTGTCCTTTTTTTCTTGCCACTCTCTTGTAGCTGGTTCCATCTTGTCATTCATGCCTCACTAACTAACTAAAACAAACCAACAACAAAAAACACAAAAAAAACTTCCTTGTTGGTTGCCGGGTTGTAGGGGTGGAATGAAGAGAGGGATGGGAAGCTGGAGCACAGAGTAGGGAATAGACACAGGTTAGTTTGGGTGTTAGGGGAGGGGGCATACACAAGAAGGAAGAGGGGAATGGAAGAACAAAGCAGATGGAGAACATTTAGGCAGGTTTGCATGGGCTAAGTGGAAAAGAGGTAAATAGTGATGTATGCTCAATCATGAACAACAGGGCTCTGGGATACAAGGATTGAGGCATGGTTTGAATGGGTAAAAGACAGGAAATAATGTTAAGAAGCTTGGCTGTCTTTTGAATCTTGATTTCCATTGCCTACTATTGTAAAATAGACATTTGACGGGGAGAGAAAGGGATAGACAGAAATATCACCATAGAAGTCCATCGTCAGCCTATAACTGATTGTTGTTGTTGTTGTTAAGTGCTGTAGAGTCAGTTCCAACCCATAGCGACCCTGTACAGGGTGCCCGGGGCTGTAAATCTTTACGGGAGCAGAAAGCCTCATCTTTCTCCCATGGAGCAGCTAGTAGTTTTGAACTGCTGACCTTAAGGTTCGAAGCCCGATTCGTAACCACTATGCTACCAGAGCTCCATTACTGATTAGAATAAATAAAATTGGGCTAGAACTTTCCCAGTGAAGGAGGCTTTCTGCGGAACCTTTGCATTGCATAAGACCATAGATGGAATCCTGATCCCCATCCAGACTCTTCTGAGGTGGGATGGGACATTTCCACTTGAAAGGACAAGCAGACCATCCTGGAGCAACTAGAAGAACAGAAGATAGTTCTTGAAAGAAAGACCAGCAGGAAAAATCAAAAACAATAACGGCAGTCCAATTGACTACTACAAGAACAAGCAATTGATTGCCAAGGAGCCATCAAGGCAAGTGGTTGGGTTCCCTTAGGGCAAACCTCCTTCCAAGACTGAGACTCAAGGGGAATACACTAGCAGGCATGTGGTCTTGCTGGTGACCACACTGGTCTACCAAGAAGGGGAAGTGGGGGTGGGGAATAGCAATGAAGTTGTGAGCTAAGTCCAACCATGTTCAATAGACTCCTGTCAACCTGGGTTGAGACCTGGTTGGCAGGCAGTATGGTGAGACTTGGGGACTCCTGGGCCCGGAGACAGTGACATGGCCAGAGAGGACTAGAGCAGAGAGTGAAATGTCCAGCTGATATGAAGTGAGGGGAGATGCACAAGAACACCCATGCTTGCAGATAGTACCCATTTGACTTGGCCTCAATGGTTGGATGATCAGAACTCAACTAGAGGAAGAAAGAAGAGGAAAAAAAGAGTAATCTGCTACAATTTGATGAACATGACCTATACTTATGGATTTTCAAAAGAGGGAATGAATCTTTACAGCAAGGATCTATCTACCACCCCCTTGGTATATAGGGTTAACAGGGATGGGCAGGTTAGACATTGGTTACCCAAAATGTGGGGGTTACAAAGGAAAGAATTGACTGGCTTACAAGCTTTCAAGAGTGAGCCTAATTTCAGAGGGTTCTGGAGAAGGTAGAATCTCCACTTAGTGGTTCCCAACCTGTCTGGACAGGGCGGGCAAAAGGAGATGGGGGTAAGACTCTTGTGGCTCAATAGTGAATAATTGCTATCAGGACTGATTGTGAGTGTTGCAAATGTAACAAAAGGAGGGGAGTGGATGATCTTGCAGGCGAGGAGCACAGGACTTGGAACCGTAAAGGGAGAAGAGTGGAGTGCAGGACCCTATCTAGAGAAGAAGTGACACCAGAGATGGAGGCAGAGACGATGACATGGAGAGATGAAGTTGCTGGGGACTCTGGACTCCGGGAAGGAGAGGAGTTTTGTGCTGATGGCCAGGGCAGGCTTATATATTTCCGAGTGCTTCTGTGTACAGCCAAAAAAATAAATAAATAAAAAAGCAGAGGGAATTAAAGCAAATGCTGTTGAATGATGATGCATGGAGGGGATTGTAGTCATTGCAATGAAATAAAATATGTTAGAATCAATGTAAAGCTGATATTCTCCCATTTAAACTATCACTCAATTCACAATAAAAACCTGAAAAAAAAAGAAAAAAAAAAGTTGCCATTGCTCCTGACTCATGGTAACCCCATGAGTCTCTAGGGTTTCCAAAGGCTGATAATTCTGAATTCGATCGCCAGATCTTTCTTTCAAAGTGTTTCTAGATAGATTTTGACTACCAATCCTTAGGTTAACAGCCAAGAACTTAATCACTTGCACCAGCCAGATACCCTCCCTGACTACTACCAAAACTAAAATAGCTACATGTTGCTGTTGTTGTTGCTAAGGATCATGGACACTTCAGATTCACAGCAAATCTGTATAGAATTTATGAGACTGTAAATCTTTGTGGGAGTAGACAGCTTCATCTTTCTCCCCAGAGCGACTGGTGGGCTCTAACACCGACCCTGTACTTCCCAGTCCAGCGCTTACTTCACAGAGTCACTACATTTCTTAAAATAGCTACATGGTCACTTTCTACTCTATCGCCTTACTTTGATTGTCTCAGAAGCACTTTTAATTATTTGATATTTTTATTTGGGTTCTGTCTCCCTCAGCCCAGCTGGAATGGAATGAGAGAAGAGACCTTTATTTGTCTTGTTCACTATTTGTCCACAGCGCCTAGACCTGTGTCTATGCTTAATGCCAGTTGAATATATTTTTTAATTTATTCTCTTAATACACCAACAGGTAGATATTATTATCCCATTTTCATAAATGAATAAACAGAAGATTAGAAGTTAAACATGGTCACCCAGGTCTAGTGAGGGACCAGGTTCCCAATATATGGCTGGCAGTCATGGTTGTGAGAATTAGGCAGGGTAAGAGAATGTGCCTATGAGCTTCTGTAGCACTAATGCATGTCAGCTTTTGTTGGGGCCATTTTCCTTGGAACCTGGAATGTGTGACCCAGAAAGAATCATACTAGAGAATAACTAAGAGTTGCTGTTGAGTCAACTGTAACTCATAGCAACCTTGGGTGTCAACGTGGAACTGTTCTTCAGAGGATCTTCACTGGCTGACTTTGCAGAAGCAAATCTCACCTCCAAGTGTATCTTGGAGATACTTCTTAGTGCTCCATAACCTCTGATCTCTCAGTTAGCATCCAAAACCATTAGTACCAACCAGGGACACCAGAGGGGTCTTAGAGATCATTTGATTTCATTTTCTGTTGTTGTGGTTTTTGTTATATGTCATTGAATAGGTTGCAAGTTAGAGAGATGCTGAATAGGGTTTCCAAGGAAGGCTGATGGATTTGAACTGCCACCCATGTATTAAGTAGCTCAGTGCTTATCCTAGAAACCCTTTCATTAGGCCTTAACATGAAAACAAGAAAAAGACAATCACCCAATATATGGAAAACTATCAGCATATATAGAGTATAGAGGCCAATGTTGAGTCCTTTCCACCACTCATCTGTCCGTTTGTCGTACTTTGGTGTCTTACATGTTACTGTGATGCTGGGAACTATGCCACTGTTATTTTTAATATCAGGAGGGTCACCAACAGTGGACATGTTTCAGGTGAGCTTCAAACTCAGACAGACTAGGAAAAAGGAGAGACAGATACATACAAAACTTTAATCACTTAGGACCTTGTGTGGAGCAGTGAAACACTGTCAGTACCAGAATATTGGATACTGAAACAGGATAAATAGCACTAGAATGTTGTCAGATATAGTGCCAGAAGATGAGCCCCTCAGGGTGGAAAGCACTCAAAATACAACTGGAAAAGAGCTGCCTCCTCAAAGTAGACTTGCCCATGATGATGCAAATGGAATAAAGCTTTCGGAACCTTCATTTGCTGACAGCACATAACTCAAAGTGACGAGAAACAGCTGTAAACCTCCAGTAATAATCAGAACATGGAATGTACAAAGTGAGAATTCAGAAAAATTGTAAAGTGTCAAAAATAAAATGGAACACAAAAGCATTGATGTCCTAGGCATTACTGAGCTGAAATGGTCTGGCATTGGCCATTTTCAATAAGAAAATCACATGGTTTATTACGACAGGAATGTCAGATTCAAGAGGACTGGCATCACATTCATCATCAGAAAGAACATATGAAGATCTGTGTTGAAGCACAACACTGTCTGTGACAGGATAATATCCATACGCCTACAAGGAAGACCGGTTAATATCACTATTCAAATTTATGAACCAACCACTAAAATCAGTGATGATAAAATAGAAGAATTCTACCAATTTCTTCAGTCTGAAACTGATCAAATATTTAATCAAAGTGTATTGGTAATTCTTGGGGATTGGAATGTAAAAGTTGGAAACAAAGAGGAAGGATCAGTAGTTGAAAAATATGGCTTTAGTGATACAAATGATGCAGTAGATCACATGATAGAATTTTGCAAGACCAATTATTTGTTCATTGCAAATATCTTTTTTTAAACATGAACCTCCTGAGAAGGAACATACAGAAATCAAATTGACTACATCTGTGGAAAGAGACAGTGCAAAAGCTCCATATCATCAGCCAAAATAAAGCCAGGAGAAGACTGTGGAATAGTCCATCAATTGCTCAAATCAAGTTCAGGGTGAAGCTGAAGAAAACTATAACAGATCCACAAGAGCCAAAATATAGTCTTTAGCATAACCCAACTGAATTTAGAGATCATCTGAAGAATAGATCTGGTGCATTAGACACTAATGACCAAGGACCAGAAGAATTGTGGATGACATCAAGAATGCTGTGTAGGAGGAAAGCTAAAGGACTTTAATAAGGCAAGAAAGAAGAAAAAGTCCAAGCTAAATGTCAGAAGAGACTCTGAAACTTGCTCTTCAGTTTAGAAATGCTAAAGCAAATGAAATAAATGAGATCGAAGAACTGAAGAGAAAATTTCAAATGGCAGCTTAAGAAGACAAACTCAAGAATTATAATGAAATGTGCAAAGACCTGGCATTAGAACACCAAAATGGAAGAACATGTTCAGCATTTCTCAAGTTGAGGGAATTGAAGAAAAAATTCAAACCCTGACATATTGTACAAAAGAATTTTATGGATAAAATATTGAATGATGCAGAAAGCAACAAAAGAAGATGGAAGGAATATATAGTCACTGTACTAAAAATAAATGGTTGATGTTCAACCATTTCAACAGTTAGCATATGATCAAGATCCAATGATACTGAAGGAAGAAGACCAAGGTGCACTGAAAGCATGGCAAAGAACAAGTCTCTGGGAATTGATGGAATAAATATTGGAATCTTTCAACAAACTGATTAAGCATTGGAGGTACTCATTGATTTATGCCAAGAAATTTGGAAGATAACTATCTGGCCAACTGACTGGAAGAGATCCATACTTGTGCCCATTCCAAAGAGATATGACCCAATTGAATGCAGACATCATTGGACAATATCATTAATATCACATGCAAATACATTTTTGCTGAAGATAATACAAAAACTGCTGCAACCATACATTGACAGAGAACTTCTAGATGTTTAGTCTAAATTCAGTACAGGAGGTGGATAAGGGATATCCTTGGTGATGTTAGATGGATCTTGGCTGAAAACAATGAATGCCAGAAACATGTTTGTCTGTGATTTATTGACTATATAAAGGCTTTCGATTGTGTGGATCATGACAATGAGTATTCCGGAACAGTTAATTGTGCTCATGAGGAACCTGTACTTAGACCAAGTGGCACTTGTGTGAACAGAAGAAGGGAACACCAAATAGTTTAAAATTAGGAAAGATGTTTGCCAGGGTTGTATCCCTTTACCATTTATTCAATCTGTATGCTGAGCAAATAATCTGAGAAAGTGGACTGTATGAAGAAAAACATGGCATCAAGATTGGAAGAAGGCTCATTAACAACCTGTGATATGCATATGATATACCTTTGCTTGCTGAAAATGAAGAGGACATAAAGTACTTACTGATGAAAATCAGAGAACACAGTCATTGGTATGGGTTGAACCCCAATGTAAAGAAAACAAAAATCCTCACCACTGGACCAATAAAAACATCCACAAAATGGGGTAAAGATTGAAGTTATCGAAGACTTCATCTTGCTTAACACTCATGGAAGCAGGAATCAAGAAATCAAAAGACATACTGCATTGGGCAAATCTGCAGCTCAACACTTCTGCTCTAAAGCAGAGAGGTCACTTTGAGGAGATAAGGAGAGCCTGATCCAAGCCATGGCATTTTCAATAATATCATATGTGTGTGAAAGTTTGACAGTGAAAAAGAAACAGAATAGAAGAATGATGTGTTTGAGTTGCGGTTTTTGGAGAAGAATATTAAAAGTACCATGGACTGCCAAAAGAACAAACAGATCTGTGTTGGAAGAAGTACAGCCAGAACGCTCCTTGGAAGCCAAGATGGCTAGACTTTGTCTCTCATTTTTCAAATATAATGTCAGGAGGGACCAGTTCTTGGATAAGAAAATCATGTTTGGTAAATTGGCAGATTGAAGGAAATGAGGAAGACCCACAATGAGAGGCAGCATCAATGGGCTCAAATGTAGCAACAATTGTGATATTGGTGAAGGACAGGGCAGTGTTTTGTTCTGTTGTGCATATGGTCGCTGTGAGTCAGTACCTACTTAATGGTAGCATAATGATTATAAGTCAGGCTGCAGTTTGAAACTACCAGCGGTTCCATGGGAGAAAGATTAGGCGTTCTGCTCCCATAAAGATTTACAGCCTCAGAAACCCTATACAGGGTCACTATGAGTTGAAATCAACTCCACGGCACATAACCACCACCAACAACAACAACATGGAGTCCTCTGATTCACTGCTATACACTTATTTATATATGATTGTTGTTGTTATTGTTGTTGTTAAGTGCTGTCTAGTCAGTTCCAACTCATAGCCACCCTGTAGAGGGTTTCCTTGGAGCAGCTGGTGAGCTTGAACTGCCAACCTTGTATTTCAAATGACTTTGCAGCCTGGCACATTAAACCACAGTGTCACACCAGGACTCTAGGGGATAATAACATTTCATTGTTGTTTTTGTTAGATTTCATTGAGTCGGTACCGATTCATAGCAACCTATGCACAGCAGAACAAAACACTGCCCGATCCTGGGCCAACCTCACTACTGTTGCCATGCTTGAGTCCATCAATGCTGGACTTGGCCAGTCCATCTCGCAGGGGTCTTCCTCTTTTTCTCTGACCCTCCACCTTACCAAACATAATATCCTTCTCCACCGACTGGGGGGTGATAAATCCATCACTGTTGGCAGGAAAATCACTCATTGGACTTTAAAAGCAAGGAAAGGACCACAGTTGGGATACAGACATAATTGCAGACTAAAAAAGGTTACTGGTTTGTTTCTGGGGCTTTGATCACCTAGATCCATGGTACTCAAGGTATTACTCATGACCTTGAAGCCCTGAGTCATAACCACCAGGAAGGATGTGAAATTTTAGACAACATACAGCTATTTTTAGGAAACCATTCAGACATGCCCTGGCAAGTTTACTGGTTCTCCATGCAAGCATGAGAGCAAATCTATCTGTTCCTGGGTTTGCCCAAGAATTGTAACTACGATTGGCCCTTGAACAACAGAGGATTCAGAGCTCCAATCTCCCACACAATACAAAATCCACACTTAATTCACAATGGACCTTTGAAGAATATGGATTTGAACTGCACAAGTCCATTTACACAAAGCATTTTTTTTTCCTGTTGCCATGGTTCTGAGTTAAATCATCACCTGAAAAGAACTGTGACACCAATCAATCATCTCTCCAGTTAGGGGGATGGAAGAGTGAAGGGTTACCTGTTACTGGAGAGATATATTGCTCAAGAAGAGTTAATTATTTTAGGGAATGCTCACAATACTAGTACTAACTAAAATGTTGTTGTTGTTGTTGTTGTTGTTAAGTGCCATCAAGTCAGTACCTACTCATAGCAACCTTATGCACAACAGAATGAAACACTGCCCAGTCCTGACTAACCTCACAGTTGTTGCTCCCTTTGAGCCCATTACTGCTCCTTCTGTGCCAATCCACTTTACCAAGCATGACATTCTTCTCCAGGAACAGGGCCCTCCTAACAATATGTCCAAAGTATGATAAATGAAGTCTGGCCACCCTGGCTTCCAAGGAGCATTCTGGTTGTACTTCTTCCTACGCAGTTTGCTTTGTTCTTTTGGAAGTCAATGGTATTTTTAATATTTTCCTCTAACACCATAACTCAAATGCATCAATTTTTCTATGGTCTTCCTTATTCACTGTCTAATTTTCTGATGCATATGGAAATACTGTGCATCAGAAAATACTGTGACTTGATTCAGGAGCACCTTAGTTCTCAAGCTGATATCTTTGTTAAATTTTTATTAAACGGTTTGCTAAATGAATGGTTGTTGGGTTTTTTTAAGTACCATCAAGTCAGTTCTGACTCATAGTGACACTCTATAGGGTTTCTGAGGAGCGGCTGATGGGTTTGAACTGCCAATCTTTTGGTTAGATGTTCAGTGTTTCTCTTATGTGATGGAGTTAATTAACTTGAGGGATCATACTTAATTCTGGTGTCCGGGTGTGGTGTTGTGGGTTAATGTGCTGGACTGAAAGGTCAGTTTGAACTTCAAGGTTGGTAGTTCAAACTCATCAGCTTCTCCTTGGAAACCCTACATAGGTCACTATGAGTCAGAACTAGCTTGACGGCACTTAACAACAACAATACTTAATTTTAGCTTCTGATAGAGGTACTCATTATTTATGGAATGAAGAATGAATATAAATATGAAATAAAATGACTGTCTTCAAAGGGCATATTGTCCATTGGAGGATAAGATACTAAAAATTGTATGAATTAATGTAATATAGAATAAGAAATAGTCTGTTGCATAAATGTGTTATATCATTCAAAGGAAGGAGAACTTACATAAAGACAAATCAACAGTTCATGTATTTAAGAATACTAACATAAATATACAAAAAGGAACTTATAAGATGATCATCTAACATGAAAAAGTGTTATTTCTGAAGAAGAAATAAGAAAAGAGAAAGAAAAAATTAAAGAGGTCTTGTATAGCAGACTTGCCTAATGCAATACATTGTTTGATTTCGTAACTGTTGCTTCCATGAGCGTTGATGATTGATCCAATAAAATAAAGTCTTTGACAACTTTAATCTTTTCTCCATTTATATGGATGTTTACTGGTCCAGTGGTGGGGATTTATGTTTTCTTTACATTAAGGTGCAAGCCATACTGAAGGCTGTAGTCTTTGATCTTCATCAGTAAATATTTTAAGACCTCTTCACTTTCAGCAAGCAAGGCTGTATGATCAACTTATTGCAGGTTGTTAAAGAGTCTGCCTCCAATCCTGATGCCATGTTTTTCTTCATATAATCCAGCTTCTCATATGATTTGCTCAGCAAACAGTTTGAATAAGTATGGTGAAAGAATACAGCCCTGGTGAACACCATTTCTAATTTTATACCATTCAGCGTTCTCTTGTTCTGCTCAAACAGCTGCCTCTTGGTCTACTCTCAGCTTCCTCATGAGCACAATTAAGTATCCCAGAATACTCATTCTCCTCAATGCTGTCCATAGCTTGTCATGATCCACACACATTCTAGTATCAGGCCTTTGCTACATTTCATTATAATATTTGACTTTGTCTTCTTGAGGTGACCTTTCAAATTTTGTGTTTAGCTCTTTTACTTCCCCATTTCTTCCATTTGTGTTAGCATCTCTACACTAGAGAGCAAGCAGAGTCTCTTCTGACATCCATTTTGGTCTTTTCTTTCTTTCTTGTCTTCTAAATGACCTTTTACATTCTTCCTGTAATGATGTTCTTGATGTCATTCCAAAACTCTTTGGTCTATAGTCTCTAATGCATCAAATATGTTATTCAGATGATCTCTAAATTAATGTGGGACATGCTCAAGGTCATATTTTGGCTCTGATGGACTTGTTATAATTTTCTTTAGCTTCAGCCTGAAATTGCATATGAGCAATTGATGATCTGTTCCACATTCTTGTTTTTGCTGCTTTCCCACCATCTCTTTTCACAGATGTAAACAATTTTATTTCTGTACAATTCCATCTGGTGAGGTTCAAGCGTATAGTCTTCTTTAAGGTTGTTTAAAAAGAGCATTTGCTATGAACAAGTCATTGGTCTTGCAAAGTTCTATCTTGTGATCTTCAGCATCATTTCTATCACCAAGGCCATATTTTCCAACCACTGATCCTTCCTCTTTGCATTCCAATCAACAGTAATTATCAATACATTTTGATTTCATGTTTAATCAATTTCAGACTGACAAAGTTTGTAGAATTCTTCAATTTCATAATCACTGATTTTAGTGGTTGCTTCATAATTATTAATAATAGTGGTATTAACTGGTCTTCCTTATAGACATACAAATATCCTATCACAGACAATGGTGTGCTTCAATACAGATCTTTATATGGTCTGTTTGATGATAACTGTTTTTCCATTCCTCTTCAATTTATCATTCTGTCATAGTAAACCATGTGATTGTCAGATTCAAAATGGTTAATACCTGTCCATTTTAACTTACTAATGCCTAGGATGTTGATGCTTATGTGTTTCGTTTAGTTTTTAACAATTTCCAATTTTCCTAGATTCACACTTTGTACATTCTATGTCCCAATTATTAATGGATGTTTATATCTGTTTCTCTTCATTTTGAGTTGTGCCCCATCATCAAATGAAGGTCCCGAAGGCTTTACTCCATTCATGTCATCATGGTCAACTCTACTTTGAGGAGGCGGCAACCGTTTCCCAGTCATATTTTGAGTGCCTTCCAAACTGAGAGGCTCGTCATCTGTCACTATATCTGACAATATTCTGGTGCTCTTCATCATATTTCAATAATCAATATCCTGGTGCTGATAGTGTTTTACTGCTACTTGTGTTCCTGTGACTATATACTTAGAAGTAGTCTGTCTTTCCTTCCTCCTTGTTTGGCTTCATCTGGAAGGTCATCTGAAACCTGTTTACCATGCTTGACCCTGCTGTCATTTAAAATACTGGTGACATAGTTTCCAGAATCACAGCAACATGTATGCCAACACAATAAACAAACTGACAGGTGAGTGGTGGCAAAAGTACTCAGTGTCTAAACTTACATCAAATCTCAAAATAGAGTTAGGGTTCCCAATGTAGACTGCAGCCTTTCAGAAACCAAGCATTTTAGAATTTTAGCTCTAACACAATCCTTCCTCTGATCATGGATTTATTAAAGGTTTAAGTTGGTGTGCTTTCTTCTGCATGATTGGCTAACATCTCCTTTACATGGTTTCTTGTTTGGTATAAGCTGGTGTGGTGTTGCAGGATAATGCACTAGACCATAAAGTCAGTTTGAAATGCAATGTTGGTGGTTCACATAGAGCACTAAAAAGGGTCACTATGGGTCAGAAACAACTCAATGGCACCTAACAACAAACAATGGACAACTTTAAGAACCCAGACACTATCATTTTTTATACCAGGCACCACCTAATTCCTTCACAATGCTTTATGATAGCACCCAGTCTTCAGTGATCATCTTATGAATGTAAATATGGAGACTGGCCATATTGAAATAACTGCTTCAGATGTTCAAAACTACCAGCCACTCCACAGGAGAAAGATGGGGCTTTCTGCTCCTGTAAAGATTTGCAGCCTCGGAAACCCTATGCAGGGTCTCTATGAGTCAAAACCAACTCCACGGCACACCACCACCACCACAAAACATGGTTCTGGTGTTCTCTGCTTTCAGCCAAGATCCATCTGACATCAGCAATAATAGCTCTCATTCCACATCCTCTTTTTAACCTGGCTTGAACCTCTGGAAAGTTCTCTGTCAATGTATTGTTGTTGTTGTTAAGTGCCGTCGAGTCGGTTCCAACCCATAGCGACCCTGTACAGGGTTTCCGAGGGTGTAAATCCTTACGGGAGTAGAAAGCCTCATCTTTCTCCCGCGGAACGTCTGGTAGTTTCGAACCGCTGACCTTAAGGTCCGCAGCCCGATTCGTAACCACTACGCTACCAGATGGTAGCAGTCATTTTTTAATAATCTTTAGGAAAATTTTACTTGCATGTGACATTGATATCATCCAATTATTTCTGAATCCTGCTGAATCACCTCTCTTTGGAATAGGCACAAATATGGATCTCTTCCAAGTTGGCCAGGTAGCTATCTGGCATAGATTAGTGAGTGCCTGTAGTACTCCATCATTATTTTGGAAATATTTCAATTAGTATCCATCAATTCCCAGCACCTTGTTCTTTGCAATTGCCTTCAATACACCTTGGACTTCTTTCTTCAATATCATTGGCTCTTGATCATATGTTACCTCTTGGGAAGGTATCATCATTAAGGTTTTGTGTTAACTTGACTGGGCCAGGATTCTCAATGGTTTAATGGTTAAGGTGTAATTTTCACCTGCATAATGATATCTAATATCATTCTTGATTAACCCATGAAATAATCTGACATGATGAGCTCTGATCTGGTGTAATTATCCCAGTGTGTTTTAATCTTCGTTTCTATGATGTTAATGAAGTTGGATACAATCTACATGACTAGGTATCTTGATCAAATCTCTTTTGAGATATAAAAGGATAGAGAAGTACCAAAGAAAGAGGTTCTTACTACTGTTGTGTCTCAATTTACCCAGATGACCACTTGAGACTCTTAGGATCAGCAAGGAAGCCTTCATTAGCTGGCCAGTGACTACAGCCTGTGGGAAAAACTGCAGCACCGACCCAGTTATTCAAAGAGTATTTATACATAGTCAGTCTGACATTATCTTGTACAAACCGAGGTTATGATGTATGCGTGAGTTGTTAGGATGGGGGCTAGGAGTACATCTGCTGGGACCATTACTTCTCAAGATTAACTTTAGCCGGCTGTTCCCAAGTTTAGCCTTGGCCGGCTGGTTGCAGTGTCCAGTTAGTCAGGTGGGCCCACCCAGATGCGAGGAGTTTGCATAAGCATTTTTACAGAAGCCAAGTTTAGCTTAACAATCCAGGTAAGGGGGAAGGGAGTTTCTGCATCCAGGGGAGTTGTTGATGCTAAAAAGTTTTCACTTCAGCCTGCGTCTTTCTTAAAAATTGGTTACTATTATAGGGCAATTGGGCCTTACAACTGCCACCAAGAAAACAGAGCCAGGAGTGAAGTGCATTCTTTGTATCTACTGTACCTACAGTGTGAAGTTCCTAGATCCAGGAAAAGACTGATGCTAAAACACATGGATACTTCTAAGGATTGCTGGCCCTACAGATAAAGATTTTTCTCCAGAGCCAAGGCTCTGAATTTGGACTCCTAGCTTCCTAAACTGTCAGAGAATAAATTTCTGCTTATTAAAGCCATCACTTGTGGTATTTATGCTATAGAAGCAATAGATAACTAAGGCAGAATCGGCTGGAATCCTTTCATACTCAGCTCTTCATACTTTGCATCTACATGTGTCTGCATGTATCTTTCCAGAGGGGACACGTTTTTCCATGTAACACATGATTAAACTGCTTGCCATTTCTTTATTTATTTGCTTGCTTAGAGAACTTGTTTTGTAGAAATAAACTGTTTCCAGCCTCCTGAAAATCAACAGTATTCAAAAGAATAGCCAAAGGCACTGATAAATTATTCATCTCAGTGATTGTTATCCCCTAGTAGTTGCTGACTCATCACTTTTCTCCATAATTAATGGTTGGTGGTGGTTATGTGCTGTGGAATTGCTTCCAACTCATAGCAACCCTGTACAGGATTTCTGAGGCTATAAGTCTTTTTGGGAGCAGAAAGCCTCGTCTTTCTCTCATGGAACAGCTAGTAGTTTCTAACTGCTGACCTTAAGGTTTGCAGCCCGATTCATAACCACTATGCTACCAGAGCTCCATAGATGAATCTAAATGCAAAATGCTAAAGCTAATCAACACACTGAGTGCTCACAAATACAGAGATGGTATTTGGGCTTATGCCTCTTCTGTGCCCAGTGTTTTTCTATCTACTTTAAAACATAATAGCCCAAAATGAAATCTGACTTAGAAGTACTGGATATTTGATGAGTATGAAAATAAGGAGATGTCATGGACTGATTGGTGTCTTCCCACAAAATTTGTCAACCTGGCTGGGCCATGACATCAATGGTTTGCCCACTATGTAATGTTATAAATTTTTTCTCATGGTGTGATCTGATACAATCAGCCATTTTGTTGTGAGAAGATTACGGAGATTCACAGTCTTACTCAGGTCACAGCCTGATGTTATACTGTTGCAGACCGTGTAAGACTAATCAGAGGTTCGAGGCCCGCTAGGGCCGAGTGTAACAAATGAGGCCACTGGCAGTTAATGGCAAATTGCTTTCATATTAATATTCAGGTATATATATATTAAATTAATACACTGGAGCCTTTGACAATCCACAGATAAATGGGGTATTTTCCTAAAGCCGAGACTGAAGGTTGTAAGGTTAAGCATTTCTCCAAAGGATTAACTAAAAATGTCTTAGCTACTTCACAGCTCTTTGTTTTATAGACAAAGAACCCATCCTCCCTAATCCTTTTCCAGGTGCAGCCTATTCACCTGGGCGTCTGGAGTCCTCCTGCAGACCTGGCTCAGGAAGCCAAAGCAGCAGGACTCCACCCAAGCTTTTGTCTTTAACACTCACCTTCCCCCAACTATGCTCAGGGGCTATAGATATGTTAATTGGGCCTGAGAATCCAAGTTGCTGGCCTGGGATTCGAACCAGTGATGTACTATGTAAAGTTACCTGAATGTCTGGAAAAGTACTAATGTTAGCTGTACCTTGCCTAAGTCCCTCCCAGCTTGGTGTGAAGCTCCTCCCCTGAATAAAGCAGAGGCCCGGGCCTCCCCAGGTAGCATTACTGGTTGGCAGGCATGGAGTAAAGATCAGTGCATTGCTGGTTGGCATTACTGGTTGGCAGGCGTAGAGTAAAGATAGTAGTGCATTACGGGTTGGAAGGCATGCGGTAAAGATTGCAGGGCAGTGAGTTGCTGCCTGCAGAGGCCACAATGCCTGTAGTCTCAAGCCTGCCTATCAGTGATGTATCCACCCTGGCTTTGGGGTGCCTCTTTGTCTTTCTCTTTCTCTCTTTCTGTGTATTCTTGATATGTATGAGTCGCCGTCAGGTATCCTCTCCTCGTGAACTGAACCCCAATGTCGAGGCAGGTCCCCGACATTATACAAGTGGAATTTACCTGTGGTGTGACCTCAAATATTTTCTCTTTAAAGGAGGAAAAGGTTAGGAGAGAGGGGTTTCCGACTGCCATTAAGAAAGAAGATCCAGGAGCAGAGTACATCCTTTGAGCCCAGGGTCCCTGTACTTAGAACCTCCTAGACCCAGAGGAAGATTAATGCCAAACACATGTAGATCTCTAAGGAACACCAGACCAACAACTGTTAAAAGGAGACAAGGTCCTTCCACCATAGCTGACAGAGAGAAAAAGTCTGCCCCTAGAGTTAATGCCCTGCATTTGGACTATTAGTCTCTTAACCTGTGAGTGAACAAATTTCTGTGTGTTCAAGTCATCCACTAGTTGTACTTGTGCTATAGCAACACTAGGTAATGAGATATAATTTGGAATCAGAAGCATTGGAACCTGCTCAAATGTATACCTAAAATGTTGAAGCAGGTTTTGAATTGGGTAATGAGTAGAAGATAGAACTTTAAAGTGCCTAATAATAAATGGCCAGATTGCTTTGAAAGAGCTATTGGTGGAACTGTGGACATCCTGTGAGGACCCGGATGGAAGAGAAGAGAGTTCAATACCAGAGATGGTACAGAAGGTGCAAAGTAACTACAGAGAAACAAGGGATCAGCATGAGACATGGGGTAGCCACCCCACTGAGTGAGACACCTAAGTGTCTTCAGGCAGGAAGCTTCCTGGTGAAGCAAGGTACCTGCAAGCAACTCTCAAGTGAGCTGAAGTCCTGGTGTGGCACTGTAGAATAAGCACTGGACCACAAGTTCGGTTTGACCCACAAGGTAAGTGAGCCTTGGAACTGACCAGCTGTTTCTTGGAAATCCTGCACAGGGTGGATATAAGTCAGAAACAACTTGATGGCACTTAACAACAATAAAAATCAGCTCATCTAAGAGCCTGTCCAGCAAGGACAGAGTGTGGGTTGATCTAAGAGGCCCAAGGGGTCAAGGGATCCAGAGTGCAGTGAACCAGGAAGCAGAGAGCTGGAGAGACAAGGAGCACAAGAAGCAAGACTGTCTTAGAATCCAAGGGTGAATTAAAAGCTCTAAGATCTCAAAGGCTAAAACATGGACTGCTAAGTCTCCAAAAGCATGAGCTCCTAGAATTCAAAGAGTCAGAGCTCATTTATGAGGTATGGGAATGTCATTCCAAATGCCAGGAGGAAGAGACTTGATCAACTATCACAAGCTGAGGAGGCCAGCTGATATGTCCCAGGGCAAAATAACACTCCTAACAGGAGCCAAGTGGGTGGGAAGAAAGGGCTGCTCAAAGCCATAGTAGCAGAGTTGTGATCCCAGAGGGCCTGGAAGGAGAAGTTGAACCTCAGGGTCAAGAGGCTTCCATCCAGAATTCAGAGAACATGGTCAACACTCAGAATGTAGAGGACAAGTCCATTACCTAGATCAGGGATAGGGATCCTTTATTCTGCCAAAATGTGTAACATCATTTGCAGGTCATACAAAATTACCAACTTAAAAATTAGGCTATAGTTGATCAAATATTTAATTGACTTGCCCCAATGCGATGATGGGAGTCCTGGTGTGGCACTGTGGGTTAATACACTGAACCAAAGTCAGTTTGAACCACAGTGTCAGCGGTTTAAACTCACCAGTTACTCCTCAGAAATCCTATGCAGGGTCACTTTGGGTTGTAACTGACTCGCTGGCACTTAACAACAACAAATGTGATGATGCACCACTGGTCTGTCAGTTTGTCGTACTGTGTGTGGTGGCTTGCATATCACTGTGATTCTGGAAGCTATGCCACTGGTATCTTAAATAACAGCAGTGTCATCCCTGGTGGAAAATATCAGATGAGACTAAGACAGATTAGAAAGAAAGAGAGATGGTTGATTTCTGAATATGTAGTCACCGAAAACCTTATGAACAGTAATGGAACACTATCAGATGGCATCAGGATACTGAATATTGAAGCATGATGAAGAACACCAGAATATTGTCATGATGAAGAGCATCGGAATATGACCAATAAATGAGTCTTTCAGGTTGGAAGGCAGTCAAAATACAACTAGGGAAGAGCTGTCTCTTAAAAGTAGAGTTGACTTTGATGACACGAATGGAATAAATGTTCAAGACCTTCATTTGCTGATGGGGCACAAGTCAAAATGAAGAGAAACAGTTGGAAACATCCATTAATAATCAGAGCATGGATTGTACAAAATATGAATTTAGGACACTTGGATATTTTCAAAAAATGAAGTGGAATGCATACGCATGAATATCTTAGGCATTAATAAACTGGAGGGATAAATTCAAGATCATATTTTGACTCTCGTAGACTTATTTTCATTTTCTTCAGATTTAATTTGAATTTGCATAACAGTAATTGATGGTCTGTTCCACAGTCTGCCCCTGGCCTTGTCTTCACTGATGATATGGAGCTTTTCCATCTTCTCTTTCCACAGATGTAGTCAATTTGATTTCTATGTGTTCCATCTGG
>NW_006408587.1:16418970-16429275 GCF_000296735.1 Chrysochloris asiatica
GTGGCATCATTGATGGACTCAAGTGTGGCAGTGGTAGTGAGGTTGGCCCAGGATCGGACATTGTTTCGTTCTGCTGTACATGGGGTCACTATGAGTCGGTTCCAACTCGATGGCACCTGACAACAACAATGAACTGGAATTGTCTGTTATTGACCAATTACATGGTTTTCTATGCTGAGAATGACAACCTGAAGAGGAATGGCATCGCATTCATCATCAAAAAGACCATATCAGCTTCTCTCTTGAAGCACAATGCTTTTGGTGGTAGTATAATAGTCATACATCTACAAAGAACACTAATTAATACCACTACTATTCAAATTTATGCACCAACCTCTAAAGCCAGTGAAGATAAATCTGAAGAATTCTATCAACTTCTTCAGTCTGAAATTTACCAAACATGTAATCAAGATGTATTGATAATTACTGGCGATTAGAATGCAAAGGTTGGAAACACAGAAAGGATCAGTAATTGGAAATTATGGCCTAGGTGATAGAAATCATGTTGGAGATCACATGATAAAATTCTGCAAGACCAATGACTTCTTTGGAAAAAACTTTTATAAACAACATAAAAGATGACTATACACATGGACCTCATCAGATGGAATTTTTTAAAAATTCATATTGACTATATTTCTGGAAAGAGATGGTGGAAAGCTCTGTATCAATAGCCAAAACAAGGCCAGGGGGAGACTGCATAACAGACCATCAACTGCTTAGATTCAAGTCCAGGCTGATGTTGAGGAAAATTAAAACAAGTCCACCAGAGCCAAAATATGACCTTGAACATAATAAACCAATTTTAAAGATTATTTCAAGAACAGATTTGATGCATTAGACACTATGACTGAAAACCAGAAGAGTTGTGGGATGACATCAACATCATAAAGGAAGAAAACAAAAGGTCAAGAAGATAAGAAAGAAAAAGAAGATGAAAATGGATGTTAGAAAGGCTCTAAAAATTGCTCTCCAGAGTAGATTTGCTAGAGCAAATGGAAAAAATAAGGAGGTAAATGAGCTGAACAGAAAATTTCAAAGGTCATCTCACGAAGAAACAGCCAAGTATTATAATGAAACATGCAAAGGTCTAGAGTTAGAAAACCAAAAGGGAAGAACATGTTCAGCATTTCTCAAATTAAGGGAATTGAAGAGAAATTCAAACCTTGCATTGTAATATTGAAGGATTCTGTAGGCAAAATATTGAATGATGCAGAAAGCATAAAAAGGAAGATGGAAAGAATACACAAAGTCACTATGCCAAAAATAAATGTCCAATTATGAACCATTTCAAGAGGTAGTATAAGATCAAGAGCCAATGATACTGAAGAAAGAAGTGCAAAGTTCACTGAAGGTGTTGTCAAAGAATAAGGCTCCAGGAATTGATGGAATAAAATTGTAGTATTTCAACAAACTGATGTGGCACAGGAGGAACTCACTTATCTATGCCAACAAATTTGGAAAAGAGGTACCTGGCCAGCTGATTGGAAGATATCCATATTTGTGGCTATTTCAAAGAGAAATGATCAAAGGAATGCAGATATTATCAGACAATATCATTATTAGAGTATGCAAGTATAATTTTGCTGCCGCATTCCATTGACAGGGAGCTACCAGAGGTTTTGGCTAGATACAGAAGAGAACATTGAACAAGGATATCATTGCTGACATCAGGTGGATTTTGACTGAAAGCAGAGAATATCGTAAAGATGTTTACCTGTGCTTTATTGACAATTCAAAGACGTTTGATTATGTGGTTCATGATAGGCTATGAACAACATTTTGGAAAATGAACATTCTGGAACACTATATATGCTCATGAGGAACCTATATATAGACCAAGAGACAGTTGTCTGAACAGAATAAGGGAACATCAAAATGTTTAATTAAACAGGAAAGTTGTATTCTCCCACTATATTTTTTCAATCTCTATGCTGGACAAATAATGCAAGGAGCTGGATTACATGAAGAAGAATGCAGCATCAGGATTGATGAAGACTTGTTAACAACTTGTGATAGGCAGATGATAAAATCTTGCTTGCTGAAAGTGAAGAGGACTTAAAATACTTGCTAGTGAACATCAAAGACCACAGCCTTTAGTATGGGTTGCACCTCAATGTAAAGAAAATAAAAATCCTTACAACTAGACCAATAAATAACATCACAATAAATGAAGAAAAGATTGAAGTTATCAAATACTTCATATTGCTCAGGTGAACCATCAGCACTCAAGCAAGCAGCAATCAACAAATCAAATGATGGATTGAAGTAGGCAAATCTGCTGCATAAGACCTCTTAAAAGTGTTCAATAGCAAAGATGTCAGTTTGAGGATTAAGGTGAGCCTGACCCATGCCACAGTATTTTCAAAAGCCTCATATGCATGTAAAAGTTGGACAAATAGTAAGGAAAAACATCAAGAATTGATGCATTTGTGTTACAGTGTTAGAGAAGAATATTAAAAGTACCATGTACTGCTAAAAGAGCAAACTAATCTGTGTTGGAAGAAATAAAGCCAGAATGCTCCTTAGAAGCCAGGATGACCAGATTTCATCTCTCATAATTCAGACATGTTATCAGGAGGGGCCAGTCCCTGGAGAAAGACATCATGTTTGGTAAAGTGGAGGGCCAGTGAAAAAGGGGGAAATGCCCAACAAGCTGGATTGGCACAGTGGCAGTACTCATGGTCTCAAGTTTAGCAACATTGTGAGATTAACACAGGACCAGGCAGCATTTAATTCTGTTACACATAAGGTCACTAAGAGTCAGTACCAACTGGACAACTCCTAGCATAACAACAACCTGTGAGAAAATATATTTATGATTGTCAAATCCACCCGCTTGTGGTATATCCTATATAGCAGCACTAGAATATAATTAATGCTAGAGAAAAGACTAGATAGAAATATACCTACATGTTTACAATGATGGGGTTTGTGAGTTAATTTCTGTTCTGTAGTGATTTCAAATAAGAAGCATGCATTACTTTTTTGTGGAGGCAAGAAAAATGGTATTGTTTAAAAGAAAGTGAAATAGGAAAGTACAGCTATGAGGACTAGCACCGGCAGGTCAGGGAGCCACATGCAGAGTTGGCTTGAACAAGGTGAGCAGGCAAAGGTACTCCAATTTAAAGCATTTGCCAGTCAAAGTAGGAATGACTCTGTGGATCCTTCCTTGTGACAGCAGGAAGACAGTAGGGCCCAGAGCTAGGGGATAAAACCCAGAACCAAAAAAGGGAGTTCTTTTTATAAGTACCTTTGATTTGGGTTGCAGGCACATAGCTCTGTTTCAAAAGAATTGTCACTGCATTCAGCCTCAATGCCTCCGGCAGGAGGCCAACACCAGCAGGCCTCTCCATATCGCATGTCTATTTGCTTCCTTTGTGCTGGACTTTGCCTATCTCCTATGAAATAGTTCACAGGGGAAGAAACGCCAGGAAACATTCAGAGATAAATCCCAAAGAAAAGAGTGTGCCAAATGAAATAATAAAGCCTAGAAATCCTAGGGAAGATGAGCAGAGAAAATGTTCACTTAAATACTTAAAGATGTAGGAAAAACAATAGTCTGAAGAAAGGTATATGTAAAGATTTTCTTCTCTAAATTCTTACTTCCACCACTCACCAAGAAAATCTGAAAGTGAAACTCCTCTCACTGAGTTATGCTTGGGACCATCTGCAATTTACCCTGAGTTTTCAAATTAGGTGAAGGTTGGGACAGAGAATACCAACTGGCTGGGATTCCATGCCTCTTGCAAACCAGTCGAAGGCCCCAGGAAAGTCCTGGTACATCGAGCATCTAGTAAATGTGTTTTTGAAGCAATGCTGAGTTTTATTGAAGAACCAAGTCTTCCTTATTTGCAATTCAAAAATAGATGCATTTCACACACAGCTACCTCTCATCTATCAATAGGGGCTTGTGTGCTGCTATGATTCTTAACAGGTTTCAGCAAAGCTTCCAGACTAAGATGGCTGTCTTAGTTATCTACTGCTGCAGAACAAAATACTGCAAGTGGATGGATGGCTTTAACAAACAGAAATTTATTCTAAAAAGAGGTTGAAGTTCAAATTCAAACTGCCAGCTCTGGGAAAAGGTCCTCGTATCCTTTCAGCATCCGCAAGCATTCGTTGGAGATCTCTATCTGTCTTGATATCAATTGTTCCCTGGTTCTTGGAGCTTCACAGTGTACGGATCCCAGCTCCAAAGGATGCAATCTATTCCTGGCTATTCTTTCTTGGTGATAGTGGGTCCCCTGAGTTCTGCTTACCTGTTTAATCTCTTTTATATCTCAAAATAGATTGACTCAGGGTATATCCTAATCATGTAAATTCCATACAGCCTCATTCCCATAATAAGAGAGAGGATTTGTAATACATAGAATAATTACATAAGATCACAGTGGACCCTACTATGGCACTTAACAACCACAAGCACTAACACCAGATAAAATCATAAGATCTCATTATGGGGGATTATTACAATTTAACTACCAAACCACTGAGAAACCAGGCCAAGTTGACAACATTGTAACTATCACAACAGACTAAGAAGAAAGGTCTGTCAATCTACTTCTGTTATCAGTCAGTGAAGGTCCTGTGAATAATAGCAGCACACAGACGAAATACATATGGTGAAAGAATACAACCCCAGTACACATACTTTTCCAAATTTTAAACCATCCTGTGTTCCCTTGTTCTCTTCAAATAACTGCCTCTTGCTCTATGTACAACATTCCTCAGAGACACAATTGAGTGTTCTAGAATACTCATAGTTCACAATGTTGTGCACAGCTTGTCATGATCCACAAAATATAAAGCCTTTGCATAGCCAATAAAGCACAAGTAAACATCTTTCTGGTGTTCTCTGCTTTCAGCCAAGATCCATCGGACATCAGCAATGATATCCCTTATTCCGCATAGTCTTCAGAATCTGGCTTGAACTTCTGGAAGTTCTGTTAATGTATGGTTGCAAACATTTTTGGATTACCTTTAGTAAAATTTTATTCACATGGGATATCAATGATATTGTCTGATGATTTCCACCTTCTGTTGGGTCACCTCTCTTTAGAATGGGCACAAATGTGGATCTCTTCCAGCCAGTTGGCCAGGTAGATTCATAAACAACCTGTCATATGCAGATGATATAACCTTGCTTTGCTGAATAAGAAGAGGACATAAAATAGTTACTGATGAAAATCAAAGACCACAGCCTTCGGTATGGGTTGCACCCCAATGTAAAACAAGAATTCTCACCAGTGGTCCAATAAACAGCATTCATATAAATGGAGAAAAAATTGAAGTTGTCAAAGACTTCCTTTCATTCACATCAATCATCAACACTCATGGAAGAAACAGTTAATAAATAAAACAATGCATTGCATTCAGAAAATCTTATGTACAAGACCTCTTTAAAGTGTTGAAAAGCAAAGATATCAGTTTGAGAACTAAGATATGCCTGACCCAAATCTGTCATAGTAGAACAGCTGGAATGCTCCTTAGAAGTCCAGATAGTGAGACTTTGTCCTTCGTTCTTGGACATGTTGTTGGGAGGGATCAGTCTTTGGAGCAGGACTTGGTAAATTAGAGGGTTAGTGAAAAAGAGGAAGACCTTCATGGATATGGATTGGCATAGTGGCACCAATAGTGGGCTGAAATTAACAATTTTGAAGATGAGATTGATTGGTGTCCAGCATTTTGTTCTGTTATGCGTAGGGTTACTATGAGTTGTAACCAGATCAATGACACCAAACAACAACAACACCAATAGTGATTCCCCCACAAAGGGTCGTTGTAATTGTAGTTAACTATTGTCAATCTTGGCAGTTCCCCGTGCACAATGAAACAAGTGCTACCTGCTCCCACAATGTCTCCATGATCAAGTACAGATCAGACTGTTGTTATCCAATGGGCCTTCACTGACTAATAACCGAAGTAGATTGCCAGGCTTTTCTTCCTAGTCCATTGTGATAGTTACAGTTTTGTGTCAACTTGGCTGGGCCTGGATTCTCAGTGGTTTGGCAGTTAAGTGCTACTAATTTTTAAATAATATATGACCTTGTCTTCTCGAGCTGATCTTTGACATTTTCTATTCATCACTTTTACCACCTCATTTCTTCCATTTGCTTTAGCATCTCTACACTGGAGAGCAAGTTGCAGAGTCACTTCTGACCTCCATTTTGTTCTTTTCCTTCTTTCTTTTCTTCTTAATGATCTTTTGCTTTCTTCTTGCATTATATTCTTAATGTTAATCCCACATCTCTTCTGGTCTTCATTATTTAATATCTAATGCATCAAATCTGTTCTTCAATGATGTCTAAATTCAGTTGGGATATGTTCAAAGCAATATCTGTGCTCTCATGGACTCCTTTTCATTTTCTTCAGCTTTACCCTTAACTTGCATATGAGGAAACTGATCTTCTGTCCCACAGTTTGTCCCTGGTCTTGTTTGGGCTGATGATATGGCGTTTTTACAACATCTCATTCCACAGATGTAGTCGATTTGTTTCTGTGTATTTAACATTGTACACTATAAAATACTGGAAAGTATGAATTACACAGTGTGGACTACATGGTATACTAGTGTGAATCATGCAAAGTTTGAACTAGCCACAGAGTGGTGGTGGTGGTGAGCCGTGGAGTTGACTCTGACTCATAGAAACACTGTGTAGAGTTTCTGAGGCTATAAATCTTTACAGGAGCAGAAAGTCTTATCTTTCTCCCAAAGAACGGCTGGTTGTTTCAAGCTACTGAGCTTTAGGTTAGCAGCCCAACTCATAGCCATTAACCTACCAGAACTGAATAACATAATATTAGCCACTACAAAATTTAATAATGTGAATTGTACACATTGTAATAATATGAATTAGATAGTGCAAATTAGAATATGGTGTACCAGTATTAACTGTATAAAGTTTGAATAATCCACAAAATAGCAATTTGAATAATTCAACAGTATCTTATACTCAGTGTACTAGTGTGAACTATACACAGTGTGGTGGTGGCAGTGGTGGTTATGTGCCATGAAGCTGGTTCCATCCCACAGCAGCTCTGTATACAGTTTCTGAGGCTGTAAATCTTTACAGGAGCAGAAATCCTTATCTTTCTCCAGCAAAACTCTTGATATTTCCAAACTGCTAACCATGAAATTAGCAGTTCCTCTAGTAACACTGCATTACCAGAGCTCCTTATATACAGTAGAAGAGAATGAATTACACAGAGTAAAATGGAACATGGGATACTAGTTGTTGTTTTTGTTGTTAAGTGCTCTTGAGTCAGTTCCAACCCATAGCGACCCTGTATAAGGTTTCCGAGGAGTAGCTGGTGAGCTTGAACTGCCGACCTTGCAGTTCAAACAACTTTGTAGTGTGCTACATTAACCCACAGCACCACACCATAGGAAATGTGTATAATTTGAACTATCCACAGAGTTGTTGTTGGTGTTGGTGGTGGTGGTGGTGGGTGCCATCAAGGCAGTGTCAACTCACCCAGAATGAAACATTGCTCAGTCCTGGGCCAACCTCATAATTATTGCTGCACCTGAGCCCATTGGTGTCACCACTGTGCCAATCCATCTTGTTGGGGTCTTCCTCTTTTTCTCTGGCCCTCTACAGTACCAAACATGATATCCTTCTCCAGATACTGGTCCCTTCTGATAATATGAGAGATGAAGTTTGGCCATCCTGGCTTCCAAGGAATATTCTGGCTGTATTTCTTACATCACAGATTTGTTTGTTCTTTTGGCAGTCCATGATACTTTTAATATTCTCCTACAACGCCACAGACTCAATGCTTCAATTCTTCTACAGTCTTCCTTATTCACTGTCCAACTTTCACATACATATGAGGTTCTTGAAAATACCATGGCTTGTATCAGGCACACTTTAGTTCTCAAACTAACATCTTTGCTCTTCAACGCTTTAAAGAAGTCTTGTGCAACAGATTGGCCTAATGCAATATATCATTTGATTTCTTGACTGCTGCTTCCATCAGTATTGATGGTTGATCTGAGCAAAATGAAATATTTGACAACTTCCATCTTTTCTGCATTTATATGGAGGCTGTTTATTCACCCAGGAGTGAGGATTTTTATTTTATTTTATTTTATTTTATTTTAAACAATGAGGTGTAGCCAAAGGCTGTGGTCTTTGATCTTCATCAGTAAATACTTTAAGTCCTATTCACATTCAGCAAGCAAGGTTGTCTCATCTGAATATTGCAGGTTGTTAATGAGTCTTCCTCCAGTTCTGATGCCACATTTTTCTTCATATAATCCAGCTTCTTGGATTATTTGTTCAGCATACAGATTGAGTAAGTATGGTACAAGTATACTACTGTAGCACACACCATAGAGTATTTGTATGTATAAGGCAGTTTTAACCAATACACAGCTTCATAGTGTGAACTATATACAGTGTAATAATATCCATTACAAAGTATTAACTCATACATCATGTATTGGTGTGAAATGGATATAATTTGAACTGTCCACAAAGAAGTAGAATGAACAACACGATTTTAACTAGTACACAGTCTCAGTGTAAACTCTACACTGTGTAATTGTATGCAGTGCTCAGTGTGAACTAGAATATGGTGTACTAGTGAGAATTGTGTATAATTTGAACAATCCACAGAGTACTCATAAGAATAACACAATGCTAACCAGTACATAACCAGTACAGGGTTTTTTTTTCTAAGATGGTGGATTAGGTAGACATGCAGTAAGGAGTTCTGTCTGCAACAACAAAGAATACCAGACCAAGCAGGCTCAGGGGATGGTGCTAGAACTCTGAACCACATATAAAGGAATATTTAGAAGCTTGGAAGGCTTACAGCTAGAGGACTTTGTAGCAAAGTCAAGAAATCCATTGCTTTCTAATTCAAGACGCTCAGCTGCTCCAGGAGCTGCCATCTTCGGAGAGGCCAAGTGGGGGAAGGATCAGAACAGCCAAGAATGCCTGACAGAACTGCAAAAATACAGGTGTGGGCACTCTTCTTTTTTTTTGGGGGGGGGGAGTAATATGTTCATTGGACTCTAGCTGTCTGCACACCTCCATTCTGATGACTAGAGTGGATGCCTGAGCGAATGGACATCTCACGCCCACCCCTGTAGGGTTCTACTATACATGTGCACAGATCTCCTCGAAATTTAAAGTGACAGTTTCCACTTAAAACCAAACGACTACCACTCATCAGTCAGTTTGTCTTACTATGGTGGCTTGTGAGTTGCTGTGATTCTGAAGGCTATGCCACTGGTATCTTAAATACCAGCAGGGTCACCCATGGTGGACAGGTTTCAGATGAGCTTCCAGAAAAAGACAGACTAGGAAGAAAGAGTGACAAACTACTCCGAATATTTAGTCACTGAAAACCTTATGAATAACAGAGAAACATTGTCAGATATAGTGCCAGAAAATGAGCTCATCAGGTTGGAAGGCACTCAAAATGTGAGTGGGGAAGAGCTGCCTCCTCAAAGTAGAGCTGACCATGATAACACAAATGGAGTAAAGCTTGTGAGAGAAAAGCCCTCAGGACCTTCATTTGCTGATGGGGTACAGCTCAAAATGAAGAGAAACAACTGTAAACATCCATTGAAAATCAGAACATAGAATGTACAAAGTATGAATCTGGGAAAATTAGAAGCTGTCAAAAATGAAATGGAACTCATAAACATCGATATCTCAGGCATTAGTGAGCTGAAATGGATTGGTATTGGCCATTTTGAATCTGACAACCACATGGTTTACTATGCAGGGAATGACAAATTGAAGAGAAATGGTGTTGCGTTCATCATCAAAAAGAACATATCCAGATCAGTCATGAGGTACAATGCTGTCTGTGATAGAATAATATCCATGGGCTTACAGGGAAGCCCAGTTAATACCATTATTATTCAAATTTACACACCAACCACTAAAGCCATTGAAGATTCTACCAATTTCTTCAATCTGAAATTGATCAAGCATGCAATCAAGATGTATTGTTCTTTACTGGTGATTGGAATGCAAACGTTGGGAGCAAAGAGGAAAGATCAGTAGTTGCAAACTATGGCCTTGGTCATAGAAATGATGCTGGAGAACATATGATAGAATTCTGCAAAACGAATGATTTGTTCATTTCAAATACATTCTTTTAGACAGCATAACAGACGACTATACACATGGACCTCATCAGATGGAATACACAGAAATCAAATTGACTACATCTGTGGAAAGAGATGATGGAAAAGCTCCATATCATCACTGAAAACAAGGCCAGGGGCAGACTGTGGAACAGACCATCAATTACTCATATGCAAATTCAAACTGAAGCTGA
>NW_006408587.1:16429865-16444121 GCF_000296735.1 Chrysochloris asiatica
ATATAATCAAGTGCCAATGATCCTGAAGGAGGAAGTCCAAGGTGCATTGACGGAATTGGCAAAAAACAAGGCACCAGGAAGTGATGGAATAAAAACTGAAATCTTTCAAGAAAGTCAGGTGGCACAGGAGGCACTCACACATATCTGCCAAGAAATTTGGAAGACAACTATCTGGCCAGCTGATTGGAAGAGATCCATATTTGTGCCCATTCCAAAGATGCAGAAATCATTGGGCAATCTCTTTCATAGTTCATGTGTGTAAACTATTGTTAAAGGTAATACAGAAACAGCTACATTCATACATTGACAAAGAACTTCCAGAGGTTCAAGCTCGATTCAGAAGAGGCCGTGGAATGAGGGATATCATTGTTGATGTTTGATGGATCTTTGCTGAAAGCAGAGAATATCAGAAAGATATTTACCTATGCTTTATTGACTATGCAAAAGCTTTCGATTGTGTGGATCATGAAAAGTTATAGACAACATTGCGAAGTGTGAGTATTCCAGAACACTTAATTGTACTCATGAGGAATCTGTACCTGGACTATGAGGTAGTTGCTCGAACAGAACATGGGAACATTGACTGTTTTAAGATTAAGAAAGGTATTTGACAAGGTTGTATTCTTTCACCATGCTTATTCAACCTGCATGCTGAGCAAATAATCTGTGACGCTGGGTTATATAAAGAAAAACATGGCATCAGGATTGGGGGAAGACTCATTAACAACCTGCAATATGCAGATGATACAACTGTGCTTGCTGAAAGTGAAGAGGACTTAAAACATTTACTGATGAAGATCAAAGAACACAGCCTTCAGTATGGATTACATCTCAATGTAAAGAAAACAAAAATCCTCACCACTGGACCAATAAACAACATCCTTATCAATGAAGAAAAGATTGAAGTTGTCAAGGACTTCATTCTTCTTGGATCAACTATCAACACTCACGGAAGCAGCAGTCAAGAAATCAAATGATGTATTGCATTAGGCAAATCTGCTGCACAAGACCTTTTTAAAGTATTGAAGAACAAAAATGTCAGCTTGAGGACTAAAGATGCTCCTGACCCAAGCCATGGTATTTTCAATAACCTCATGTGCATGCAAAAGCTGGACAGTGAATAAGGAAGTCCATAGGAGAATTGATGCTTTTGATTTATGGTGTTGGAAGAGAATATTGAAAGTGCCATGGGCTGCCAAAACAACCAATACATCCATTTTGGAAGAAGTGCAGCTGGAGTGCTCCTTTGGAGGCCAAGATGGCCAAACTTCATCTCTCATACTTCGGACATATTGTCCGGAGGGACCAGTTACTGGAGAAGGATATCATTTTTGGTAAGGTGGAGGGTCAGAGAAAAATAGGAGGACCCCCAAAAAGGTGGAATAGCCAAGTGGCAGCATCAATGGACTCAAGCGCGGCAACAGTGGTGAGGTTGGCCAGGATTGGACCATGCTTCTTTCTACTGTGCATAAGGTTGCTATGGGTCGGTACTGACTTGATGGCGCCTAACAACAACAGCAACCAGTACACAGTGCAGTAGTGTAAACTATACACATTTTGATAGAATTACGGAGTGTGATCTAGAACATGGTATACTAGTTTGAACTCTGTAGAGTTTGAACTATCCACAGAGTCATAGTTTGAATAACCCAATGTTAACTACCACTACTGTAGTAGTGTGAACTATGCACAGTGTAATTGTATTAATTACACAGTGTGAAGTAGAATATGGTGTAACTAGTGGGAACTGTGTATAATTTGAACTATCTATAGAGTAGTAAGGAGCTCTGGCAGAGTAGTGGTTACGAATCGGGCTGTGAACCTCAAGGTCAGCAGTTTGAAACTACCAGCTGTTTAGCAGGATTTCTGCTCCCATAAAGATTTGCAGCCTCGGAAACCCTGTACAGGGTGGCTGCGAGTTGGAACCGGCTCCACAGCACATACCCACAACCACCATAGAGTAATATAGAAGAGTAACACAATGTAACTAGTACACAGTGTAGTTGTTGTTGATAGGTGCCATCAGGATAACACCTTCTGACTCAAACAGACACAGTGAGCAACAGACCAAAACACTGCCCGGTTCTTTGCCAACTTCACTGTCCACATTTGATTACATTGATGCTGCCACTGTGCCAATCCATTTTGTTGGGGGTCTTCCTGGTTCTCTCAGACCCACCATTTACCAAACATGGTATCCATTTCCAAAGACTGGTCCCTCCTCATAATATGTCCGAAGTATGAGAGGTGAAGTTTGGCCATCCTGGCTTCCAAGGAGCACTCTGATTGTGCTTCTTAAATACAGATTTGTTTGTTCTTTTGGCAGCCATGGTACTTTTCATATTTTCCTCTAACACCAGAGTTCATATGCATCAATTCTTCTTCCATCTTCCTTATTCACGGTACAATTTTCACATGCATATGAGGTTATTGAAAATAGCATGACTTGGGTCAGACACATCCTAGTCCACAAGCTGAAATTTTTGCTCTTTAACACTTTAAAGAGGTTTTGTGCAGCAGATACGCTTAATGAAATATGTCATTTGATTTCTTGGCTGCTGCTTCCATGAGTGCTGATGGTTGATACAAGCAAAATGAAGTCTATGGACAACTTCAATGTTTTCTCCATTTATAAGACTATTGTTTATTGGTCCAGTTGTGAGGATTTTTGTTTTGTTTACATTGATATGAAACCCATACGGAAGCTATGATCTTTGATTTTCATCAGTAAGTGTTCTAAGTCCTCTTTGCTTTCAGCAAACAAAGTTGTATCATCTGCATAACATAGGTTGTTAATGAGACTCCAATTCTGATGCCACATTTTTTTTTCATACAATCCAGCTTCTAGGATTATTTGCTCAATATCCGGGAGAAAGATGAGGCTTTCTGCTCCCGTAAAGATTTACAGCCTCAGAAACCCTGTACAGGGTCGCTATGGGTCAGAACCGACTCGAAGGCACTTAACAACAACAACAACATACAGATTTAACAAGTATGATAGAGAATACAATGTTGGTGCACACCTTTCCCAATTCTAAACCATTCGGTGCTCCTTTTTTCTGTTTGAATAACTGACCCTTAATCTACATACAGATCCCTCCTGAGCACAATTAAGTATTCAAGAATATTCGTTCTCTGCAATATTGTCCATAGCTTGTCATGAAAGCATGAATAACACAGTGTTAACTAGTATACAGTGCAGAGCTGTAAGCTTTGCATAGTGGACAATACAGTGTATATAATTACACAATGTATAGCATTAAGCATGTGAACAAGTGCATGGGGTAGTAAAATGAACAGCACACAGTATGAACTATACAGAGTGGTGGGATAAATTACACATGAACTAATGCACACTGTAGTAGTATGAATGACAGTGTGAACGGACACATGGTGTAGTAGAATGAACTGTGCTTAGTGTAAACTATATAAGCGGTAGTATAAATTACACAGCATCAACTACACACAGTGTAGTAGCATGAACGATTGTGAACTATCTGCAGTGTGAACTACATATATTGTGAACTCTTACAAAATATATAGCGTAGCAGGAAGCCTTGGTAGCACAGTAATAAAGTACTCAGCTGCTAACTAAAAAGCACTGGTTCAAACACACTACTCAGTAAGTGGGCGAAAAACGCAGCAATCTGCTTCCAAAAATATTACAGCCTTGGAAACCCTGTGAGGCATTTCTACTCTGTCGTGTAGAATTGCTAAGAGATGGAATTTACTCAATGGCAGCATATTTTAAATAATGTGAATCAGTACACACTACGCTGTTGTTGTTGTCAAATGCCATTGAGTTGGTTCCGACCCATAACTACCCCATGTAGGGTTTCCAAGGAGTGACTGGTGAGCTTGAACTGCAGACCTTGCAGTGAAGCCCATTAACCTTCAGTGCTACAGCAGGACTCCAAGTATATATTACAGTGCTCTGAATTGCTGGGCAGTGTAGTACTGCATACCAGCATGAAATATAGCAGCATGAACATAGTGTGGTTTCCAGCACAGTAACTGTGTGAGGAACTACACAGTGAAATTGTGTGAACCACTACAACATGAGCTGGAGAAATATGAGGCACAAACAAAGCAGAGTTGTAGGAAACAGCCCACAATATAGCAGGGTAAACTACTACACAGAATCTTAATGTGTGAGCTGGACAATTTTGAAACTTCTCTCTAAATCCAAAATTATTCTAAAATTAGAAGTTTATTTAAAGAAAAGCTTTTACTAGCTCCACTGTATTTCTATTTTAAAACAGTCTCCTCTTCCAAAAGCCTGTTATAATTACACATCACCTAATGTTGGAAATCTGGTATGGCACTGTTGGTTAATGTGCCAGGCTGCAAAGCTGTTCAAACCGCAAGGTCAGCGATTCAAGCTCACCAGTCGCTCCTCGGAAACCCTGTATAGGGTTGCTATGGATCGGATCCAACTTGACAGCACTTAACAACAACAACAACAATGTTGCAAAAGAATTACTGAAGTTTAACTCTAAATTTGAATCTTAGCTTCCTTATGGATAACTCTGAGGCAATTAAATACACAAATGTTAGTGTTAGAAGAAAGAAAAGTTGCTAGCACCTTAGAAGAGGCAACAATTTTCCAAGAAAAAAAAAACAGACTCAAGTAAGAATTTGGAAATGAGATACCAAAGGTTGTGGAGAGCAGAGACCCCAGAAATATTCTTACAGCAAAGGCAATCCAACACTTAAAAGGGTTCTTGAAAAGATGTTCCAAAAAACTTCAAGGTAAAAACTTTCAAAAGTTCAGGGGAAGATATTTCTGGTAAAGACTAAGCAATCAAACGTTGGGTGTGTAACATCCTGGGGTCCAGTTGGTTGAAATGTTCTTGTTGTTTGGTGGCCTCAAGTCAGTTCTGACTCATAATAATCCTATGCATAACAAAACAAAACATTGCCCAGTCTTGTACCAGCCTCACAATCATTATTACATTTGAGCCCATTGCTGCTGCCACTGTGCCAATCCATCTCATAGGAGATCTTCATTTTGTATGCTGACCCTCCATTATACCAAGCATGATATCCTTCTTCATGGACCGGTCCCTCCTGATAACATGTCCAAAATAACAGAGACAACATCTCATCATTCTGGCTGTACTTCTTCCAACACAGATTTGTTTGTTCTTTTGGTAGTCTATGGTACCTTTAATATTCTTCTCCAACACGATAAATCAAATGTGTTCATTCTTCCAAGGCCTGCCTTAATAGCTATCCAACTTTCAAATCATGTGAGGCAACTGAAAATACTATAGCATGAGTCAGGTAAAACTTAGTCCTCAAACTATTACCTTTGCAAATGAACACTTTAAAGAGGTCTTATGCAGCTGATTTGTCCAATTTAACCTGTTGTTTGTTATCTTGACTGCTGCTTCCATGAGTGTTGATTGTGGATCCAGGAAAAATGAAGTCCTTTGCAACTAAATCATTATGTTATTTATTGACCCAGTTGTGGCAATTGTCATTGTTTTTTTGTTTACATTGAGAAGCAATCCATACTGAAGGTTGTAGTCTTTTGTCTTAATCAATATTTTAAGTTCTCTTCACTTCCAGAAAACAAGGGTGTATCATTTACATGTTGCAGTTTGTTAATGAGTCTTCTTCCCATCCTGATGCCATGCTCTTTTTCATATAATCCAGTTTCTCTGATTATTTACTCAGCATACAGATTGAATGCATTTGGTGAAAAGAATACAGCCCTGGCGCACACCTTTCCTGTTTTAAACCATCCAATATCCCTTTGTTCTGTCTTAACTGCCTCTTAGTCTACGTACAGGTTCCCCAAGAGCACAATTAAGTGTTCCGGAATACCAATTTTTCATGATTCAATCCATAGTTTCTGATCTGCACAGGAGAAAGCTTTTGCATAATCAATAAAGCACAAGGAAACATTTTAATGGCATTCTCTGTTTTCATCCAAGATCCATTTAATATCAGCTATGATATCACTAGTTCTACCTCCTCTTCTGACTTCAGCTTGAATCTTTGGCATTTCTCTTTTAATGTACCATTGGAATTATTTTTGAATTTTCAGAAAAAAATTAGTTGCATATTTTATTAATTATGTCATTCGATGATTTCCTCATTCTGTTGAAACATCTCTCTTTGGAATGGGAACATGTATGGATCTCTCCCAATCAGTTAGTTAGGAATCTGTCTTCCAAATTTCTCGGCACAGATGAATGAGTGTCTCCAGTGCTGTATCAGTTTGTTAAAAGATTTGAATTTGTATCTCATCAAATCTTGTTGTTGTGATGTGCCATGGAGTCGGGTCCGACTCATAGTGACCCTGTGTAGGGTTTCTGAGGCCGTAAATCTTTACAGGAGCAGAAAGCTTCATCTTTCTCCCATGGAACAGCTGGTAGTTTCGAACTGCTGACCTTATGGTTCGCAGCCCTATTTGTAACCACTATACTACCAGAGAGCTTGTTTGTGGGGTTTTTTTCCCAATGCCTTCAGTGAAGCTTGGACTTCTTCCTTTAGTACTATTGCTTGTCCACATTCCCATTGTTTGGGTTGCACCTCAGTTTAAAGAAACAAAAATAATCACAACTTGACCAATAAATAACATCAAGATAAATTTTAAAAAGCTGTGTAGAGGGAGAACAAGTGAGGGAAGGATCAGAGCTACCACAGACTGATGCCTGACAGAACCTCGGAGATAAAGGTGTGGACATTCTTTTTTGTTTGTTTCTGCTCATTGGTCTCTCGCTGTCTGTGCACCTCCATTCTGGTGACTAGAGGGGGTGTCTGAGCTAGTGGACACTCCCACCTCCATCCCTGGAGGGTTCTAGTACACATGTGTACAGATGTCCTCAAAATTTAAAGGAACAGTTTCCACCTAAAACCAAATGGCAGTGCAAAACAGTCACAACTGGCCCTGAACTGATTATCACTAAGAAGAAGGCCAGAATGGGGACTGTGGAGCGGGAAAGAGACAGACTAAAAACAAAACAGGTGGAAAATCAAATCGTGAGTTACGTCATAATGACCAACAGTGGTATCTTAAAATTTCTCTGGTAGCCTTGAAGGCAAGAAGTGAAAAGAGGAAATTAAAGTCATAATCATATTAGGTTACAGATTATTTTTTTGCTCTTCTCTCTTTTCTGCAATTATAGACTACAGTATCCATTCAGGCTTTTTTGCTGTTGCTGTTTTGGTTTTTGGTACCCTCTTACTTTTAGGAATCCTGGTGTGGTGCTGTGGGTTAATACGCCAGACTGCAAAGCCATTTGAGCTGCAAGGTTGGTGGTTCAAGGTCACCAGCTGCTCCTCGGAAACCCTATACAGAGTTGCTATGGGTTGGAACCAACTCAATGGCACTTAACAACAACAACAACAAATACCTTTTTAAACAACATGAAAGGCAGCTATACAAATGGATCTCACCAGATAGAATACAGAGAAATCATATTGATTATATCTGTGGAAAGAGACGGTGGAAAAGTTATCAGCCAAAACAAGGCCAGACAATGGAATAGACCATCAATTGCTCATATGCAAATGCAGGTACAAGCTAAAGAAAAAATTTTAAAGTCCATGAGAGCCCACAGAAGGCTAGAGCTGAGGGTGAAATATCCAGCTTATATGAAGTGGAAGCAGATGCCAAACTTGCAGATAGTACCCATTTGACCTTACTTGATGATCAGAACTCAACTAGAGGAAGATAAAGAAATTTGATAAAGGAAGCAAGTATAAATTGCTACAATTTGATGAATTTGGCCTATACTTAACAGTTGTAGTAGCTCAAAATACCAACTGAAAGGGAAGGAGTCTTCATATCAAAGATCAAGCCTATCCCAAATTGACAGGGTTGATAGGGATGAGTAACTTAGACATTGGCTACTTAAAATGGGGGGAGGGGGAGGGACTATAAAGGCAAAAAGTGGCTGGTTTACAAGTTTTCAAAAGGCAATTTAGTTTTAGAGTGTGTGATGCATAGTAGAATCCCCACTGAATAGTTTTCATCTTGTCTAGATTGGTCTGATGTTTTGATTCAAATGTGAGTAATTGTTATCAAGACTAATTACAACTGTCACAACTATAGATGTAGAAGTTTTGTAACAAAAAGTAGGGAGTAGTTAATCTTACAGTCCAGAAACAGAGGACCCTAGGGCCATCTAGAGAGAAGAACATGAGTGGAACATGGGACACTAGCCAGAGAAGCAGTGACACCAGAGATGGAGGCAGAGGTGATGGTGTGGAGAGATACAGCAGTTAAGGACTCTGGACTCATGAAAAGAGAAAGGCTGTGTGCTGGTGGCCAGGAAGCTGGTTTGCCCTTTGGTTGCTTAAATAATTATATATCCCTGCATGTTTGTGTGTATATAAAAAAAGAAAAAAGAAAAAAACAACAGAGGGAATAGAAGTAAATACTGTTAATTGATGATGCATGGAGGAGATTTTCATTATTGCAATGAACCAAATTGTTGATTACAAAACAGATATTTTCCCATGTAAACTATCACTCAATTCACAATAAAAGTTTTAAGAGAGAGAAAGAAAGGTCCATGAGAACCAGCATATGACCTTGAATACGTCCCACTTGAATTTTGAGACCATCTCAAGAACAGATTTGATGTATTAAACAATAATGACTGAACACTAGAAGAGTTGTGAGATGACTTCAAGAACATCATACAGGGACCCTTCGGTAAAATGGTGGACTAGGCAGATGCACTATACAAGCCCTCTGCAACAAAGATGGCATCCTGGTGTGGCACTGTTGGTTAATGTACTGGACTGCAGAGTCAGTTGGAACTGCAAAGTCAATAGTTCAAGCTCACCAGCCACTCCTTAGAAACCCTATACAGGATCGCTATGGGTCAGAACTGACTCAATAGGAACTCCATCTGGGGCCAAGAACTGTGCTTTCACAACCATTTCTTGAGTTTCTTTAATTGCAGAAATTTCTCCCCTCCAGGTCCAACAACTGCACTTTTTGCTTCTATGAATATGAAAACTTCACAATTCTATGGAGATGACAGATAATCTTAGTTCACATGAAGAAAAAAAAAAAAAAAAAAAAAAAAGATAGAGAGAGAGAGAATTGCTCAAGCAAATGACAAAGAGGCAGAGCCAGAAAATGTTTCTGAGGAAGAAAAGGTAGTGAAACTAACTGAAAAAGAATTCAAAATAATGATAATTAGGTACCTTCAAAGGATAGATAGAAAGATTAAGAAAAGCAAGGAAAACACAATAAAAATTTTAGAATAATCCAGGAAAATACTACAAGAACAGACAAAATAAATGTATATTTTGAAACATACAAATCCTGTAATTAGACATCCAGAAGATTAATACTAAGTTCTCAGAAAAGGACAATACAAAGAAAAGACAAAGGAGTAGATGCAAAGCAATGGAAGCCCAAAATGGTAAGCTTGAAGACAAATCTCTCAATACTTGTTGTTGTTGTTGTTGTTGTTAGGTACCATTGAGTTTGTACCAACTCATAGCGACGTTCTGCACAGCAGAACGAAGTACTGCCTGATCCTGGTCCAACCTCACTACTACTGCCACACTTGAGTCCACTGATGCTGCCATTTGGCCAATCCATCTCGTTGGGGGTCTTCCTCTTTTTCTCTGACCCTCCACCTTACCAAACATGATATCCTTTTCCAGTGACTGGTCCCTGATGACAATATATCTGAAGTATGAGAACAAAGTTTGGTCATCTTGGCCTCCAAGGAGCACTCTGAAACAATCAGAAAAAAGAATGAAAAAAATCCAAAGTAAAGCAAACATACAATACTTAAAATAGGGACACAGAGATGTGTAATGAAGTCAACTACAAAGCAAAAAGAGGAAATAGTGTAGATACAGAACTTCCAAGTAAGTGGAAAGTTGGAAAGATTTAGTACACATTATCACAACAGGAATAAAAATGACAAGAAAATCCACAAAACAAAATGCATTCAGCCTAGAAAATTATGTGCAACAAAGAATCCAGAAGCACCATATACACATCAGAAAAACAAACAAACACACACACAGAAAAATTACAATAATCAATTCATACCTATTGATAATTATATCAAACAGAAATGAATTGAATGCACCAGTGAGGAGACATAAGCAGCAGAATGAATATAAAAACAGAATCCTTCAATATATTGTCTATAAGAGACATATAAAATAGATGGAGCCACCCCAAATGCCCATCAGATGAAGAACTGTTAAATATATTTGGTACATATACAAAATGTTGTAGAATAATGATGAATCTGTGAAACTCCTCACAACATGGTTGAAGCTGGGGGACATTATGTTGAGTAAAATTAGTCAATCACAAAAGGACAAATATTAATGAAATTTGCAAAGACCTGGAGGTAGAAAACCAAAAGTGAAGAATGTGCTCCCGCATTTCATAAGCTTAAAGAACAGAAGAAAATTTAAGCCTCATCTTGCAATATTAAAGGAGTTTATGGGCAAAATATTGAATGATGTAGAAGCCACTATTCAGAGGATGGAATGAATATATACAGTTACTGTGCCAAAAAGAATTGATAGATGTTAAACCATTTCAAGAGGTTATTACATGATCAAGAACTGATAATACTGAAGGAAAAAGTCCACACTGTTCTGAATGCATTGGAGTAAAACACAGCTCTGAGAATTGATGGAATATAAATTGAAAACTTTTCACAAACTCACACAGTATGGGAAGTGCTCACTCAGAAATTTGGAAGACAGCTACCTTGCCAAGTTATTGGGAGAGATCCATATTTGTACACATTCCAAAAAGAGGTGACCCAAAACAGTGCAGAAATCATCAAATAGTATCATTAATATCATATGTAAGTAAAATATTGAAGATAATTTTAAAATGGTTGCAACATTATATCAACAGGGAATTGCCAGAAATTCAAGTTGGATTCAGAAGAAGACAAGGAACTAGAGATATCATGGCTGACATTAAATGGATCTTGGTTGAAAGCAGAGAATACCAGAAATACATTTACTTGAGCTTTGTTGACTATAAGAAGGTTTTCCAATGTTTACTTGTGCTTAGTTGACTATAAGAAGGTTTTCCACTATGTGAGTTATGACAAACCATAGATAGCATCGTGAAGAATGGGCATTCCAGGACACTTAATTGTATTCATGAGGAGCTTGTATATAGCAGTTGTTAGAACAGAAAAAGTACATACTGAATGGTTTCAATCCAAACAAGGTATGAGCTAAGGTTTATCAGTTCACTATGCTTATTTCATAGGTTTGCTGGGCAAATAATCTGAGAATGCGGATTATATGAAGAAGAACATTGCATCAGGATTGGAGGAAGACTCATTAATAACCCATGATATGCAGAGGATACAATCTTGGACTAAAATATTAACTGGTGAAGATCAAAGACTACAACCTTCAATATTAAATTTCACCTCAATCTAAAGAAAACAAAATCTATTACAGCTGGACCAATAAATAACATAATGATAAATGGAGAAAAGATTGAAATTATCAAAGACTTCATTTTTGCTTGGATTCATAATTAACACTCATGAATTAACTCATGGAATAGCAGTCAAGAAATCAAACTGCATATTTAATTAGGCAAATCTGCTGCACAAAACCTCTTTAAAGTATTTAAGAGCAAAGAAATCAGTTTGAGGACTAAATTGTGACTGACCCAAGGCATTGATCATATTTTCTACTGCTTTATATGCAGGTGACATTGGGACAATGATAATAGAAAAATCTATGCATTTGAATTATGGTGTTGGAGAAGAACATGAAAAGTACCATGAACCGACAAAAGAACAAAAAAATTTATCTTGGAAGAAGTACAGGGTGGTGAGACTTCACTTCTCATACTTTGGGCATGTTACCAGGAAGGGCCAGTTCCTGGAGGAAGACATTATGCTAGGTAAAGTGGAGGCTGAGAGAAGAGAACTACACCCAGTGAGATGGATCAGTATAGTTGCAGTAGCAATCAATGGTCTCAAGCTGGACGATTGTGAGGACGGCGCAGGATGGGCAGTGTTTGGTTCTGTTGGGCACAGAATCACTGTGAGTTGAAGTCTACTCAATGGTACCTAACAACACATCTAGTGAACCATTTGTTTGATATAAAGAAACTTTTCTTTATGTATACATACATAATTTCACTGGTTTTGCTTCTCTAGAGAACCCAGATACACACATTCCCTGACTTTGTTGTTATTGTTGTTAACTGCCTTCAAGTCAATTCCAACCCTGTATAGCAACCCTGTATAGGGTTTCCGAGGAGAAGCTGGTGAGCTTGAGCCACTGACCTTTAAGTCCAGTGCATTAACCCACAGTGCCCCACCGGGAACTCCTGACTTTAAGGGCACACAGAATTGCTTTTTTCAGTTTTGAAAACTGCTTAATTGCAGGTTCCACATGAGCACAATTAAGTGTTCTGGAATGCTCAATCTTTTCATTGTTATCCATAGTTTGTTATGATCCACACAGTCTAATGCTTTTCCTTAATCAGTAAAACACAGGATTCATTCATCTTCCGTGTACTCTTCTTCTAGCCAAGATACATTTGAAATTTAAAAAAAAAAAAAAAGTTATTGCTTATTCTGTGTCCTCTTCTGAAATATGGCTTGAATTTCTGACAGTTCCCTGTTGATGTACTGATGCAAACATTTTTGGATTACCTTCTGCAAAATTTTAATTGTGTGTGATACTAATGATATTGTTTGGTAATTTCTACATTCTGTTAGATACACTTTCTTTGGAATGGACACTAATTTGGATCTCTTTCAGTCTGTTACCCAGGAAGCTGGCTTCCAAATTTCTTAGCACAGACTAGTGAGTGCTTCTAGCATTGTAACCCTTTGTTGGAACATCTCAGTTGGTATTCTGCCAATTCCTGGAGTCTTGTGATTTGCATTGTCCTTAAGCATTGTCATATGCTACCTTCTGGAAAGGTTGAACACCAACCAGTTCCTTTTGATATATTGACTCTGTGCATTCCTTCCATCTCTAAATTCATGTGAAATATATTGAAAGTCATATGTTGGCTCTCCTAAACTAGACTTAATAATCTTCAGCTTCAGACAGAACTTTTGTATGAGCAATTGATCTGTTTCACAGTCGGCCCCTTACCTTGTTACGGCTGATGATTATGGAACTTTTTCCAAAATAATTGCCCACAGATGTAGTCAATTTTACTCCTGTGTATTTCATCTGGTGAGAAACGTGTTTTCAGTTGCCTATCATGTTGTTTTAAAACAGCATTTGCAATGAATAAGTCATTGGTGTTGTAAAACTCTATCATATGATCTCCATATTTTCCATTTACAGATCCTTTTTTGTTTCCAACTTTTCCATTCCAAACACCAATAATTATCAATACATTTTTATTCCATGTTTGATTAATTTTAGACAGAAAAACTCGTCTTGTTGTGTGCCATGAGTTGGTTCTGACTCATTGCGATGACATGTACAACAAAACAAAACACTTCCTGGTTCGCTTTGCTTTCAGCCAGGACCCATTTGATATTAGCAATGATATCTCTTCATTCTATCTCCTCATCTGAATCTGGCTTGAACTTCTGGAAGTTCCCTGTCAATGTACTGTTGCAGCCATTTTTTACTTATCTTCGTCAAAAATTTACTTGCAGACTTCCGGTTGGCGGCAGCAGAGCAGAGTCAGGTAGAGCAGGCTCCATGGGGGAGGGCTGAAAACCCAGGGATGCGGCTCTCATGAAACTACACCAGAGCTCTGGATCTATCATAAGGGTCTGGGCGTCAGTTTCCCATAACCGCAAGCAGAAAAATCATGGTCTAAAGGAAAATATTGCCAGAAATCATCATGGAACTCCTTCTGTGGCCATCCTGCCCAGGCAGAAGTCAGAAGTCGGGACTACAGACAAATCAGCACAGGAAACCTGAGCTAAAAGCAGGCAAGCGACATTTTCAAAAGTAGGTGTGGAGGCATTTTACACATTTTTTCCTCATCTTCCTTGTTGTACCCTCTTTGCCCAGCCTGGACGCCTTCAGGTGGGTGGTTGCACACCCCTTTAAAAAGTCCACTGTTGAGATCACAGCTTTCCCATGGCATAGAGAAAGAGCCCCATCAATCCAAGGGCAAATCCTTTGGCTGCAGCTTTTAACTTCTGCCTGTGGGTCCCAGCCCTAAAGTTAACGTATGTAGAACAATTAACCCCTGGCTACGTAGTGGTTACGAATCGGACTGCGAACCTTAAGGTCAGCGGTTCGAAACTACCAGCCGCTCCGCGGGAGAAAGATGAGGCTTTCTAC
>NW_006408587.1:16447831-16454585 GCF_000296735.1 Chrysochloris asiatica
GATATCGATGTTTATGTGTTCCATTTCATTTTTGACAACTTACAATTTTCCCAGATTCATACTTTGCACATTCCATGTTCCGATTTTTAATGGATGTTACAACTGTTTCTCTTCATTTTGAGTTGTGCCTCATCAGCAAATGAAAGTCCTGCGGGCTTTTCTCCCTCGGTGTTTACCCCATTCACATCATCACAGTCAACTCTACTTTGAGGAGGCAGCTCTTCCCCAGTTTTATTTTGAGTGCCTTCCAACCTGAGGGGCTCATTTTCTGACACTCTATCTGACAGTGTTTCTCTGCTATTCATAAGGTTTTCAGTGACTAAATATTCAGAAGTAGTTCATCACTCCTTCTTCCTAGTCTTCTTCATCTGGAAGCTCATCTGAAACCTATGCACCATGGGTGACCCTGCTGGTATTTAAAATACCAGTAGCATATCTCTCAGAATCACAGCAACTCACAAGCCACCAAAGTCCAACAAACTGACAGACAAGTGGTGGATTCACAATATAATGACCCTTTATTAGAAAGAAACAATGGGTATTCTGACTGTCATTTTTTTCCCCCACATTTGGGAAACTGCTGCACCTCTTCCTTATTTTCTGTATTATTTCTGTATCTTAGTAAGTTCCAAATAGATTATTTACTGCTTAAAATGTCCTGTTTTATGCCTTGAGCTATACCAGGGGGAAAAAATTACCAATCAAATACACTAACACTTTGCTATAAAAAGACAGAAAAATATTCAGAATGTTCCAGATATAAAACTATTCCAGTTTTCAATCATGTTTATTTTTTTCAGAAATTAGAGACTTCACTCTAAACTTAGCCGGATCTGATATGCTTCACCTGGATTCATTAATCATAAACAGTGAAATTTTGTTTAAAGCTCCCAAATTTCTAAAAAAAAAACATTATCTTAACCCTCACACAAAAAGCAGTTTCATTATCATACCAAAATTAATGTAGAGAATTCTGTTGAAATAGTACATTTTGAAAGAAACTTTTTTTTTAAGGAATGGAAATTATGGAACTTGATAAACGGTTCTTTCCCCCAACCCCCAAGGAAGAGTACAAAGGAATGACATACTTATCCTATGAATTAGTCCTGAACAAAAATAATAGATTTTTGTAAAGAATTGTGGAATAGCAAGCAGGTAGCCAGGAAGAAGTCTTTATTAAATTGCATACCTTTTGACCCAGAGTCACCAGAGTTTCAATTTTCCTGGAGAGGAAGAGAGGGTTAATTTATAGTATTTCCTGTTTTTCACCTGAAGGAAAGGCTCTATACATTGGATTCCTGAACTCAGTGTCAAAGCCACAGAAAACAATGAGAAGCTAGATTACCAATTCTTTCTCAAATGGCTTCATATGCCCATTAAAATAGTACTGTGCCCCTCCTATGCAGTTTGGTACAAGAGTAAGAAATTAAATCTCCCTACCAGTTTCCTTTCCCTGCTTATTTAACTTTGATTATTTTTATTGCAATCTATTAAGTGCCATAATTTTAGGACAAGGGAGCTAGACATTGTTAACAGTCCTTGCTATATCAGCCTGAGTAGAGGGAGCACCCCATTCACTATCAAAAGGATGACAAGGAAGAACCCCCATGAACAGCTCAGAGAACAGACCTTCCATGAGGCTCTCTTGACCAAGAATCTGGTCCTTGAGAAGTATGTCTTCATCCTTGAGAGGGAAGGACTGAGCATAGAGCTTACAGTAAAGTCAATCAAAACCAAGATGGATGGATGACTCAAGGTACTTTTGGGAGAATAGCTCCTTAAGGTAATGAGTCTACTTTGGTAAGAGCTGATTTCCAAGGAAAGTTCTGACTCAGGGCGCATTGTTGGAATAAGCATTGCTGCTAATTGCCGGCTAGTTAGCTCCAACTCATGGTAGTACATGTACTACAGAATGAAATGCTGCCCAATTCTACCCCATCTTCACAATTGCTGGTATGCTCAAGTCCATTGTTGTGGCCACTGTATATTTTGAATGTCCAGCAAGGAAATCATTAGCTGAGCATTAAGCTAGCTGAGTCCTGGTATGGCAAAGCAGGTTAATTCACTGGACTACAAGGTCGGTTTGAATTGTAGGGTCAGTGGTTCAAGTTCACCAGCCGCTCCTCGGAAACCCTACACAGGATCACTATGAGTCAGAACCAGCTCAACGGCACTTAACAACAACAAAACTGAGTAGAGGCTTCAATAGCCATACATGGCAAAGACTATAGACATAATAAAATTCATTTTTTAAAATGTCACTAGACAAACAATAAACAAACTATAAAACTCTGGGAGGAGTGAGAATCTATTTCCAGAGTTACTACTAAGAAGATAACTAAAAAATGTGATGGGGCAGGAGAATAAATTAATGGAGTGCTATAAAAATGGCACCAACCAGCCCACCCACAGTACTCTGCTCAGCTGGGTTTAATAAGTCATTGCAATGACCACTCAGAACTCAGAGACCACAGTCACAGCTACAGGGTTTATTTAGGAATTTAACAGGTTGTAATTCAGTGTTGAAGAGCAAAGATGCCACCTTGAGAACTAAGGTACGCCTGACCCATGCCATGGTATTTTCAATAATCTCACATGGATGCGAAAGCTGGACAGTGAATAAGGAAGGTCATAGAAGAATTGATGCCTTTGAATTGTGGTGTTGGAGGAGAATACTAAAAGTGCCATGGACTGCCAAAAGAACCAATAGATCTGTTTTGAAAGAAGTGCAGCCAGAGTGCTCCTTGGAGGCCAGGATGGTTAAGCTTCGTCTCTCCTACTTTGGACATATTGTCAGAAGGAAACAGTCACTGGAAAAGGATGTCATGCTGGGTAAGATGGAGGGTCAGAGAAAAAGAGAAAGACCCTCCAATGAAATGGATTGGCCAGGTGGCATAATTGACAGACTCAAGTGTGGCAACAGTAGTGAGGTTGGCCCAGGATCGGACACCGTTTCGTTCTGCTGTGCATGGTGTTGCTATGAGTCGGTTCTGACTCGATGGCACCTGACAACAATGACAACAATTCAGAATCAGAAAATGCTCAGCACACAGTTCTTTAAGTCACAATAGCCTCTCTGCCAAGCCCACAGCCAGGCCTGTCTCTGGCCCTCATCCTTTTGGCCTGGCCTCTGCCCTACTCATCAGTTTTACAAAGTGTCCTTATGATAAATGCATAAAGGACACTCCACTCAGCTATCAGCCTCAGCTTGAAGGCATTAGGGTCTAGGTCCTCAATTAACTGTCTGGAGGCACCCAACTTCACAAATGAACCTCCTGCCCAAAGGCACGCAGTGTTGCTTGCTCCATAGGTTGGGAAGCACACCATGCTATCTGTCTCATGCTCTAACTCTTGGCTCTGCTGCTGCTGTTCCTCTGCCACTCCTTCGGTGTCACAGGTTTCTGTCCCTGGGTTAAGGAGACTCAATGTACAGTAATATCAGGGTCCAAAGGACAGTCTTCACTCCTGACTCTTTCTTCTTTATGGTAGTGACATCTCCCCCTCTTGTTTTATGAGATGGCTCACCTCAAAACCAGCAAGAAGATGGTAAAAACTTTTCCAAGTTTTTAAACACACAATTAACAATCAGTGTTAACAACGGAATCACAAAATCCTATCAGCATCTTCTGACACATTCTCTCACCCAGACATATCGAGAGGTGGTACGTTGCTTTTGTTGTTAAGTGCTATATAGAGAGTTATTTCTAACTCATAGCTACCCTGCATATGGTTTCCAAGGTTGTGGAAGAAGAAAGCCTCATCTTTGTCCCATGGAGTGGCTGGTGGGCTCCAACTACCAACTTTACGGTTGCAGTCCTGTGCTAATCCTACAGAACTGCCTCGCTCCCAGGTGGTATACTAGAAAATATCTATTTGACACAAAAGATGGCATTGCAGAGGGATAGAGAAACAAACCATAAACCAACAAAACCAATTACCATCAAGTCAATTCTGATTCATAGTGCTCCTCCAACAGAGATTCCGAGACTATAAATCTTTATGGATGCCGACAGTCTCCATTTTCTCCCACAGAGCTGCTGATAGGTCAGAACTACCATCCCTCTGATTAAGCAGTCCAGTGCTTGTCCTACAGCATGACTAGGGATCAATATAAAGAAACAAAAAAAGACATAAAATAGACCCAAACAAATAGCAAAATGGCAGACCTAATCCCTAGCTTATCAATAACTATATTAAATTTAAATAGGCTAAGCCTAACAATAAAAAGGCTTAGCATCATGGATACAAAAACATCTTTCAATAACAAGCAGTGTACAAGATGCACCCATGGCATTAAAAAATGAAAAGTACAGTACAATAAAAATACCAAGCAAACCATAAGGAAAGGAGGGCCAAAGGGGCTGTACAAGTATAAGACAAATGGACTTTAAGACAAAGGCATTGTTTCTAGAGACAATGCACTACATTTTATAATGCTGAAAGGATGAAGCCATTCAAACTTGTAACAATTATACACATAACCCTCTGAAAAAGAGCCCAAATATACAAGCAGAAGCTAACAACTGAAGGGAAAAACAGACATCTAAATGGTAATAGTTGAGGACTTCAGTATCAAAATTACAAAAATAGAAAAAATGCATAGGCAAAATATGAACAAAGGAATAGAGACCTGTACAATACTATAAACCAACTAGACATAAGCAGTATCAATTGAGCAATCCGCTCAACAGCAGTGGCATACACATTGTTCTCAAATTTACACAGAACCATCTTCAGGATCTCTGGTAGTGTAGTGGTTACAAATTGGGCTACTAACCCCAAGGTCGGCAGTTCAAAACTACCAGCTATTCCATGGAAGAAAGATGAGGCTTTCTGCTTCCATAAAGATCTACAGCTTAGGAAACCCTGTGCAGGTTCACTATGAGTTGGAACCTACTCCATGGTACTTAACAACAACAACAACATCTTCAGGAGGGAATCCCAGTGTGGTGCTGCAGTATGGGTTCAAACTGACTTGACAACACTTAACAAGAACAACAAACAACAGCAAAGAACACATGTTAAGCCATAACACAAATTTAAAAGAACTGAAATCATTCAGAAACTCTTGTGACTGGGATGGAATTAAATTTAAAATAACTGAAGAAAATTTAAGGAATTATTTAATATATCAAAATGAAGCCATACACTTTTAAATAACTCATGGAGCATAGAATAAATCATAAGGGAAATTAGAACACACGTTTAGATGAATGAAAGCAGAAACATAACATTCTAGAAATTTAGGAGATGCCCATAAGGCAGTGGCGGTTATGTGCCGTAAAGTCAGTTTCTCTCATAATAACCCTGTATAGAGTTTCTGAGGCTGTAAATCTTTACGGGAACAGAAAGATTCATCTTTCATCCATGGAACTGCTGGTAGTTCTGTACATTGACCATGACATTAGCAACCCGATTCGTAACCGCTATGCTACCAGAGCAGAGAAAAACTTCAGGCTCTAAAGACCTATATTGGAGTCCTGGTGTGGCACTGTGGGTTAATATGCTAGACTGCAAGTTGGGTTGGAATGGCTTGGCAAGCAGTTCAATATGACCAGCTGTTCCTCAGAAACTATGAATCAGAACAACAACCATCTATATTAAATGATAAAAGAGAGCTCAAATTTAACACGTATCATCCTTCTTACTTGTTATTGTTTGGTGCCATCAAGACAGTACCGACTCAGAGTAATTTTATGCTCAGCAGAATGAAACACTGCCAAATCCTGGGCCAACCTCAATACTGTTAACACACTTGAGTCCATCGATGCTGCCACTTAACCAATCCATCTCATTGGGGGTCTTCCTAGTTTTCTCTGACCCTCTACCTTAACAAAAATGATATCCTTCTCCAGCGACTGGTCCCTTCTGACAATATGTCTGAAGTATCAGGGATGAAGTTTGGCCATCTTGGCCTCCATGGAGCAATCTGGCTGCACTTCTTCCAAAATGGATCTATTGGTTCTTTTGCAAGCCCATGGCAATATTCTCCTTCAAAACAATAACTCAAAAGCATCAATTCTTCTACAGTCTTCCTTATGCACTGTCCAGTTTGCACATGCATATGAGGTGATTGAAAATACCATGGCTTGGATCAGATGCACCTTAGTCCTCAAGCTAACATCTTTGCTCTTCAACACTTTAACAAAAAGTCATATGCAGCAGATTTGCCTAATGCAATACGTAGTTTGATATCTTGACTGCTGCTTTCATGAATGTTGATAGTTAATCCAAGAAGAATGAAGTCCTTGACAAATTAAATATTTTCTCTGTTGATAAGAATGTTATTTATTGGTCCTGTGGTGAAGATTTTTGTCTTCTTTACATTGAGATATAATCCATACTGAAGGTTGTGCTCTTTGATATTCATCAGTAAATGTTTTAAGTCCTCTTCACTTTCAGCAAGCAAGGCTGTATAATTTGCATATCTCAGGTTGTTAATGAGTCTTCCTCCAATCCTGATGCCACGTTTTTCTTCATGTAACCAGCTTCTCAGATTATTTGTTCAGCATACAGGTTGAATAAGTATGGTGAAAGAATATAACCTTGTTGCACACCTTTCTTAATTTTAAACCATTCAGTGTTCACATGTTCTTCACAATGTTTTCCATAGCTTGTCATGATCCACACAATCGAAAGCCTTCATGTAGTCAATAAAGCATAGGTAAACATCCTTCTGGTATTCTCTGCTTTCAGCCAAGATCCATCGGACATCAGCAATGATATCTCTCATTCTACGGCCTCTTCTGAATCT
>NW_006408587.1:16454685-16457196 GCF_000296735.1 Chrysochloris asiatica
TCTAACTTCAGGTCTTTACACATTTCATTACAAAATTTGACTTTGTCTTCTCGAATTGACCTCTGTAATTTTCTAATTTTCTATTCAAGTCTTTCACCTCCTGATTTATTCCATTTGCTTTAGCATCTCTACAGTAAGTAGAAAGCAAGTTTCAGAGTCTCTTTGACATCTATTTTAGTCTTTTTATTTGCTCTTGTCTTCTTAATGATCTTTTGATTGAGAAATGTTGCACATGTTCTTCCCTTTTGGTTTTCTAAATCAGGTCTTTACACAGTTTGTTATATTATTTAACTTTCTTCTTGGCGTGCTTTTTGAAATTTCCTATTTAGCTCTGTTACTGCTTCATACTTCCATTTGCTTTAGCATTTCTATGCTCAAAAGCCAGTTTCAGAGTCTCTTTTGACATCCATTTTGGTCTTTCCCTTCTTTCTTTTCTTTTTAATGACCTTTTGCTTTCTTCCTGTATGATTTTCTTGATGTCATCCCACAGTTCTTCTGATATTCAGTCTTTAGTGTCAAATGCATTGAATTTGTTTTTCAGATGATCTTTAAATTCAGGTGGGATATGTTCAAGGTCATTATTTTGGCTTTCATGGACTTCTTTTCATTTTCTTTTGCACAGTGTGGCCCTGGTCTTGTTTTGGCAGATAAAACAGAACTTTTCCACCATCTTTTTCCATATATGTAGTCAATTTGATTTCTGTCTAGTCCATGTGCTAGATCCACAAGTATAGTTCCTTTTATGTTGTTTTAAAAAGATATTTACAGGTTCCAGTTTGGGTGGCAGCAGAGACAGCCAGGTAAGAAAGGCTCTGTGGGGAGGAATTGAAAACCCAGAGAAGCTTTGCTTATGGAACACCACCAGAACCCTGGATCTAGCATAAGATCCAGAGCGTCAGTTTCCCACATGTGCAAGTGGAACAATCACAGTATAAAGGAAAATACTGCAAGTTAGGAATCTCTTGAGAAGTGACTCCCTCTTTAGCCACCCCATCCAGGTGGAATTCAGAGGGCGGGGTTACAGCCAGACCTGCACAGGGAACCGGTGCAAAAAGCACACCTTTCTTAATTTTAAAACATTCAGTGTTTCCATGTTCTGTTCGAACAACTGCCTCTTGGTCCAGGTACACATTTCTCATGAGCACAATTAAGTGTTCCAGAATACTCATGCTTTGCAATGTTGTCCATAGCTTGTCATGATCCACACAACCGAAAGCCTTTGCATAGTCAATAAAGCACAGGTAAACATATGTCTGATATTCTCTGCTTTCAGCCAAGATCCACCGGACATCAGCAATGATATCCCTCGTTCCATGGCCTCTTCTGAATCTGGCTTGAACTTCTGGAAGTTCTCTGTCAATGTATGATCATAGCAGTTTCTGTCTTACCTTTAGCAAAATTTACTCACATGGGATATCAAAGAGATTATCCAATGATTTCTGCATTCCATTGGGTCACCTGTCTTTGGAATGGACACAAATATGGATCTCTTCCAATCAGTCAGCCAGATAGTTGTCTTCTAAATTTCTTGCCATAGATGAGTGAGTGCCCCTGTGCTGCCTCACTTTCTTGAAAGATTTCTATTTTGATTCCATCAATTCCTGGTGCCTTGTTCTTTTCCAATTCCTTCAATGCACCTTGAACTTCCTCCTTCAGTATCATTGGCTCTTGATCATATGCTACCTCTTGAAACGGTTGAACAGTAACCATTTCCTTTTGTCACAGTGACTTTGCATATTCCTTCCATCTTCTCTTGAAGCTTTCTGCATCATTCAATAATTTTCCCAGAGAACCTTTCAATAAAAAGTCGAGGCTTGAATTTTTGTTCACTTCCCCCAGCTTGAGAAATGCTGACTGTGTTCTTCCTTTTTGGTTTTCTAATTCCAGATCTATGTACATTTTGTTGTAATATTTGGCTTTATCTTTTTGAGCTGATCTTTGAAAGCTTCTGTTCAACTCTTATACCTCCCCATTTCTTACATTTGCTTTAGCATCTCTGTGCTGGAGAGCAAGTTTCAGTGTCTCTTCTGACATTCATTTTGACCTTTTCCTTCTTTCTTGTCTTCTTAATGAGTTTTTCCTTTCTTCATATATGATGTTCTTGATGTCACCCCACAACTCTTCTGGTCTTTGGTCTTTAGTGTTTAATGTATCAAATCTGTTCTTCAGATGATCTCTAAATTCCGGTTGCATATATTCAAGGTCATATTTTGGCTTTCGTGGACTTGTTTTCATTTTCTTTAGCTTCAGTTTGAATTTGCATATGAGTTACTGATGGTCTCTTCCACAGTCTGCCCCTGGCCTTGTTATCATTGATGGTTTGGAGCTTTTCAATTGTCTCTTTCTGCAGATGTAGTCAATTTGATTTCTATCTTTCCATCTGGTGAGGTCCATGTGTATAGTCATTTCTTATGCTGTATAAAGAAGGTATTTGAAATGAATAAATCATTGGTTTTGCAGAATTCTATCATGCATTCTCCAGCAGCATTTCTATCACCAAGACCATATTTT
>NW_006408587.1:16464917-16470146 GCF_000296735.1 Chrysochloris asiatica
CTTTTCCTTCTTTCTTGTCTTCTCAATGACTTTTTGCTTTCTTCATGTATGATGTTCTTGACTCTTCTGGTCTTCAGTCTTTACTGTTTAATGTATCAAATCTGTTCTTCAGATCATCTCTAAATTCAGGTGGGATATAATCAAATTTTGGCTCTTGTGGACTTGTTTTCATTTTCTTCAGCTTTAGTATGAATTTGCATAAGAACAATTGATGGTGTGTTTCACAATCTACCCCTGACCTTGTTTTGACTGATGGCATGAGCTTTTCTATCGTCTCTTTCTGCAGATGTAGTCAATTTTATTTCTCTGTATTCCATCTGGCAAGATCCATGTGTATAGTCATCTATTTTGCTGTCTAAAGAAGGTATTTGAAATGAACAAATCATTGATTTTACAGAAATCTATCATGCCATCTCCAGCATCATTTCTATCATCAAGGATATATGAGGTTAATTCAAAATATTGTTAAAAGGCCTCCAATTCATACATATACAGGTTTATTAAAAACCAAAATGTGTTTAAGCATTTCTCTGTGATCAGCAGTTGTCTGAAGTCATGTTCTTTCAGTAATAAACTTGTCTTAATTTCCTTAGGTAACTTCTGTATGATTAGCACTGTATGATTAGCACTGGATTGCGAACTACAATCTCAGTGGTTCAGTCTCACCAGCGCCTCCTCAGAACCCCTATATAGGGTTGCTATAAGCCAGAATAGACTTGATGGTACTTACAACAACAACAGCTTTACTGTTATTTTTAAGTGCCATTGAGTCAATTTCAACTTATAGCAACCCTGTATAGGGTTTCTGAGGAGTACCTCATGGATTTGAACTTCCAACTTTGTAGTTCCCAGTCTAATGCAAATCCTATTCCTTTGAAAACAGAAGAAAAAAAAAAAAAAGTCCAGTCAGAATCATACCTGTTGAGGGGCTCTGCTGCGCCAGTTAAATTCCAGGAAGAAATGTCAGCTCAAAAGGTTATGCTGGCTGCTTTTTGGTTCCCAAAGGGGAATCTTGATAGATTTTCTTAAAGTTTTGAGAAAACTGAGAACTGTACTGTTGAGAAAAAGGCTAAGAAACTCGAGCCAAGAACATTTTTCCCGTCACAATAATGTACCTGCTCATTTTTGAGGATAACAAAGACTGTCCCTATGAGAATTCCATTAGAAGAACTTACCCCACTCTTTCTACAGACCCGAGCTTACCCCTTCTTTTAGTTCTCAAAACTCAAAACAAACAAACAACCAAAAGAAACACATTTAAAAGGAACACTGACCCAAGCCATGGTATTTTCAGTAACGTCATATGCATACAAAAGCTGGACAGTGAATAATGAAGGTTGTAGAAGAATTGATGCATTTGAGTTATGGTGTTGGAGAAGACTATTGAAAGTGCCATGGGCTGCCAAAAGAACTAACAGATCTGTGTTAGAAGAAATTCAGCCAGAGTGCTCCTTGGAGGCCTGGATGGCCAATCTTTGTCTCTTATACTTCAGACATATTTTCAGGAGGGACCAGTCACTGGAGAAGGATATCATTTTGGTAAGGTGAAGGATATCATTTTTGGTAAGGAGAAGGATATCATTTTTGGTAAGGTGAAGGATATCATGTTTGGTAAGGTAGAGGGTCAGAGAAAAAGAGGAAGACCCCAGAGAGATGGACTGGCAAAGTGGCAGCATCAATGGGCTCAAGTGTGGCATCCATAGTGAGGTTGGCCCAGGACCAGGCAGTGTTTCATTCTGCTGTCCATAAGGTCACTATGAGTCAGTACCAACTCGATGGCACCTAACAACAACAACAATCTGAGTCTCTCAAAAATGGCAAAACTGCCAATTTGATGTGCTATAAACTGAATAGCACAGAAGTCTTCTGGAAAGGGTTAGAGAAATGGAAACACTGTTTTCAGAAGTGTTATATAACATGATATAGGATATGTCAAGACACAGTAACTTCACATTTTTATATCTTTGCTTAAATTTGCTTCCATTACTTGTAAAGCCAATGATACTGTAGGACTAAGTTCAAGGTGCGCTGAAGGAATTGGCAAAAAACGAGATTCCCAGAATTGATGGAATACAAATTGACATCTTTCAACAAAGTGATGAAACACTGGAGGCACTCACTCATCTATGCCGACAAAATTTGAAGACAGTTGTCTGACCACCTGAATGGAAGAAATACATAGATGTGCCTATTCCAAAGAAAGGTGACCCAACGGAATGTGGAAATCATCAAACAATATCTTTGATATGCCATGCAAGTAAAATTATTCAAAAATGGCTGTAACTGTACATTGATAGGGACCTGCCAGAGGTTCAAGCTGGATTCAGAAGAGGACATGGAATGAGAGATATCATTACTGACATCAGATGGATCTTGGCTGAAAGCAAAGAATACTCAAAAAATATTTCCTTGTGCTTTCTTGACTGCACAAAGGCTTTCAATTGTGTGGATCATGACAAGATATCAACAACATTGTGGGGAATGAATATTCCAGAACATTTAATTGTGCCCATAAGGAACATAAACCAAGAAGCAATTGTTTGAATAGAACAAGAGAATACTGAATGATTTAAAATTAGGTAAGGTGTGTGTCCGAGTTATATCCTTTCACCATATTTACTAAATCTGTATGCCGAGCAAATAATTGAGAAACTGGATTGCATGAAGAAGAATGCAGCATCAGGATCAGAGGCACACTCCTTAACCCATCCTACAATATGAAGATGATACAATTTTACTTGCTGAGAGCAAAGAGGACTTAAAATATTCACTGATGAAGATCAAAGACCACAGCCTTTGGTACAAATTGTAACTGAATGTAAAGAAAACAAAAATCCTCACCACTGGGCCAATAAATAACATCAGGATAAATGAAGAAAAGACTGAAGCTGTCAAAGACTTCATTTTGCTTGGATCAACCATCAACACTTAAGGAAGCAGTAATCAAGAAATCAAGGGACATATTGCATTAGGTAAATCTGATGCACAAGGCCTCTTTAAAGTGTTCAAGAGCAAAGTTGTCAGTATGAGGACTAAGGTATACCTGACCCAAGTCATGGTATTTTCAGTAACTCCATATGCATGTGAAAGTTGGACAGTGAATAACGAAGACTGTAGAAGAACTGATGCATGTGACTATGTCATTGCTAGAGGATATTAAAAGTACCTTGACTGAGTACTCTTGAGCCCAGAGTCAGTGGCATAGCCACAGAGTACTAGAGTGGAGAGTGAAGCATACAGCTGATAAGAAAAGAGGTCACATGCATAAGTATAACCACACTTGCAGATAATTCCCACTTGACCAATGACTGGATGATCAGAGCTCAACTAGAAGAAGAAAGAAGATGAAAAAAAAGAATAATCAGATACAATTTGATGAACTTGACCTATATCTATGGATGCAGTAGCTCAAAAAAGGGAATAGATCTTCACAGTGAGGATCATTCTCACCCCCTCCATACATGGAGTGGACAGAGATGGGAAACTTGGACATTGGCTACTCAGAATGGGGGATGGGGGCTACAGAGGCAAGAAGTGACTGGCTTACAAGCTTTCAAGAGGGAACGTAGATCCACAGGGCATGGAGCAAGGTAGAATCTCCACTGAGTAGTATCGAATCTGTCTAGAAGGGGCTGATGAAAAGAGATGCGGATAGGTCTCTTGTGATACAATAGTGAATAATTGTTATCAGGACTGATTGTAAGGGTTGGAAATGTAAAGATAAACATTTTGTGGCAAAAAGAGGGGAGTGATAAGCTTTGTAGAGGTCCCTGGGACCATCAAGGAAGAAGAGTGGAGAGCGGAACCATACCCAGAGAAGCAGTGATGCCAAAGGTGGAGGCAGAGATGACGACGTGGAGAGATGGAGTGGCTGGGACTTTGAACCCAGAGAGGTTGAGGGGCTGTGTGCTGACGGTCAGGGGCAGGCTTGCGGGATATACCCTTTGGTTGGTTGATGATGCATGGAGGGGATTGTAACCATGGTAAGGAAATGATATCTAATAGGACAAATGTGAAGCTAATGTTCTTCCATGTAAACTATCATATAATTCACAATAAAGCTTTTAATAAAAAGTTCCTTGGACTGACAAAAGATCAAAACAGATCTGTGTTGGAAGCATAGCTGCCAGAATATTCCTTGGAAGCCAGAATGGCCAGACTTCATCTCTCAAGTTTCATACATAATGTCAGGAGAAACCAGTCCCTGGAGTAGGGCAGCATGCTTGGTAAAGTGGAAGGTCAGTGAAAACGAGGAAGACCCCCAACAAGATAGATTGGAAGAGTGGCAGCAGTAATGGGTTCAAGTGTAGCATTGAGTATGAAATAGGCACAAGAACTGACAATTTTTCATTCTGTTGTGCATAGGGTTGCTATGAATCGCTACCAACTTGATGGCACCTAACAACAACAACTAATTATTTTGTAACATTACATTCTGACTTATCTTCATACAATAAGCACATGTAAGGATGTTCAGCATCATTACCCATTAGGGAAATGCACATCAAAACCAAAATGAGATAGCTTTTCAAAATTACTAAAATGGTTAAAATGAAAAAGACAAACAATAACAAGTTTTAGTGACTGTGATAAAAATTAGAACTCTCATGTATTACTGATGAGATTATAAAATTGTATATTGACTTGTTGTGTAGAAAAAGAGAGGGACGATCTTATGAGGCACCTCATAAAAGGCTCTGTGCTATTTAGTGAGTGCAGTTAGGTTACTGTTGCCATAGTCTAGGTGGACAATAATGAAGACTTCATGGCAATGACAAGGTCTTGAACAAATATCTTGTTGCTCCATGTCCTTGAGTCAGTTCTGACTCATAGTGATTCTGTACAGGATTTCTGAGGCTGTAAAATTTTTGTGAGAGCAGAAAGTCTCAGCTTTCTCCCACAATGCAGTTGGTAGGCCCAAACAGCAAGCTTGTGGTTCTCAGTCCAGTGATTCTCCTACAGAATCACAACGTTCCTGTAAAAGATATGTTATGGAGGTGGTGTGCCATAGAGTCAGTTCTGACTCATAGTGACCCTGTGTAGGGTTTCTGAGACTATAAACCTTTGTTGTTGTTGTTAAGTGCCGTCGAGTCGGTTCCGACCCATAGCGACCCTGTACAGGGTTTCCAAGGGTGTAAATCTTTATGGGAGTAGAAAGCCTCATCTTTCTCCCACGGAGCAGCTGGTAGTTTCGAACCACTGACCTTAAGGTTCGCAGCCCGATTCGTA
>NW_006408587.1:16470246-16476679 GCF_000296735.1 Chrysochloris asiatica
ATTGAAGAAGTTGGTAGAATTCTTATATTTCATCCTTACTGGCTTTAGTGGTTGGTGCATAAATTTGCATAATAGTGGTATTAACTGGGCTTCCCTGTTGTCATTGTTGTCAAGTACCTTTGAGTGGATTCTGACCCATAGCAACCCCTTATAGGGTTTACGAGGAGCAGCTGGTGAGCTAGAACCACCAACCTGGCAGTTCAAATGAATTTGCAGTCTGACATATTAACCCACAGCACCATACCAGGACTCCGGGCTTCTCTGTAGGTGCATGGATATTATCCTGTCACAAACAGTGGTGTACCTCATGACTGATCTGGATTTGTTGTTTTGACAATGAATGCAACACCATTCCTCTTCAATTTGTCATTTCCGGCATAGTAAACCATGTGGTCATGAGATTCAAAATGGCCAATACCAGTCCATTTCAGCTCACTAATGCCTAAGATATCGATGTTTATGTGTTCCATTTCATTTTTGACAACTTACAATTTTCCCAGATTCATACTTTGCACATTCCATGTTCCGATTTTTAATGGATGTTACAACTGTTTCTCTTCATTTTGAGTTGTGCCTCATCAGCAAATGAAAGTCCTGCGGGCTTTTCTCCCTCGGTGTTTACCCCATTCACATCATCACAGTCAACTCTACTTTGAGGAGGCAGCTCTTCCCCAGTTTTATTTTGAGTGCCTTCCAACCTGAGGGGCTCATTTTCTGACACTCTATCTGACAGTGTTTCTCTGCTATTCATAAGGTTTTCAGTGACTAAATATTCAGAAGTAGTTCATCACTCCTTCTTCCTAGTCTTCTTCATCTGGAAGCTCATCTGAAACCTATGCACCATGGGTGACCCTGCTGGTATTTAAAATACCAGTAGCATATCTCTCAGAATCACAGCAACTCACAAGCCACCAAAGTCCAACAAACTGACAGACAAGTGGTGGATTCACAATATAATGACCCTTTATTAGAAAGAAACAATGGGTATTCTGACTGTCATTTTTTTCCCCCACATTTGGGAAACTGCTGCACCTCTTCCTTATTTTCTGTATTATTTCTGTATCTTAGTAAGTTCCAAATAGATTATTTACTGCTTAAAATGTCCTGTTTTATGCCTTGAGCTATACCAGGGGGAAAAAATTACCAATCAAATACACTAACACTTTGCTATAAAAAGACAGAAAAATATTCAGAATGTTCCAGATATAAAACTATTCCAGTTTTCAATCATGTTTATTTTTTTCAGAAATTAGAGACTTCACTCTAAACTTAGCCGGATCTGATATGCTTCACCTGGATTCATTAATCATAAACAGTGAAATTTTGTTTAAAGCTCCCAAATTTCTAAAAAAAAAACATTATCTTAACCCTCACACAAAAAGCAGTTTCATTATCATACCAAAATTAATGTAGAGAATTCTGTTGAAATAGTACATTTTGAAAGAAACTTTTTTTTTAAGGAATGGAAATTATGGAACTTGATAAACGGTTCTTTCCCCCAACCCCCAAGGAAGAGTACAAAGGAATGACATACTTATCCTATGAATTAGTCCTGAACAAAAATAATAGATTTTTGTAAAGAATTGTGGAATAGCAAGCAGGTAGCCAGGAAGAAGTCTTTATTAAATTGCATACCTTTTGACCCAGAGTCACCAGAGTTTCAATTTTCCTGGAGAGGAAGAGAGGGTTAATTTATAGTATTTCCTGTTTTTCACCTGAAGGAAAGGCTCTATACATTGGATTCCTGAACTCAGTGTCAAAGCCACAGAAAACAATGAGAAGCTAGATTACCAATTCTTTCTCAAATGGCTTCATATGCCCATTAAAATAGTACTGTGCCCCTCCTATGCAGTTTGGTACAAGAGTAAGAAATTAAATCTCCCTACCAGTTTCCTTTCCCTGCTTATTTAACTTTGATTATTTTTATTGCAATCTATTAAGTGCCATAATTTTAGGACAAGGGAGCTAGACATTGTTAACAGTCCTTGCTATATCAGCCTGAGTAGAGGGAGCACCCCATTCACTATCAAAAGGATGACAAGGAAGAACCCCCATGAACAGCTCAGAGAACAGACCTTCCATGAGGCTCTCTTGACCAAGAATCTGGTCCTTGAGAAGTATGTCTTCATCCTTGAGAGGGAAGGACTGAGCATAGAGCTTACAGTAAAGTCAATCAAAACCAAGATGGATGGATGACTCAAGGTACTTTTGGGAGAATAGCTCCTTAAGGTAATGAGTCTACTTTGGTAAGAGCTGATTTCCAAGGAAAGTTCTGACTCAGGGCGCATTGTTGGAATAAGCATTGCTGCTAATTGCCGGCTAGTTAGCTCCAACTCATGGTAGTACATGTACTACAGAATGAAATGCTGCCCAATTCTACCCCATCTTCACAATTGCTGGTATGCTCAAGTCCATTGTTGTGGCCACTGTATATTTTGAATGTCCAGCAAGGAAATCATTAGCTGAGCATTAAGCTAGCTGAGTCCTGGTATGGCAAAGCAGGTTAATTCACTGGACTACAAGGTCGGTTTGAATTGTAGGGTCAGTGGTTCAAGTTCACCAGCCGCTCCTCGGAAACCCTACACAGGATCACTATGAGTCAGAACCAGCTCAACGGCACTTAACAACAACAAAACTGAGTAGAGGCTTCAATAGCCATACATGGCAAAGACTATAGACATAATAAAATTCATTTTTTAAAATGTCACTAGACAAACAATAAACAAACTATAAAACTCTGGGAGGAGTGAGAATCTATTTCCAGAGTTACTACTAAGAAGATAACTAAAAAATGTGATGGGGCAGGAGAATAAATTAATGGAGTGCTATAAAAATGGCACCAACCAGCCCACCCACAGTACTCTGCTCAGCTGGGTTTAATAAGTCATTGCAATGACCACTCAGAACTCAGAGACCACAGTCACAGCTACAGGGTTTATTTAGGAATTTAACAGGTTGTAATTCAGTGTTGAAGAGCAAAGATGCCACCTTGAGAACTAAGGTACGCCTGACCCATGCCATGGTATTTTCAATAATCTCACATGGATGCGAAAGCTGGACAGTGAATAAGGAAGGTCATAGAAGAATTGATGCCTTTGAATTGTGGTGTTGGAGGAGAATACTAAAAGTGCCATGGACTGCCAAAAGAACCAATAGATCTGTTTTGAAAGAAGTGCAGCCAGAGTGCTCCTTGGAAGCCAGATGGCCAAACTTCGTCTCTCATACGTCAGACATATTGTCAGGTGGGACCAGTCGCTAGAGAAGGATATTATGTTTGGTAAGAAGAGGAGGAAGATCCCCAGTAAAATGGATTAGCAAAGTGGAAGCATCAATGGTCTCAAGCAGGGCAACAATAGTGAGGATTGCCCAGGATCGGGCAGTGTTTTGTTCTGTTGTGCATAGGGTCGCTATGAGTCGGTACTGACTCAATGGCACCTAACAACAACAACGAATCCTGGGGTAGCTAACAGGCTCGTGTTAAACCGCTAACCCATCAGCCCCTCCTTCGAAACCCTGTACAGGGTTGCAATGAGTTGGAACTGACTCAACGGCACTTAAGGGTAACAACTCTGGAATTTAAGAGGATGATCTTGTGTTTCATTGCAAATTTAGTGTATCCTCACTTGGAAGACAACAAGCACATCAAACATACACATGACTAGTTCAAAGTCCAATTTCTTACCTTATGCATATCAAATGTCTATAAAGCTAAAGGAACTGTTTAATCTGCAGGCAAACGCAGGCTCTTGTTCTCTATAGAGGTTGACCAGCAGGGTTGTGTTGGCTTTTGAGGAAAAGTCTAGAAGGAAGTCCATGGCAATAAAAAGCAGGAAACCTTGAAACTTCACAGTTGTTTCCTGCAAGATCCCAGAAATCCTTACTCATTCAGAAACTCTAGGGCATTAATATGATTATGCATGACTTTTATCATGGATACAGCAGGAATCTCCTATTTATAATTTTGTTTCTCAATAAGATTTTGATTATGTGCAAAAAGAAAACTAATAGAATTAAGAATTGTCAAGAAAATTGACAGATTTTATTGTTTGTGCTATTGATTTTTAATTATCCTAATTAATCTGGGCCCTCCCAGATCTTGTCTTCTGATACTTGTTCATCAATTAATGAGTTGGCCTTATGCAAGCCATTCTTTCCTTTTATCTGTCAAATGAAGGAGTTGACTTAAAAACCCTTCTGAAATTCCTTTAAACTTTAATGATATTTGTGTTTCTGAAATAGGGGTTAGGCATAATCTAATCGCATGTTAGGTTCCCCCTACCATCATAATATTAACAACTGAATCTTTAATAAACCATAAACAAGGGAGAAAAATGTTTCATTTTAGTTCAGGGAGGGAATAAGTTGATTAAATGTGTATTTCACAATTGTGTACCTGCTTATTACTTTCAAAAGGTTCAAGGTATCAAGTGCCTGGTCGTGGTTATGTGCCGTGCAGTACAAACCGACTCATAGCAACCCTGTACAGGGTTTCCAAAGCTGTAAATCTTTAGGGGAGCAGAAAGCCTCATCATTCTCTTTCAGAGCAGTTGATAGTTTCGAACTGCTGACCTTGCAGTTCGCAGCTCAATTCGTAATCACTACGCTACCAGAGCTCCTTATAAAGTGCCTAGTTATACTCAAATTGCGTTTCAAAACCACTTTTGAAATTTTGGCTGGTTAAAAAAAATAGATATTCTATTTTCAAATGGAATGCTTTGATAAAATAACCAATCGAGTCATGTTTTCAAAGAAAAGCGGATAGTTTACTCTTACAAATCTAAAAATTATCTACATGTATCATGTATCTTTACAGCCTTGTACAGCAATGCAGAAGTACGTCTCATAGATTTTATCATTCCATTCCTCAATGACACTGACCAGATGATAGATGATAAATACTCGGCGATAGATGTATGACACATGCAATCATCTGTATTAAGTTATTCAGTTGGAGGTTATGCTTTTGTTACTATGCAAATTATATTTTAAAAAATGACCCATTTGCAAACAGGTATACCCATAAATGCGCCAGAATAGAAAGCCGTTTGAACTGCAAGATCGGCAGTTCAAGCTCACCAGCTGCTCCTCGGAAACCCTATACAGGGTCGCTATGGGTCAGAACCAACTCGATGGCACTTCACAACAACAACAACAATACCCATAAATAAACAAGTTAGCAATACCAGTATTACATTTCCTCTGGATTCAGTCAACCACAAATGCAACAAATGGGTTTACTGCTCCACTCTGATGTTCAGCTAAAACTGAAGTCTTACATTGGAATTGTCCTAAATGGCTCTGCCCAGTCAGGTGGCACTCCCTTGACCATCTGCCAATGTGCGTGTTCTTATTATAGAACATTATTCCTGCTGGCAAACTCATTTCTTAAATATTGCAGAAGCTACCAAAACAAAACAAAACAAAAAAACCTCAGAACAGCCTCTAGCTTTCCCTTAGAAATGGTGAACACTTCAAACAATTAACACCATCCAAATTCTTGAAATATTTTAAATATCATTTGGCATTCACCCTTTCTCTGGGCAGAGCCTTCCCTTAGTAACACACTCTGTGGTTGACTAGTAATTTATGTGAATCATTTAGTAGCTATTTGAAGACACTTGAGCTTAAATCATACCTCTAAACAAAGCAAAATAGATTTAGACTTCCACAAACATCTGTTAATTTTTCATACACACTGAATCCGTTAAGATAATTCACCTTATGGAGTAACTCATAACAAGAAGCTCCCTCTGCAAGACACTAGAGAAAGGAAAATTCAGTTATGCAAATGATTGCCATTGAAGCTGTACCCAGTGAAAAACAGACAGAGCAAGTTATTCAAACTGCATGCTAATCCCCTTTGTAGCTACAGAGCACTGGAGAAGACAAGGCCCACAAGGTTAGACTTTCTGCAGGTTAAATTCGAGAGTGACAGTATGTTGAGGCCAGGAGCCCTGCAAATTATCCATATTACGGAGAGCCATTCCAAACTCGTAGCAGTTCCTCCGCTTGAATCAATTAAATGCGTGACTGTTTTCCTCTGCTGGGATATTAGGATAATATGGGGTAATTAAATGGCATCTATTCAACTTGGACTAAATTATAAAGTGGTTGCAATTACTTTACACCTGTAGCTAATAGTACCATTTATCCTCTATAATGATGGAAAAGATATTGGCCAGGACTAACGCTGTGGGATAATGCACTGGATTGCAAGGTTGGTTTGAATCACTAGGTTGGCAGTTCAAATTTACCAGCCACTCCTCAAAAACTCTATATAGAGGGTCACTGTGAGTTAGAATTGATTGTTGTTGTTGTCAGGTGCCATCGAGTCGGAACCGACTCATAGCGACCCCATACACAGCAGAACGAAACAATGCCCGATCCTGGGCCAACCTCACTGCTGCTGCCACACTTGAGTCTATCAATGATG
>NW_006408587.1:16478399-16480112 GCF_000296735.1 Chrysochloris asiatica
GACATCCATTTTGACTTTTTCCTTCTTTCTTGTCTTCTTAATGACTTTTTGCTCTCTTCATGTATGATGTTCTTGATGTCATCCCACAGCTCTTCTGGTCTTCAGTCTTTAGAACTACTAGACAGCACTTAACAACAACAACAACTTGACAGCATCTCTGACCCACTTTTGATTTTTTGTGAGATTTAGGATGCCATTGAGCATGACCAAGAACAGGACTTCAGAGATAAAAATTTGATCCCATGAGACATACCAGTGTTTGGAACATGAGAAAAACTCTGGTGAACTTAGATATAAAATTTTAGCACACAGATGTCTTTTAGATAGTCCAAAGACTAATATTAATACATTCACTATACAGTGGTTGCTGTTAGTTTTAGCTGCTATCAAGTCAGTTCTGTCCCAGAGTGACCCAGATATAACAGTACAAAACAACACCTGGTGTTGTGGTAGCCTCACATCATGGCTGTTTGAAGTTATTGTTGCTGTCACTGTATCAGTCTATCTCTCTGAGGGGCTTTCTCTTTTTCGCTGACCCTGGACTTTACAATGGAGTCCCAACAAACTTGGCAATTTAACAACAACACCGCTTTACTAAGCATGACCTCCTTCTCCAGCAATTCGTCTCTGTATTTGAGACAAAGTATCATCATCTTCACATCTAAGTACTATTCTAACTATACTTCTGCCAAGACAGACTTGTTTGTTTTTCTGGCAATCCATGGTACATTCAGTGCTCTTCACCAACACCATAAAAGAAAGATACCAAAGCTCTGGTCTTCCTTACTCATTGTCCAACTTTCACATGCATATAAAATGATTGAAAATACAATTACTTGGGCCACACAGACCTTAATTTGCAAAGTGACATCCTTGCTTTTGAACACTTTAAAAAGGTCTTTTGTTGAAAATTTACAGAATGCTATATGTCATTTCTTGACTGCTGCTTTCATGGCATTAACAGTGGGTCTAAGTAAAATGAATCCCTTGACACCTCCAATCTTGTCTCTATTTATTCTGATGTCGTTTATTGAGCTCATTCTAAGAATTTTATTTTATATTGAAGTGCAATCAACACTGTAGTAGTCTTTCATCTGTAAGGGCTTTATGTCCTTTTTGGTTTCAGTAACTAAGGTTGTGGCATTTCTATATCACTGGTTGTTAATGTGTCTTCCTACAATCCTGATGCTATTTTCTTCTTCATAGAGTCAAGATTCTCATATTATCTGCTCAGCAGACAGAATGAACAACTATGGTAAAAGGATTTCATTGTTAGGTGCCATCGAGCTCATACCGACTCATAGCAACTATGCACAACAGAACAAAACACTGCCTGGTCCAGCGTCAGTCTCACAAGCATTGCTGCACTTGATCCTATTGCTATTGCCACAGCACTAATTCATCTTGTTGGTGGTCTTCTTCTATTTTTCTGATCCCCCACTTTACCAAGATGCATTGTATTCTCCTGAAGGTTTCCACTGTACCAAGAAGTATGGTATTCCTCTGAAGTTCTCTCCTGATAATATGTCCAAAGTATGAGATACAAAGTCTGGTCATCCTGGCTTCTATCCATCATTCTGATTATACTTCTTCCAAAACAGATTTATTTGTTTTTCTGGCAGTTCATAGAACTTTTTTTTTTTTTTTTTTAATGTTTTATTGAAAATTATATGATAGTTTACATGGGAGAACTTTAGTTTTACATTCATTCCA
>NW_006408587.1:16480387-16481534 GCF_000296735.1 Chrysochloris asiatica
TGTTACAAAACTTCTACTTTTGCATTTCCAACCCTCATAATCTGTCCTGATAAGCATTATTCCCTACAGTATCATGAGTTACCCATCTGTATCACCTTTCATCAGCTACACCCAGACAGACTGAATAGTACCTACTGGAGATTCTGCCTTCCACCATGCTCCCTAGCACCAGGTTCCCTCTTGAAAACTTGTAAGCCAGTCACTTCTTGCCCTTGTAGTCCCTCCCTCTCTATTTGAGTATCCAATAATGTCCAAGCTGCTCTTCTCCGTCCACTCTGTGGGGAGGGGGGAGGTAGGGGGTGTGTGAATGTTACTTGCTGCGAGGATTTGTTCCCTCTGAGTCGCTGCTCCATAGGTTTAGTTCAAGTTCATCAGACTGTATCAGCTCACTCTTTTTTTTTTTTCCCTCTCTTCTTTCCTCTCCTGGTTGAGCTCCGATCATCCAGTCATCCGATCCAGGTCACATGGGTATCATCTGCAAGTGTGGGAGCTCCTGTGCATATGTCCTCTCTTCTCTTCAGCCGTTAGCTCCACTCTCCTCTCGAGTCCCCCATGGCCACGCCACTGGCTCTGGGCCCAAGAGTTCCCAGGTCTCTTCACACTGCCTGGCAACCAGGTCCCCAACTGGGTCCACAGAAGTCCACTGAACATTGTAGAGCTTAACTTGCCGCTTCATTGCTGCTTTTACCCCACTTCCCCGCATCGGTGATGTGTGTGGTCACCAATCAGAGCGTGCATTTCCGCTGAGTCTTAGTCTTGGAAGGGGGTTTGCATTGAGGGGACCTGGTCACTTGCCTTGATGTTTTGTAGGGAAGTGTTTTGTTTGTGCTTGTAGTAATGGCCCATCTACCTCCATTTTTCCTGCAGGTCTTTCTTTCAAGAGGTATCTTTTGTTCTTCTAGCCACTCCAGGCTGGTCTGCTCATCCTTTCAAGTGGAGATTTCTCATCTCTGGAGATCTGGATGTGGTTCTGGTTTCTACCTATAATTTTATGTCTTGCAAAGGCTCCGCAAGAAGCCTCGTTCACTGGGTACACTGTGGCCCCATTTTAGGTATTCCAATGAGTCATAGGCAGAAGACGGACTTACAAGACTTCTAGTGTGGTGTTTCTGACTATTCCTTTCTCTCCCTCTCCAGTGTATACTCT
>NW_006408587.1:16511248-16523439 GCF_000296735.1 Chrysochloris asiatica
AACCTTTCCACCATGGGTGACCCTGCTGGTTATTTAAAACACCGGTGGCATAGCCCTCAGAATCACAGCAACTCAAACCACCACAGCACGACAGACAGACGAGTGGTGGCCGTTTGGTTTTATGTCTATATTTGTTGGTTTAGGAAAAATATCTTTTATTTCTCTCTTATCATATAAATGACCATTTGTAGCTCTGAAGTGTCAGTCATAGGGGTAAGAAAAAAATCAAGAAAACCTTCCCCAGTTAAGTCCAGAGTATTCCACACTTTTGGAAATATCTTGTTTAGAGTCCAAATTCTAGAATCAGCTTCAAAAGATTTAAGTTGTGGTACTACCACATTTGTATTTTGTGTGTATTACCTAATCTCTCTAGGTCACGCTCCATTTATAAAAACAGTCTAAAAAGAATATTGGATTTAAGAAGGTAATTTATGGGAAGAGCCTAGCAGTGTAACTGGAATGTGTTGTTGTTGTTAAGTGCTGTCAAGTTGGTTTAACTCATAGAGACCTTATATAGGGTTTCCAAGGAGAAGCTGGTGAGTTTAAACCACTGACCCTGCAATTCCAAACAGCCTTTTGGTCCAGTGTGTGCCCTGAAATGCTGTACCACAATTGCACCTCAATATAATAAGTGCCATTATTATTATATTTTTAAAATTAAATTCTAAAATATTTTTAGTCCACCTTGACTTGGTAGCTTTCAGGCATTAGAACATACCCATTGTGTATATGAACATATAAAACCAACAACATACATTCACCACATTGTTGAACTTCCTGAACTATAAACAACCATCTCCTAAATCTGTCTCCGCTAGTAAACCTGAATCATTAGTGCTGATCACCTTGCTTTGGTCTCCCTATCTCTTTTTCTAAATGTGTTTATTGTGAATGGAGTAAAAGTTTACAGACAAGATCATCAGCTTTGCATTCAACAAATCATACACTTAGTTTCATCTCAATGATTTCAGTTCCCTCCCTGCAACAACAGTTATTCTGCTTCCCCCCTGTGCTTCCTATTTCCATTCCACCCACCTTCCTACCCCTTCTCAACTAGGTCCCTAGGCAAATGTTGCCCTTTTGATTTTGAATGATTGACCATTCCATGGTGAGCACACCTATTTAGTATTGTTGTCCCTGCTATAAATCTATCTACAGCTTGGCTGAAAATTGGGCCAGGAGAGTTCATTCCTTTCTTGACCTTAAGGGCCATAGTCCCAGATTCCTCCAGTCTCTTTCTGACTAGTAAATAAGGTCTTTTATTATTATTATTGCATAATTGTCCCCAATCTATCCAGAACCCTCTAATGTTATCCTTTTCAGAGCAGTTGGTAGTGGTAGCCAGGCACTGTCTAGTTCTTCTGGTCTCAGAGAAGTGGAGAATGATATTCACATGTTCCATTATAGTCCATTGGACTCATTGATTCTGAGCTTCGTCAATTCTTATCACTCTTCGTTCTTCCACACATGGATATGATCTCTCTACCTATAATGCTGCCTTAGGGACTCTGATTCAGATCCACCCCATCAGTTCTCCTAATTAGACTACAAGTCGATAGGAGATGAGGCCAAAAGAGGCTATTTAGGTCCAAGTCTTGAGATACTAGGTTTAACCCTAAATAACCCATGATGAATATCAAAAACCACAGACTTCAGTGTGGATTACATCTCAATGTCAAGAAAACAAAAATCCTCACCATTGGACTGTTGCAGACTGCAATCACGGAGATGTTGAGGCCCTGTGTCATGGACAAAAAACCAACACAGCGGCGCCACTCAGGCTTGCTAGCCAGGGACCCTGAGGGCCCAAGGAAGTAACCTCCGGGGTCCCGGGTTCATTGGCTTTTACGTACTCACTGTTGGACTAGCTCTGTGTAATTTCCTTTAGTCCTATTAATTCATTCTATGCTTCGAACTCCAGTAATTGTAGCTTCTGAGAAAATGGTTTCTTATGTGCCTCTCTTAATGTCCCCACTGTGTTGGCAGTGCTTAAGGTTCTCCAAACAAATCTCTCTGAGGAACAAACTCTGGCCACCTAGCAAACATAGCTGTTCTTTATCAGATTATTCAGTTGTGTTTGATATTAACTTAATACATGAGCCCTTGATACCCATGGACAAATATTAAAACAAAAACTTCTAAAGCCGAGGCCTAAAAGTTCCTAGGGCAAGTTTGCTGGGAAACGCTGGAGAAAAAAATTCCCCTAAGGAATTCACCCAAAGTAGATTGGCTGGCGGCTTCCGGTGTTTTGTTCAAAGAATAATGGTTGTCAGCCTTCTCAGATGTTCTCAGGTGCAGTAACATAGGCGTCCTCCTTCCTCCTGCAAGCCTCAGCCAGGTAGCCTAAACAGCTGGATTCCTTTCAGAACTTTTGAATCCTTTTCTCACTGAAGACTAGGTGCTATAGGTATGTTAATTAGCCTTGAGAAACCTCGAGTTGCTGCCTTGGGATTCAAACCTGAAAAGTACTATATAACAATTTGCTTGAATTTTGGGAAAATTAAGGATGTTAGATTACCAAGACAATTTGTGATGTATGTTTTAGAATTTGTTCCTGTGAATCATTGTGTCCTGTTTTGAACGATTAATCACATTTCACTTCTGTACCCTGTCTTAATAAACCCCGCCTTCCTTTGTGTAAAGCTCCTCCCTGCAAAAAAAAAAAAAAGGAGGCACAGACTGAAGCCCGCATGCGTTATGGCTTGCAGGGCATGCATTATGGGCAGGCATTGAAGTTGATAAGGCATTGCATACTGCCTGCCTAGCCATGATATTTACAATGCAGGATCTGTCTGACGCCAGTGTCGCATCCACTCTGGTCTCGGTGTGTCTTCTTGTCTCTCTTGTTGTGTCTTTGTGTGTATTCTTTCTCTATCTCTGTCGCTGCCAGATCTCCCTACTTCGTGAACTGAAACCCTATGTCGAGGCAGGTCCTCAACATTGGACCAATAATCAACATTCTTGTCAATGGAGAAAAGATTGAAGTTTTCAAAGACTTCATTCTTCTTGGATCAACTATCAACACTCAGGAAAGCAGCATCAAGAAGTTAAATGACATACTGCATTAGGCAAATCTGCTGCACAAGACCTTTTTAAAGTGTTAAAGAGCAAAGTTGTCAGCTTGAGGACTAAGGTGTGCCTGACCCAAGCCATGGTATTTTCAGTAACCTCATATGCATGCAAAAGCTGGACGGTGAATAAGGAAGACCATAGAGGCATGGATGCTTTTGAGTTATGGTGATGGAGGAGAATATTGAAAGTGCCATGGGCTGCCAAAAGAACCAACAGATCTGTGTTGGAAGAAGTGTAGCCAGAGTGCTCCTTGGAGACCAGGATGGCCAAACTTCTTCTCTCATACTTCAGACATAATGTCAGGAGGGATCAGTCACTGGAGAAGGATATCATGTTTGGTAAGGTGGTGAGTCAGAGAAAAAGAGGAAGCCCCCCAGAGAGATGGATTGGCAAAATGGCATTATCAATGGGCTCAAGCGTGGCAATAATTGTGAGGTAGGCCCAGGATCGGGCAGTGTTTCGTTCTGCTGTGCATAAGGTTGCTATGAGTCAGTACCAACTCGATGGCACCTAACAACAACAACTAACCCATTTGATTTTCCTTGGACTGAACATAGACATTATGCAACACTAAAACTCAAATGTTGAATTCACCACATCTTTTCTTTGATATTATTTATTTACTCGTTCCTACAACCATTCAATGTTTACTAAGCATTGTATTATGTGTTTGCATACTGACTTTAGTACCAGGAGAAAAATATTTAATATACAAAAACAAACAACTGCTCTGTAAATTATCCCCAAGCCTTGTAATCCATTCAGTGACATGCAATATGTTTTTCCAGCATAGTCAGTAGAAACTGGTTGACTTTACATCTTGCTACCTGTGAATCACAGTAATAAACTATCAGAGGAAAAGACAGATATACTCTTTCACCTCAATAGTGCTTAATGTTGCTTCAAACTTATTAAATGCCATGCCACCACTGCCTTTCTCATGAAGGAAGAATTGCCTAAGGAATATTAATAAATTTCCCAAATGAAAAATCTTACATAAGGCCAGACCAAACTCAGACATATATCATTTCTTTTACCATTCAAATCTTCAAATACATAAATGGGACAATAAATTTGGAGGAAAGCTATTCAACATGCAGTGACTTCAGTTCTTGCTCCCAGCAGTCTCTGTTAATGACACTATCATCAACACGAGCCCAAAGAATTGAGCTCTATTCCGAGCTACGGGAAAACCCAATTTTAGAACCACAAAAATGAATTACTTTTTCCTTTTATCATGACATGCACACACAGAGACATATTTTATTAGATGTAATTAAATTTAAACCCCCTTTGTTATTACTCTTGCTGCCTCACAAATCCAATTGTTCTAAAGGATGCATACTCTGTGAGATGCTAAGCATGTTGGTGCTCCATGTTACAGGAACAGCCTTATGAAAGTTGTTCCTCTCAGCATTCGGATGACACTTGGTTACACGGACAAGACTGCAGAAACCCAACACCGAGGGAGCAGAAAACTTGGAGATAAAGGCACTTAATTATAGTTTTAGTTCAGCTTCTGAACTTCTTGGGGCACATCCAAGGTTTCTGCCTGAGTGTGGGCATCTATAAAATAGGTAAAGCGCAGCTCTTCATCTACCTCTCTTGAGAAAATTAACACCCACATCAATTTCTGCTCAGGAACTCTGGCTCCAGCAAGGTCAGTTACATGAGAATAATGGTGTTTGAAATACAGTTTGAGAATCTGAAAGTGGAATTTGCCATATTAAACTATCATGATTTTTAAATATAAAGAAAAGGCAACAGAATTAGGACAAGAATAATAATAGCCACCATTCACTGAGGACCTTATAAATGTAGGACATTTTACAGGTTTCTTTAGTTACTTTGCAAATTCTCACTGCTATTTTGTTAAGTATTCTTCTTCCCACCTCTTAAAACAAGTGAGTTGAGGATTACAGACATTGAATAATTCGCCAAATTCCTACATATAACAAATAGAAAACCTGGGATTTAGTTCAAACTCTGGCTCTAGTGAACTAGCTATCAAATTGTTATGAGCTTTGGAAAAACAGAAGCAAACTTTCTTGATTGTTACCAGTATTACTAAGAGTACATGTCTGTGCATGAATGTGTGTGTGTGTGTGTAAAACAGCATCCATGATTGCATCTTCTCCTTTATTTTTGTTGTTTAGTGCTGTCAAATTGTTTTTGACACATAGCGGTCCTGTCTAGGGATTCTGAGGATCAGTTGGGAGGTTTGAACAGACAACCTTGCACTTAACAGTCCAATGCTTATCCTCCTACAGCACCACACCAAAACGCCTTCATTAGTTGTTTTCTAATTTATTTAGTCCTCTCTGGGCCCTTTCATAATATATAGAGCTTAACCCACTGAATTCTATGTGTTTCTTTTCTCTTGAGAACTACTGTTATTTTCTTCATCAGGGGTCTTCACTACCCTTCTGTGACAGACTGTCCCAGAATTTCTGGTAACCATAACCACTTAAAAGCAATCGAAGTAGACATTTTTGAGGACCTTGAGTTCATATGTGATTTGTTGAATGTCTAGAAACATATTTTGTGTTGAAAAATGAGCCATCCAGTTTGAGATATGGTGCTAGAAGAGGGTATTTGGGGTACCATAGATTCCTGGCAGAGCAGACAAGCCTGTATTGGAAGGGGTGCATCCTTGGAGGCTGGGATATCCAGACTTTGTCTCTCATACTTCGGGGGTATTCTCAGGGAGGACCAGTCCCTGGGGAGGAAAATCACACTTGGTGGAGTGGAAGATCAGCAAGGAAGACCCCTGGTGGGATGGATTGGCATACTGGTTAATCCATCTAGGGGTGGAAAAAGTGTCTTCTTATTTCTTTGCCAGGCATGCTGTCCTTCTCTAGGGACTGGTCCTTTCTGATGGCATGTCTGGGGTGTATTACAAAGTCTTGTCATCCTTGCTTTTAGGGAACATACTGGCTGAACTACTTCCAGGGCAGATTGTGTTCTTCATGTGGTCCGTGACACATTCAACATCCTTCACCAATACCATCATTGAAATTAATAAATTCTTCTTAGGTCTTCCATGTTCACTGACCACCTTACGTATGCATATACAACTGAGGATACCATGGCTTGCATCAAGCACAGCCTAGCCCTTAAAGTGACACTTTTCCTTTTTTAATAGTTTCAAGAGATCTATTACAGCAGATGTAGCACTGTAATAGACTCCTTCACAGTCCTGCTGTGGCTCTGTAGGATAAGCAGTCCACCACAAGGTCAGTTTAAACCACAAACTAAGCAGCTCAAACTTACCAGTTGCTCCTTGTAAACCCTATATAAGGTTTCCATGAGTCAGAACCAACTTGACATTACTTAACAACAACAACATTACAACAGATGTGTGCAGCAGGTCATTTGATTTCTTGAGTGCAGCTTCCATGGGCATCGACTGTGGGTCCAAGTGAAATGAAATCCTTGACAACTTTAAAAATATGACAATAAGTAATCCATTTCCCATTCCTCCTAACACACTGCACTCTTTTCTACCTCATACCTTTGCTCATGTTGTTTTCTTGACCTCAAACATTTTTCTCCCTTCTGGTAAAATTCTACAGATTGTCTATTCTTTATGGCCAAGAACAAAACTACACAGATAAGATTAATTAGATATTGAAATTCCATGCATGCAATTCAAATTTGGTTTGGATCATGGTTCTTATATATATCCCCTGGCAACAATAAGTGCATTTACAGAATGTTCTAGCAGTTTACAGAATGTATCCCAAAATAATCATTAAAGACAAAGCATATAGCTCCTCTTTGATAACAAAGAACTTGAGTCTTGGAAAATTGGTCAGAGGTCACACATAAAATGTCATGTCATTTGTTAGAGGCTGAACTGAAACTAGAGCCTAGGTTTGTTTCCTGTAGTTCAGCCTTGGACTTTTGGCATTATAGCATACACTCATAAGTGTCCGTCAGCAACTTTCTAATGACATAGGCTCACACTTTTCTTTTACTATGCTTTTTTATCACTTTTTCCAATACCCAATTTCTCCCTGAAAGCCCTGCACAGACTCTTTTAGATTGTCACTTTGTGAAGAAGTGGTAAACTTTTTACAGAGGTAAACAATGCCAGGTGCTCTGCCTTGCCTTAAATCATTCAACTCGGAATCTACAGCATCAAAATGTCTATCTGCAGAAAATTGGCCTTTTAAGATACACCTGTTCATACAGAGACAATCACCACTCTTGGGAAAATCATCCTAAAATATTGACTGTTCCACTTTCAGTGCTCTCCAAGGTACTGCCATTTAATACGTTTGAAAGGGAGAAAAAGGAATCCAACAAAAAAGACTCTTTGCTAACAGTGAATCTACTTTTCCATAGACACACAAATTTGAAGCTAACAAATATATATTGAGTAGCTGATATGGGCCATAAGGAGCTCTGGTGGTGTAGTGGTTATGAATCAGGCTGCTAACCTTAAGGTCGGCAGTTTGAAACTCCAGCTGTTTTGCAGGAGAAAGATGAGGCTTTCTGCTCCCATAAAGATTTACAGCCTTGGAAACCCTGTATAGGGTTGCTGAGTTGGAACCGACTCCATGGCACACACAACAATATGGGCCTTATTATCAGAAGGGACCAATCCCTGGAAAAGGACATTAATGCTTGTTAAAGTAGAAGGTCAGTGAAAAAGAGGAAGACCCCACAAGATGGATTGACACCGTGGTAACAGCAATGGGATCAAGTATAACAATAAATGTGAGGATCGCACATGACTGGGCAGCATTTCATTCGGTTGTGCATAGGGTCGCTGTGAGTTGGAACTGATTTAATGGCACCTAACAATAACATTATGGTCCATTCCCTGTTCTGGGCACTGACAAGTCTCCAGATTATATAAACCATAGTCTGTGCCTTCATTTTGGTCTCAAGAACAGTCAGCTATATTACAATGTAGAACAATGTTTTGTATCACAAACTGAACTGACCGGCACCAATACCAATGTATGGTTTCCTGAAGGCTCTCAAAATTCACTAACCTGACTAGCCATCTCTCTGACTCTTCCTAGGCAATACGTCCAATTGTTCACCATATTTCAAATATGCACCGATTCCTCCCACAACCTTTTAACCTAAAACCTTGTCCATCATAGTTAGCAAAATCTTGCTTCTTTCCTCTCAGAGAAATTTCAAGAGTGCCTCAATTTTCTGAACACTGCCACTCTGTCTGCTGTGCCAGTACAAAATTATCTACAACTTCCTCCCTCTACTCTCCCATCTGAATGGAAGTAGTCATTCATCTCCCAATGGATTCCCATACCCTCTTTCTTTTCTAACTTTCCTTCATCAAATTGCTTCCATTTCTTTTATACATACAACATTTTTCACCATCCCTACATCTCATCCTCCTGGTACCTAACTCAGAATCCTTAACTCTCCTCTCTACCTCCACATACAATCAGTCACCAGGTTCTTATAGACTAACAGAGCTAGGCAATCATATGTGCAAATAAACATATGCCATTGATGATGTTAAGTGCTATTTTGTTTCAACTCATGGTGACCTTGTATAGCATTCCCAAGGGGCTGCTGGTGGGTTTGAACCTCCAACCATGTGGTTATCAGCCCAGCATTTATCCTACAGTGTTGCATGAGGATATAGTTAGGTGCCATCAAGTCAGTTCCAACTCATAATGACCTTATGCACAACACAATCAAACTGCCCAGTTCTGCAACATTCTCACAATTGTTACATTTGAGCCTGTTGCTACTCGAACACAAGGACATAAATTAATCCCTAGGAAATGTCTTATACAATTGTTGTTGTTAAATGCTGATGAGGTGATAACAACTCATAGCCATCCTGTATAGGGTGTCAGAGAAGTGGTCGCTGAGTTTGAACTACCTACCTGTTGTTCACAGTCCACACTATGCAATTGTGGAGGCTAGAAAATCCCAAGCCATGGGTCAAGTGGCAGATTGGAGGCTCCTTCTGACTCACATGATTACAGGGGCTGGTGAACCTACCATCTGCAGGTCAGGTGGCAGGCTGCTGGCTCACGACATTGTAGAAACTGGGAAAACCAAACTCTGTGGATCAGGCTGGAGGCTGAAAGCTTATATGTCTCAAGAACCAGAGGTCAGATGATATGAGGTGAATGTAAGATGAAAAGAGAGAGAGCTTTGCCAAAATATTCATTAATATTGTGGATCCAGACCACAGCCCCAGGAAATTCCTCTTCTTACTGATTGGCTGCTCATATCAGATCATAAAATGGGAAGTTATTCTATAGAGCATCAGAACCACTGAGAATTATAATCTAGCCAAGACTACACATACCATTAAGCATCATCCATGTAGAATCAATGTCATAAATAGGTCTTACATCCATCCATCCCTCCCAACTCACTGTCACTGTCTCAGTTCAAGTCTGTATCCTCTGTTACAAGTACCATACCAATAGTCTCCAAACTAGTCCTCTCTAGTCTGACTTCTCTCTAGTCCAACAGCCAACAAGCTATCTGTGAACTTTCTAAAATCTGAAGTTGGCAGGACACGCTGATGTTTAACATGCTCTCATGGCTCCCTCTTGTCTTGAATAATATTAGATTCCTTTGCACAATGCAGAAGCCCTTTCTGGATTTGCCTTGCACCTACCTCTGCCAGCCATTCTCCCTCTCTTTCTCTTGATATCTCAGTCATTTTAGACTTGTTTCCTCTCATGCCTTTGTTCTGTTATGTGTACTCCCCATCTGCCTGAAACACATCACTCCCCCTACCTTACAGTTTGACATTTTTTTGTTTTTGTTGTTTTCCTTCAAGACTCTTATATTGTGGTCCTTGTCATATCGTGATGGGGTGGCAGTGACATCAAATATTCATGAAAAACAAAAAAAGGAGAATGGCTTCATCTTTTTAAATATTGTTAGTGTCAAGGTCTTTATTAAAGCACAAAGGAACCCTGGTATCTCAGTGGCTAAAGAATTTGTCTACTAAACAAAAAGTAGACAATTTGAACCACCAGCCACTCTGAGAGAGAAAGATGTGGCAGTCTGCTTCTGTAAAGATCAAAGCCTGGGAAACCCTACCAGACAGTTCTACTCTATCCCATAACATGGCTATGAGTTCAATTGATAGAAAACAATGGGATTGCTTTTTGGTTATATCCAAACAGATTCAGTCCAAGTGTTATTTAAGACACTCTTTGAGCATTTAGTACTAATTGTTACAACCTGCACTCATTTTCCTTTTTGATATGAAACTACTGATTGGATGAAATCTAATTTCCATGTCAAGAGAAGAGTCTTTGGAAATTCCAGCTGTAAAGCACAGCAGCTGTGAAGGGCTCTAGGAAGAGAACAGTCAAATGCAGTTAATTGAGTCCCTGCTTTTCAGTAAGAAAAGCCAGATGCTACAGTTGTAGACCAGTGAAAGGTAAACTACAAATAAAGCAAATTGCCAAATGAGCCACACCAAAACCTTGAATAATGTTGGGTTTCTTTATCTTTACAAGAAAATTAATAACTTGTTTTCCACCAAAAGTAGATGAAATTACATCAGCCCCTTATTTTGATCATAAAAACATTACTCAGTCATAAGTAATCAGTTGAGTGGTAGTCCCAGTTGGAAGGGCAGATTCTGATTGTTACAAATATAAGCCAAACTTGGTGCAATCACTTAGCAATTTAAGGTGAGTTTGGGGATCCAGGACACATGGTGTGGCATGTGCACATTCCTTGACTCTTGAATGCCTCAGTCTGTTTATCTATAATCAAGAGGTAATAATAAGTATAATTACTTTACAAGTCGCTGCAAAGATTAAATGATACAACATACACAAAATTTCCATTATTGCTAGGTGCCATTCAGCCAGTTCGGACCCAGAGAGATGCTTTTATGCACAACAGAATGAAATACTACCAAGTCCTGCACCATCCTAAATAATTCCTATGCTTGAGCTCATTGTTGCTTCCACTGGGCCAATCCTTCTCATTCAGGATCATCTTCATTTTTGATTACCCCCCATTTTGCCAAGCATGATGTACTTTTCTAGAGATTGATCCTTCCTGACAACATGTCCAAAGCACAAGAGATGAAGTCTTGCCATCCTTGCTTCTAAGACGCATTCTGACTATACTTCTTTCAAGACAGATTTGATTATTCTTTCAGAAGTCCATGATACTTTCTTGCCTTACACCATAATTCAAATAAATTGATTCTTCAGCAGTCTTCATTATTCACTGTCCAACTTTCACTTGCATACGAAGAGACTGAAAATACCATGACTTTGTTAAGATGCATCTTACTTCTCAAACTAAGAACTTTGCTCTTGAACGTTTTAAAGAGTTCTTTGCTCCTGAATATTTTAAAGAGTTCTTTTGCAGATGATTTCCCGAGGGTGATACATTGTTTGATTTCTTTACTGCTGCTTCCATGTGTGTTGATTGTTTATACAAGAAAAATTAAGTTTTTGACAACTTCAATATTTTCTCCATTTATCATGATGTTAGTTATTCATCTAATTGTGAGAATTTAGGTTTTCTGTACATTGAGGTGCAATCCATACTCATACTGAAAACTGTTGTGTTTGATCTTCATCAAATAAGTATTTTAAGTCCCCTTCACTTTCTACAAACAAGATTGTGCCATCTGAAAATCTCAGTTTGCTAATGAGGCATCCTCCAATCCTGATGTGATGTTCTCCATTATATGTTTCTCAGATTATTTACTCAGCACAGATTCTACAAGTATCGTGAAAGAATACAATCATGGTGCACACCTTTCCTGATTTTGAGCCATTGAGTATCTATCCCCTTGTTCTGTTCAAACAACTGCCCCCTGGTCTATGTGCAGGATTCTTATGAGCACAATAATAAAGTGTCCTGAAATACCTGTTTTACCAATGTTATCCATAGTTTGTAATGATCCACACATTTGAATGCCTTTGCATACTGAATAAAGCACAAATAAACATCTTTCTGTAATTCTCTCTTTTCAGCAAAGATCAGTCTAATATTGCTAGTCCTCTTCTGAACCAAAAGGAAATGCTTAATGTTCAACCATTTCAAGAGATACCATATGAACAAGAGCCAATGATACTCAGAGAAGAAGTCCAAAGTGCATTGAAAGAAGTGGCAAAGAACAAGGCACC